>NC_138187.1:90878754-91316287 GCF_964194105.1 Spermophilus citellus
TAATTTTGAATTTTCCCTTAAATATTTTTGGACTGAGGTTGAATCTAAGCAATGGAAAATAAAACTGTGGATAAGGGAGTGAAGGATACTTTAATGGAATTTCCTACTCAGAAATCAAGACATTTAATCCATATCAGAGTTTTCTGCATGAATTAATAAAACAACAATTGCTTGTTTTCAGTTGGGTTCTAGATACAAGCTCCACTTTGCTCTCTACTTTACTGTCCTCGGTTGAGAGATATATGCCAAGAGCTCAGTAAATGCCTGAAACCATGGATAATAAAATCCCATATTTGACACCTTGTTCCTTCATGTCCTTGCTCAGCCTCAGTTTCTTGCATGCTTCCAAGATCTGCTCAGGTCATAGTCATATTTGTCACTTACTAATTTTAACTACTTATCTGAAAAGTAGCCATTAATTATAGAAGGTGTGTGTTGGATTTAACATGTCTTCTTATCCAACCTTCCAACTGGCACCCTTTGGGCATAGAGATGTCACTGAGTAACTTACGAATTATACTTTCTTTCACAAAAAAGCCCAGTTCAGAAGTGCATTCACTAGTAGGTACTTAGTAGTGTCCTTAATTTACTTGGTTTGCATAGTAGAAACTTAATTTACTTAGAAGATAGAACTAGCCTTTGGGGGAAACAATCTTTTAAAAGTTTACTGAAAATAAAAAAAAAAAAAAAGCAGGAACAGTAGCAATATTACAAAATCCCCAGTGGATGTTTGAAATCTTGAGCAGTACAAATCCTAAATATACTATGTTTTCTCATGTTCATGCATACATAATATGATAAACAATTTACCAGATAGGCACAACAAGAGATCAACAACATAACTAATAAAAAAAAGAACAATTAGAAAAATGTGTTCTAATAATAAGTATTGAAATGTTATCTCTATCTGTTTCTCAATATCCTATTGTATGGTAGTGACCCTTCTTGTAATGGTGGGGGATGATAAATTAAGGTGAATCGGGTGGCATTGTGACATAGTGCCAGGTTACCATTGACCTTCAGACAGTAGTATCATCAGTTTCAAGCGTTCCTAAATTTCAGACCACTGGACCTGCAGCAGGCCACTTAAATAGCATAAAGCAAAACTGGGATAAGCAGTGTATTAAATATCCTTTTTACCTTCCTTTATTTATTTATTTTTGTGTGTAGGTGCATTATTTTTCATCAGTAAATAGGTAATGATATTTGTGTATTTCAGCTCTTGCTATCGCCACCTTGAGTTTGAGCCTATATAATTCTGACCAGTGGATTTAATTTGTCCCTGACTTGAAGGTTTTTATGCTTTGTAGCTGTAAGTTATTTAGAGACCCTTAAGTTTGAATTATGAGGGCCATTGCCACATTACCTCTGCAAATTTTCACAAGCACACATTACCTCTGCAAATTTTCAATATATTTCTCTAATTTCCAAATAATATTTCAAGAGCCAAGATGAGGTTCATATCTGAGCCTCTGCCTCAATCACATATCTGGCCCCAAGTTTGCTCTGGTTGTGGGATTCAAAGCCCTATCTGGACGAAGATCTTTTGAAGGCTATTACTAAATGCAGTGGGACTCACCGCTTCCATCTGTAATCCCCAAATGGTAACATCACCTGGCATGTTCCTTCTGACCATGCTTGGTCTGCCTGGGTGCTTCTTCTCTATTGACTATTCTTGTCTCTAGAACTTTCTTTTTTCACTAGTAAGGCTAACTTAAACAACTGGTGTGTGTGCCGTTTGGGAGCCTGGTATTCTCCAATATGTCTGATTTCTTGAGTAAGCAAACACTGTCCTGGATTCACTGAGCCCAATATGGGCACCTATCTTATTTTCAAAATCAGAACACACTATTTCTTGTCTTCTTAGCTCTCCCTCATACTTGTTTTCATTCTCAGTGAGATGAGTAAGAGCTGAAGAGTGGTCAGGCTCTTTACTCTGTTATTAAATACCTGGTTCTGTTGTTTCATAGTTTATTTGATACAGTAGAGTCCATAAGCCTCTGTGGTGCTATTTTTTTGAGATATAAGAATCACTATGTTATAGGGTAGTGGTATTGAGCAAATAAGATGAGTGATATAAAAAGGTTCAGGTATAATCTGCCTCAGAGTACACCTTCAAATTCAAGGTTTTTTTTCCCCTTAAAATCAGCAATATGAATTAACTAGGTATACTTTTAATGTTAGCACTATAGCTTTAAAATTTAATTTTTTTTGTTTAAACTTGTCCTTATTTATTCTTTATGTTCTATATCTTCATCAAAGACTTATTTGCCCATTTTTGAAGTAAGGAAGCCTGTTATGTTAAATCCAGTAGTGCGTTGCTTAATGATAAGATGCATCCTGGGAATTCATGGTTAGGGGATTTCACTGTGGGGAAAACACTAAGGCATATGCTCTTACAGACTAAGCTGACTACAGTGAATGTCTGGGTGGCACATCCTGTGGGACCACTGTCATGAGTGCCACCCATCACTGATCACATGTCACTAGGCAGCGTATGACTGCATATAAATACAATTGTTTATTTAATGACAATTAATTTCTAGAATTTCTGTAAATATATATATTTACAGTTTGAAACTGTCATCCCAGTGAACATAATGGGCATATCTACCTTCTCCTTAATTTCTGAGTGCACCCCGCTGATTCCTTCCCCATATCTTCTCTTGCTCTCTTTGCTCACTTATCCACAACTGCCTCTCATCCCTTTAGTTTGGCTTACACTTTCTCTGAATTTTTAGAAATGGAATTATGCATCACATACATTTTTGTATATGTTTTTTCATTTGGTATAATTATTTTGAAATTCATCTATTTTATTGCATGGATCAATGAGCCACTTTTTTTCATTCTAGGTATAATTCCCTTTTATGGACATTCAATTTATATATGTGTTAATCTTCTAGTGGATAGCTGGGTTGTCTAGTGGTTTGGATAAAGCTTCTTTGAACATTCATAGACCCAAGTATAAGAGACAACACTAAGTAAAGTTTGAAAAAAATTATAGGGAAAAATTATGGATCTTTGGTAAATATTTCTTAATTATAAATCAGAAAGCAAGAACTATAAAAGAAAAGGAACAATGAAATGTACTTATAAAATACTAAAACCTTTCACTTTTCAGTGCACATTGGTAAGAAAATGAAAAGGCAAGCCAACAAGTAGAAAAATGTTCTTAAAAGATATCCAACAGAGGATTTATACCAAGACTATGCAAACAACAATGTCTCAACTCAAGAAGATGACACATGATTTGATTTGAACAAAGAGGAAGAGCAAAGACTTGAACCTCATCAAATAAAGGTACATGGATGACCTTTACCTTTGTATGACATAAGTATGTATGTGTTCCACGTATTTAAACATTATAGAAATACAAAATCAATCCAAAATAAAATACCTCTGCATGCCCACTACAATGGCAAAGAGCAAAGAGTGAAGTAATTGGAGCTCTCCTATTGTCATCTCTTGTCATCAGCTTTTCTCCATGCTGTGACTCACTGGATCTGACCAGCACAATTGTAGAGGAGAAAAGGTTTATTTAAGGGCTCATGGTTTTAGAGGTCTTAGTTCATAGAAGGCCAGCTTCATTTCTCAGGGCTGGAGGTGAGAAATGAACATCATGGCAGGAGAGTGGTAGAAGAAAGTAGCTCACATCAGGAAGGAGAGAGAGAGAGAGAGGTATCTCCATTTGTCAGACATAAATATATACTCCAACGCCACACCCAATCCCCACCTCCTCTGGCCACACCCTACCCCTTCAGTTACTACTTGGTTAATCCCCACCAAGGAGATTAGGCTGATTCACTGATTAGGTTAAGGCTATAACACAATCACTTCTCCTCCAAACGTTCTTGCATTGTTGTCGCGACCCCCTTGCCCGCAAGGAAGACGCAACAACAGGAATCTTCTTTCAGCCGTTTATTCAGGTCCTTGATATTTCTTCTTCTTCCTCTCGGATGCCTCTCCCAGCCTTAATAAAGCATCTCAAGCCCCAATGCGAAGCTGCCACGTGGAGCTTTCTCATAGGGTGTTAAAAAACCATGCGCCAACTCTCCCAAATAAGGAGTTGTTTGTTACAGACCACAGCGGAGCCAGCGCCATCTTGTAATGGCGACCACAGTCCGCAGAAACGGCTCACCACAGTTCCCCCTTTTGTTTTCCAAAAACAATACAGGCGAGAGTAGAGGTCCTATCCCACTGTGCAGAAGTGGCTGCATAGTATGGCTCAGCCCCAAGGAGGGCCCTTCCCCAGATCTGAGGCCATATCAGCCGACGCCTTTTTTCGTGGGACGGGGCGTGGACGCGTCTAACCCGCATGCAATAGGACATGCTCTCCTTGAGGTCCACTTCAAGGATCACTCAAGTGCAGTGCCTTGCCTCGCATCCTGTATCGTGATGATGGTGGACGAAGGGGGATGGCTGAGGCTGAACTGTGGCTGTATAGAAATACGACGACAAACAAGTTGGCAACACCCTAAAAGAAAGGCACGGGTCTTAAGGCGATAGAAAAGCACTAGTGTGGAAACCCATCTGCGTGCAATGGCAGTAAAGCCGGCAGAGTGCAAGGGCTTTCCAACACTAAGAGAATAACAAAGAAAGACATGTCGATCCCAGTGCAATGTTCATAAAACTTGGGGTGCAACGACCATGTCAAAGATTTACTGTTTAATCTGCGCAAGCCAGACTTGAGGTGAGATGCCATTTTCTAAAGCTGCAAGAGCTTGTATGATCATAGCTTTATCTGGACCAATTTCCGGCCAAATATTCGCCAATGATACGGGAGGCATTCCTGGAATCATTAAATCATGAACCGGCATCGGCATTGGCCAAGCCCGTGCCGCTGCCCACCACTGCATTGGTGTCGTCCATGTCATCGGCACCAGCACCAGAGCCAGAGCACTCAGCAGAATGAAGATCCTCATCACGGGATTGCTGTGGTATTTCTTGTTGCTGAGTAGCTGGCGTCAAGACTCTTCTTGTCAGGCGTTCAGGGACCCACAATGGTTCCGTGCGATCCTGGGGAAAAACACATACAGATCCTCGTGCCCATGTCAGCACGGGGTCGGGGCCGTTCCATTGGCCCGTAAGAACATCTTTCCACTTAACATAGCCAATCACAGAGGGCTGAGGGGACACATGTCTATCGGCCGCAGAGCGACCGTGAATATCCAAATTCAAAAAATTAATGGTAAAGAGAGCTAAGGACAGGCGTTCTTTAGGAGTATGTTCAGCTCCTATTCCCCCCTTTTGTTTTTGTAAAGTTTCCTTTAAGGTGCGATGAGCACGCTCAACAGTAGGCTGCCGCATAGTGGCAAGCACACATAATTGGAAAAGTTTATCACTCTGGAGCCTGCATAAAGTAGCATTGGGGAAACACAAGCCCGAACAAGGCTAGCCCAATCAGAGGGAGTCATACAGTATCTAGACAGACTCTCCACCTGAGTTAGTGTGAAGGCGGCATCCACCCCATAAGTGCGCACAGACTCCGCCAGGGTCTTCACAATTTTAAAATCTAAAGGCTCATGGAATCTTCCCCTATTATCGTCCTGAAAAACTGGATAAGCAAGACCCATCTCAGCGTGAACAGCCTTCCATGTTTGAGCATGGAAAGCTCTCCCCAAAACACCCCCACCATACGGCGGTGGATCCGGAGGATCACATTTCTTGAGCCCCTGCTTATCTTTGCTCCCTTCTCCTACAGCTAAACTCCCTAGCTGGCGAGACAGCCTCCCAAGCTCCTCCTCCTCATTCTCCTCTTCCTCTGACCCACTTTCACATGGAGGTGTGCGCAGCGCACTGAGATCTGGATACAATCGCCTCTTCCCCTGTTTCACGCTCCGCACACTTCCATCCTCCCGAGATACCTCACTTCCTGCCGTCTCTGATTTCTCCTCATGTAATTGTTCTAGAACTTCCTGTCCTTTAGTAAGTGCGTCATGACATCTGTCCTCTGTGAGGCAACTACGGACTATTCTCCAAAGGGGTATCACCCCGCCCTCTAATATGCCCTGCTCAGAAGCAAAGTCAAGATCTTTGCCTAATTTATCCCAACTAAGTATGGTAAGGCTGCCTGAAAATGCAAACCATGGTGCAGCAATATCTATCTTCTGTAAAAATCTCTGTAAAGTACGATGCTTCACTTCCAGGCCCTTGGAACGTAACAGGCCATCTAGGGCCAGGAGAAGCGGACTTGAAGATGCGGCACCCATGACACAACAACAAAAGAAACACAGAAAACAAAAGACACAGACAACAAAAGAAACACAGAAAACAAAAGTGAAAGTACACATTGCAGCTGCAATAAAATATGAGGCTCTCTCTTTCTTTGTAGAGGAGCTGACCCCGCTTTGGTCGCGGATCCCACTTACTGGGACTATCCCCGCTTTGGTCGCGGGTCCCACTTACCTGGGACTATCCGGTGCACCACCCCTGACGACTGAAAGTTCTGGTTCCCGGGTTTCGGCACCACTTGTCGCGACCCCCTTGCCCGCAAGGAAGACGCAACAACAGGAATCTTCTTTCAGCCGTTTATTCAGGTCCTTGATATTTCTTCTTCTTCCTCTCGGATGCCTCTCCCAGCCTTAATAAAGCATCTCAAGCCCCAATGCGAAGCTGCCACGTGGAGCTTTCTCATAGGGTGTTAAAAAACCATGCGCCAACTCTCCCAAATAAGGAGTTGTTTGTTACAGACCACAGCGGAGCCAGCGCCATCTTGTAATGGCGACCACAGTCCGCAGAAACGGCTCACCACACATTGTCTCACACTTGAGCTTTTGGGGGGCACCTCATATCCAAACCATAACATGTATGTTGCTAGAGGGCATGTAAAATGGTACCACCATCTTGGAAAAACATTTGGCAGTTTCTTAGGTATTAAATATAAATCTACCATATGCCTGAGCCATTCATCCCTAAGTGTTTACTCCCCAAAATGAAAGTGTATATTCATACTAAGATTTATAGTTTTAAGTTAGAAGAAATAAACCAAACACAAAATACAGAGTTTAAGTTAAAAGAAACTAAACCAAGCTCACTATATAGAAACTAATATCTCGGAATCATTTGTGCTACGTAACATAAAACAGTACCATAAAGGATCATTCAAATTCTGAAGTCAGATTCTCTGTAACAATAAAAAGTCATGGGTCATGTTCATGTTCATATATTATTTTCTAAAATGTTTTGGAAATTAATGCTTTTAGAAATTATGGTGTAAAGGCAAAAAGTGGTACTCAAATATAGGGGGTTAAAAAAATCTAAACCCACTACCATGCCTTAAAACATAAATCATGCATGATTAATAAAACATCAACAAATAAAATCATTTTAAGACAGATAAACTAAAAGCACATAGTGCTAGTTTACTGAGTAGTTCCCAAATATTCAGGATTGGGGCTGAGGTTATGGCTCAGCAGTAGACTGCTTGCCTAGCACATGCGAGGCGCTAGGTTCTATTCTTAGCACCACACAAAAATAAATAAAATATTCAGGATTAGTTTTCAGATGCATTTCATGGGGACAATGTTCTTTGGTAGACTAATAATTAGGCTGACAAGTGAGATCTAGGGTTTAGGTCTATGTGTAGGACCTTGGGCATCATTTGGCCCCACTGCCATTCATATTGATTTTAGACTTTCTGATCTCTAGAATTTTCTAACTTTAAAATAATGATTTTCTGATAATCCAGCACTCTCCCTTGTAAAATTCTCTTTTGAGATACATTCATGAAGGGTGAAATATAGCTTACTTCTCCTTCCCTCCCTCTTTTAATTTATATATATATTTTTTGGTACTGGGTATTGAACCCAGGAGTACTCAACACTGAGTGACATCTCAGCAATTTCATAAGTTTTTTTCCTTCCTTCCTTCCTTCCTTCCTTCCTTCCTTCCTTCCTTTCTTTTTTCCTTTCCTTTCCTTTTCTTTTCTTTTCTTTTCTTTGAGACAGTCTTGCTAAGTTGCCAGGGCTGGTCGTCTTCTTTTTTTTTTTTTTTTTTTTTTTTGCAAAACCCCAATCATATATCATTGTTCTCCACACACTGATACATAAAAAACATTCTGTTACAAATATGGTAGAAAGATTAGTGAATCAGAAAATAACATAAAATAAAATAAGTCTTGCTGGAAAGTCAAACTGTCTCTGTCAGTGTTCAACAGTTTCTCAGCCCTGTCTCTGATATCCCTTGGGATCACCAAACCCATATCAGGCCTTGAAACCCAAGTCTCTGTTCCACCAATCTGGGCTTTAGATACTTCAGGATTGGCCATACTGCAGTCCCAAGATCTCAATGCTGCTCTATTAAATTTCTATTAAATTTATAATTTGGTTTATTGATTTGCAGAGAGACCACCAGGATAAACTCATGCAAAGGAGTAATGCCAAGATGCAGCATCAGCAAAATAATGGCCACCAGCACTCTCAGTAGGAAGACTCCAGGCTCCTTCAAACCTACAGGCACCCCTACACTGGACCTGCAGGTACCAGCTGGAGTCCCCAGACAGAGGCTCTTGTGGTGGTAAACCTGCTGGCACCCAGGCCCCCCGGGCCTGGCTGGTGTCCCCAACATGGGTGCAGCCACGTGCAACCAAACCTGGAGTCTCCTCCAAAGCAGTCCTCTGGGCTGTGGTAGCAGCGGTAGTGGCAGTGGTTGTTGGCAGCAGGCAGCAGGTCAGCAGTAGCAGTGGCTGCACTGGCAGCTACAACTGCAGCGTGGGGGCATAGTCTCCAGGCCATCTCCGGGGGTCAGCAGCAGTGTTGGCTTCAGTTGCATCTAAGGCAGTGGTTTCTTCTGTGGCAGTAGCACCCAGAAAAAAGACCGCCAGGAGATCTCAGGCTGGCAGCAGTGGAATCAGAGGAAGCAGCAATGATGGTAGCAGTGCAGGCAGTGGTTGATTGACAGGAGACTTCCAGTTCAGCCACAGGGACCATGGAGCTAGTGCTGGAATTCACCTCCGAGGTAACAGAGGGCGTGCCCAGAGTAGAGACCTCCCAGCAGGGCAGTGGCATCTGCCTTTTTATTTCTTTATATATTTGGAATACTTATCTTGTTGGAAGGGTATCTGGCAAAATTTTTCTCTCATTCTGTAGGTTCTCTCTTCATGGTCTTACTGATTTCTGTTGCTGTGCAGAACCTTCTTACTTTGATGCCATCCCTTGTACTAGTTCTTGGTGTGGTTTCCTGAGCTTTAGGAATCCTATAGAGGAAATCATTCTCTTTGCTTATAGGGAGGAGTTTGACCTTATGTTTTCTTCTAGAAATTGCAAAGTTGTTGTTGTAATTCTTGGGCCTTATTTCCATTTCAAGTTGACTTTTGGACAGGTTGAGATATAAGAATTCAACTCTCTGGTGGGTCTTGTGGCCTCACAGAATCTCTCCATTCCACATGCCCTCTTCCCTCAGCCTCTGTATTCCATCCTCCATTGTCTTCTTGTGCATCTAAGTCATGTCCACCAGCTGAGGGGTGGACATTAGTTTTTCCTGTCTTCACAGAGGTCACAGAACCACAGAAAATACCATAACTCAAGTGGTTTTATGTAGCTCCATTTGTGACTTCACAGTTACATAGGTTCCAAGTCCCCCATGAGGTTCACAGGGCTAAGGTCAAGGTGTCAGCTGGTCTTTGTTCCTTACTAGAGGCTCTGGTGAGGAAACTCTTCAAGGATCAGTATGGTTGTTTTGAGAATTCAGTCCCTATCTCCTTGCTGATTGTCATGAGAGAGCCACTTTTAGCTCCTGGAGCCCTCTCCCAGGTCCTCATATGTGTCCTACAGCACATCTCATGCTTCTTCCACTAGAACCTCTGATGTCCTCTCTGCTGCATCTCCTCCACCTGCTTTTCCTGTAGCATCTCTCAGACTCCAGGCAGAGGAGTATTTCAGCTTGGAATTTTACTGTGATTTGATTGGTCTACCCAGGAGAATCTCCCCAATTTCAGATGTTCACCTTAGTTACATCAATAATGTCCTTTCTGCCATATGATACAAAGTCTTCACTCTTCCAAGGATTAGGGCCTGGGCATCTTTGGAAAAATTTTTCAGTCCCCACTTCTTCTTGCATTGAAATCAGTGAGGAGCAGGATACAGCACTTCTGAGAAGGTGATAGGCAGGGAGGAGCCAAGAGTGCTGAGATGGGGTCCCTGGGAATGTCTACCATGAGGGGAATTGGGGGCTCCCATCTTATGCAGGTTAGCAGATATTGGGAAGGGGCAGAAGATGATCTGAGAACCTCAGTGTGGAGCACTTGTTCACCCCAGCTGCTGATCCCCAGGGAAACCCCCAAGGGAGGGGACTTCAGAGGGCCTGTATCTTCTAGGAGACCCATTTTCTGTTAGAGCTTGGAGGTGAGGACATCTTAAGAGGTCTTTGGAGGTTTGTTTTTCATGAGCTGAGATTCAGAAGGTGCCATGGGAGATTCCAGTGTTGGGGAGAGGGCATGAGAAGAGACAGGGATATACAGAGCCTCGGGAGGATGACAATGCAGGACATTGGAGGGGACCTACCATGGCTAGCCAAACAGGGAAAAGACATATGAGGTTAGTCCTGGGGGATTCATGCTCATACCATAGCATGTGAGGTGGGCTGGGAGAGGGCCAGGTACGGGAGCAGTTGGGTCTGGGCCTTTTCTCTGAAGATGGAGATGAGATGTGCGTTGTAGGGTCTTTTTTAATTAATTAATTAATTAATTAATTAATTAATTTATTTATTTATTTTTATTGATTGTTCAAAACATTACAGAGCTCATGATATATCATCTTTAATACATTAGACTCAATTGGGTTTTGAACTCCCATTTTTACCCCACATACAGATTGCAGAATCACAACTGTTACATACTCACATTATTACATAATGGCATATTAGTGACTGTTGTATTCTGCTACATTTCCTATCGCCTACTATCCCCCCTCCCCTCCCCTCCCCTCCCCGCTTCCCTCTCTACCTCCTCTCCTGTTGTTCAATTCTCTCCCCTTTTTTCCCCCCTCCCCCTTGCCCCTCATAACCTCTTATAATTTTGTGTATCATTGAAGGTCTCCTACCATTTCCATATGCTTTCCCTTCTCTCTCCCTTTCTCTCCCCCCATTCGTCTTTGTTTACTATTAGTCTTTTCCTCATGCTCTTCCTTCCTGTTCTGTTCTTAGTTGCTCTCTTTATATCAAAGAAGACATTTGGCATTTGTTTTTTAGGGCTTGGCTAGCTTCACTTAGCATAATCTGCTCTAATGCCATCCATTTCCCTGCAAATTCTATGATTTTGTCATTTCTTAGTGCTGCATAATACTCCATTGTGTAAAGATGCTACATTTTTTTTATCCATTCATCTATTGAAGGGCATCTAGGTTGGTTCCACAGTGTAGCTATTGTGAATTGTGCCGCTATAATCATTGATGTGGCCGTATCCCTATAGTGCGCTCTTTTAAGGTCCTCAGGGAATAGTCCAAGAAGGGCGATAGCTGGGTCGAATGGTGGATCCATTCCCAGCTTTCCCAGGAATCTCCATACTGCTTTCCAAATTGGCCTCACCATTTTGCAGTCCCACCAGCAGTGTACAAGTGTACCCTTTTCCCCACATCCCCGCCAACACTTATTGTTGTTTGACTTCATAATGGCTACCAATCTTACTGGAGTAAGATGGTATCTTTGGGTGGTTTTGATTTGCATTTCTCTGATTGCTAGAGATGGTGAGCATTTTTTCATGTACTTGTTGATTGATTGTATGTCCTCCTCTGAGAAGTGTCTGTTCAGGTCCTTGGTCCATTTGTTGATTGGATTGTTTGTTATCTTATTGTTTAATTTTTTGAGTTCTTTGTACATTCTGGATATTAGGGCTCTATCTGAGGTGAGAGGGGTAAAAATTTGTTCCCATGATGTAGGCTCTCTATTTACCTCTTTTATTGTTTCTCTTGCTGAGAAAAAACTTTTTAGTTTAAGTAAGTCCCATTTGTTGATTCTTGTTATTAACTCTTGGGCTATGGGCATCCTATTAAGGAATTTGGAGCCTGACCCCACTGTATGTAGATCGTAGCCAACTTTTTCTTCTATCAGACCCAGTGTCTCTGATTTGATATCTAGCTCCTTGATCCATTTTGAGTTAACTTTTGTGGATGGCGAGAGAAAGGGATTCAATTTCATTTTGTTGCATATGGATTTCCAGTTTTCCCAACACCATTTGTTGAAGATGCTATCCTTCCTCCATTGCATGCTTTTAGCCCCTTTATCAAATATAAGATAGTTGTAACTTTGTGGATTAGTCTCTGTGTCCTCTATTCTGTACCATTGGTCCACCTGCCTGTTTTGGTACCAGTACCATGCTGTTTTTGTTACTATTGCTTTGTAGTACAGTTTGAACTCTGGTATCGCTATACCTCCAGATTTACACTTCCTGCTTAGAATTGCTTTTGCTATTCTGGGTCTTTTGTCTTTCCATATGAATTTCATGATTGCTTTATCTATTTCAAAAGAAATGCCGTTGGGATTTTGATTGGCATCGCATTAATCCTGTAGAGAACTTTGGGTAATATCGCCATTTTGATGATGTTAGTTCTGCCTATCCATGAACAGGGTATATTTTTCCATCTTCTGAGATCTTCTTCTATCTCTCTTTTTAAGGTTCTGTAGTTTTCATTGTATAGATCTTTCACCTCTTTTGTTAGGGTGATTCCCAAGTATCTTATTTTCTTTGAGGATATTGTGAATGGAGTGGTTTTCCTTATTTCCATTTCAGAGGTTTTGTTGCTGATATACAGGAATGCCTTTGATTTATGCGTGTTGATTTTATAACCTGCTACCTTGCTGAATTCATTTATTAACTCTAGCAGCTTCTTTTTAGACCTTTTGGGTCTGTTAGGTATATTATCATGTCATCCGCAAATAGCGGTAATTTAATTTCTTCTTTTCCTATTTTTATGCCTTTAATTTCTTTTGTCTGTCTAATTGCTCTGGCTAGTACTTCGAGAACTAAAGTGAATAGAAGTGGTGATAGAGGGCATCCCTGTCTTGTTCCAGATTTTAGAGGGAATGCCTTCAGTTTTTCTCCATTTAGGATGATGCTAGCCTGAGGTTTAGCATATATAGCTTTTACAATGTTGAGGTAAGTTCCTGTTATCCCTAGTTTTTCTAGTGTTTTGAACATAAAGGGATGCTGTACTTTGTCAAATGCTTTTTCTGCATCTATCGAGATGATCATATGTTTCTTGTCTTTAAGTCTGTTGATGTGGTGAATAGCATTTATTGATTTCCGTATATTGAACCAGCCTTGCATCCCAGGGATGAATCCTACTTGATCATGGTGCACAAGTTTTTTGATATGTTTTTGTATTCGATTCGCCAGAATTTTATTGAGGATTTTTGCATCTAGGTTCATTAGGGATATTGGTCTGTAGTTTTCTTTCCTTGAAGTGTCTTTGTCTGGTTTTGGGATCAGAGTGATGTTGGCCTCATAGAATGAATTTGGAAGAGCTCCTTCTTTTTCTATTTCTTGAAATAGCTTGAAAAGTATTGGTATTAATTCTTCTTTGAAGGTTTTGTAGAACTCCGCTGTATACCCATCCAGTCCAGGGCTTTTCTTGGTTGGCAGTCTTTTGATGGCTTCTCCTATTTATTCCTTTGTTATTGGTCTGTTTAAATTGTGTGTGTCTTCCTGTCTCAATCTGGGCAGATCATATGCCTTAAGAAATTTATCGATATCTTCACTATCTTCTATTTTATTGGAATATAGGGTTTCAAAATACTTTCTAATTATCTTCTGTATTTCTGTAGTGTCTGTTGTGATATTGCCTTTTTCATCCCGTATGTTGGTAATTTGAGTTCTCTCTCTTCTTCTCTTCGTTAGCATGGCTAAGGGCCTGTCTATCTTATTTATTTTTTCAAAGAACCAACTTTTAGTTTTATCAATTTTTTCAATGTTTTTTTTTGTTTCAATTTCGTTGATTTCTGCTCTAATTTTAATTATTTCTTGTCTTCTACTACATTTGCTGTTGTTTTGCTCTTTTCTAGGTTTTTGAGGTGCAGTGTGAGTTCATTTATTTGTTGGTTATTTCTTTTTTTGAGGAAAGAACTCCAAGAAATGAATTTTCCTCTTAAAACTGCTTTCATTGTGTCCCATAGATTCTGGTATGTTGTGTCTGTATTATCATTTGTCTCTAAGAATTTTTTCATCTCCTCCTTTATGTCTTTTGTAACCCATTGATCATTCAGTAACATATTGTTCATTTTCCATGTGATGTAGGATTTTTCCTTCCTTCTTTTATCATTGATTTCCAATTTCATTCCATTGTGATCAGATATGGTGCATGGTATTATCTCCATGCCTTTATATTTACTGAGCGTTGCCTTATGGCATAATATATGGTCTATCTTTGAGTAGGATCCATGTGCTGCTGAGAAGAACGTGTATCCACTTGATGATAGTTGATATATTCTATATATGTCGGTTAAGTCTAGGTTATTGATTGTGCTGTTGAGTTCTATAGTTTCTTTATTCAGTTTTTGTCTAGAGGATCTGTCTAATGGCGAGAGCGGTGTGTTGAAGTCACCCATAATTATTGTGTTGTGGTCTATTTGACTCTTGAACTTGAGAAGAGTTTGTTTTATGAACGTTGCAGCTCCATTGTTTGGTGCATACAAATTGATAATTGTTATGTCTTGTTGGTGGATGGTTCCTTTTAACAGGATATAGTGTCCTTCTTTATCCTTCTTGATTAACTTAGGTTTAAAGTTGATTTTATTCGATATGTGTATGGCCATTCCTGCTTGCTTCCGAGGGCCATGTGAGTGGTATGATTTTTCCCAACCTTTTACCTTCAGCCTGTGTATGTCTTTTCCTATCATATGAGTCTCCTGAAGACAGCATATTGTTGGATTTGTTTTTTTGATCCAGGTTACTAGCCTATGTCTCTTGATTGGTGAGTTTAGGCCATTAACATTTACGGTTACAATTGAGATATGATTTGTACTTCCAGTCATGCTTCTTTATTTATTTATTTTAGTTTGGCTGGTTTTACTTTTTGGTTATTTTCCTCCCCCTTTATTGAGACACCTCCTGCTGTTAGTTTTGGGCACTATTTTTCAATTCCTCTTCTTGTAGTATTTTGCTCAAAATGCTTTGCAGTGCTGGTTTTCTTGCTGCAAATTCTTTTAGCTTTTGTTTATCGTGAAAGATTTTAATTTCATTGTCAAATCTGAAGCTTAATTTTGCTGGATACAGTATTCTTGGTTGGAATCCATTATTTTTCAGCGTTTAAAATACATTGTTCCAGGATCTTCTCGCTTTCAAAGTCTGTGATGAGAAATCAGTCGTTAACCTAATTAGTTTACCCCTGAATGTAATCTGCCTCTTTTCTCTTGTAGCTTTTAATATTCTCTCCTTGTTCTGTATGTTGGCTATCTTCATAATTATATGTCTTGGAGTTGGTCTATTATGGTTTTGAATGTTTGGGGTCCTGTAGGCTTCCAGGATTTGGCAATCCATTCCATCTTTCATCTCTGGTAAGTTTTCTAGAATTATTTCATTTAATATGCTTTCCATTCCTTTGGTTTGAGTCTCTGTGCCTTCTTCTATCCCGATGACCCTCAAATTTGGTTTTTTTATGACATCCCATATCTCTTGAATAGATTGCTCATGGGATTTAAGCATCTTTTCTGTGTTGACTATATTCTTTTCAAGTTGATAAACCTTGTCTTCATTATCTGATGTTCTGACTTCTACTTGATCAAGTCTGTTTGTAATATTCTTGTTTGAGTTTTTAATTTGGTTTATAGTTTCCTGCAATTCTAGGATTATTGTTTGATTTTTTTAAAGATCTCTATCTCCTGGTAGAGCTCGTTCTTTGCCATTTGAATTTGTTTGTTTAATTCGTTTTCAAAATGTACTTTTATTGCTTGGACTTGCTGTCTCATGTCTTCCCTAATATTCCTTTCCATTCGAGTTAGGTAGGCCTTGAGTTCATTCCCTATCCCTGCTTCTGATGTTTCTATGTCCTCCTGTAGGATTAAGTTGTCCTGTATTGTTTGTACTCCTTTTTTCCCTTGTTTTCTCATGTTGTCCACATTACTTTCCAGCTCTATTTGATTGCTGTGTTTCTGCTCTCTTCTATAGATTTGTTTTGGTTCTGTATTACTCTGTTGTTTCTTCTTTGTGTTGTTAAACTGTGCCTGCTAACGTGGATTGTGCTGGGAAGGAATTCCGACGGCCGAGCTCCAGTGACGTCACTACTCTGCTATGACGGGCCCCAGGTTCCTTGCTGGGGTGTCCTAATGGGGCTGTGTGACTGAACTGTCTCTGTTTGTTTTCAGCTCCCCGTCGAGGCAGGCGGGCAGTCTCCATCCGCCCAGTATCTCAGGCAGCGGGCAGGTGATCAGTCGAGGCGGGGGAGTGGACTTCAGCTGACCAGTTATGTGGGCAGTGGGCCGGCTGTCACCGGTGGGCGGGCGGTCTCTAGGCACCCCGTCCTGCGGACCGTAGCCGGCAGGCAGGCGTTCTCCTACCGCCCAGTTATGCGGGCAGTGGGTGAACTGTCGCCAGCGGGCCTGCGGTTTCCAGCTGCCCAGTCGCGAGGGCCTGGCCTCTAGTCCCCTAGTTTCTCCTGCTAGTCTTGGTTTCTCCTGCTAGACCAGATTTCCCCTGAGTGATGGCTCTCGGCAGTTCAAACTGTACTCTGGACCTGCCGTTTGTTGGGTGTGGAGGGTGTCTATTGGGGACCCCGGCACTCTATTGCTTTGTTCCCGTTGTGGGGGATAGAACTGTACCGCTTCCTTCCCCCTCTGATATCCGTACTCAGCCCGGGGGTCAGTGCGGGCTCATCCAACAGGATTCCACAGAATTGCAGCCACTTTTCTCCCTGCTTGCTAATTAATTACTTCTCTGCGGCGCCCCGCCTTCTTTAGTCGTGGGGAAGGCCGGGCGAATCAGTCAGCCCGGATCCCCGGGGTTGCACAATTGGCTATTGGGATCCCTGGCACTCTATTGTTTTGATTTTTTATGCTTGCCCCTCCCCCAGCGCTGGCTAGACAGGTTTCGTTTTGGCTGCTGATGGGAGAGGGAGTTGAAGGTCAGGTGTCTCTAGTTTTCCCCTAGTCTTTATGCAGGCTCACTCTGATACTCCCTCCCCTGGAAAGCCTAGGAGAGCCTAGGAGACTCAGACCTGTTTTATTGTTGCAGTCTGTCAGAGAGTGGCGGTGGATACTTCAGCTCTCCAAGATGGTGGCCGCTGATTGCCTTGGTGGAGTTTCCGTTGTGGGGGACGGGACTGTATCGCTTCCTTCCCCGTCTGAAATCCCGTACTCACCCCGGGGGTCAGTGCGGGCTTGGCCGGCCGAATGGCAGCCACTTTCCTCCCTGCTTGCTAATTAATCGCTTCTCTGCGGCGTCCCGCCTTCTCCAGGGCTGGTCTTCAATTTGCAATCACCCTTGCCTCAGCCTCCTGTATCTGGGATTAAAAGTATGTGCCACTATGCCTAATTAATGCTATTTCTTTATCATAATTAAGATAAATTAGAGTTGTGATCAATGTATGAAATGCTCATGTTAAAGATAATCTTAACTATATATACACTTTATAAAGAAGTCTTAAATGATTTTCATAAAGTAAAAAACAACTACAATTTGGTTTATGCTTTAACAATTTGGATTAGGTGCCTTAATTCAAGTTAACAATGGATATTATATAAAATGTACAAATGTAGCAAATTTCTTCATTTTTTACAGTCATTCATGTACTATATTAAGCTGTATAATTCGCACCCCAATTGACAGCTACAAAATAAACTGTTCTAGAAATATTAAGACTTTGTCGAATGATTCTCTCCATATGTTTCTGGCAAGTAAATAATTGAGGCTTAATATGACTGCTATCTTTGCTGTGTTTCAAAAGAATAAAGATCTGGTATGCTTTCTACTTTTTAAAAATGATCTTTGCAACATACATCAAGTCACTTATGTTTGAAGGAAGCCAATATTAATATTTCTTTTTCATCTCATAGCGCTTATAAAGTAGTTCAAAAGATTTTTGCACATCTGCAACTTAGATGGAGATACACTATGTCTTCTAAAGAAGTAATTCTAACATTCTCATGCTATAAGAATTATCCAAAGGGCTGTCAAACAACCATTTCTCCTAAATCATCTAGCTAATCAGCCAGTGATATCTGTGCAAGTCAGGGAAAGGAGAATTTGACATTTAGCAGTTAGTGGAGAAGGATGGTGATTCCCACTTCTTGTCGGTAATTCTTTTAGAAAGCTTACCTATGCCATCAGAAATTCAGGCAAACAATCTAGATGACAGCTTAACTATTTTATCAATAAAAATATGCCATGCCTCAAGTAAGCAGAGGTAAAGTCATTTGGCGGGTACATTTACTAGCACTCTGCATTAATTTTTTTTTACCCTGTTGGTACATCTAGGTTATATCATCCCTAATGATTATACCATATACTGTCTTCCCAGAACTGGGAAACCAACAGAGCAAGAAAAAAAAAACACAACAAAACAAAATATAACTTGATACAATTCTAATTCTCCTTATGTAAAATGAAAAATCTAAATACATGTTAAACAGGCGTATGTATGTTGAGTATAATTTTCTTACCTAGGGAAAATATCTTCTTGAATAACACTGAGGAGAGCAACAACCTTGCAAGCATTTGCTATTATTATTTTTTTTACAGGTGGTCTGATTTCTTTCTTTTCCTCCCAGCTATTTCTATGGAGCAGTGTTTGTTAGCATTTAGTGTCTTCCATTTGGCAGTAATAATCTTTCTAAGTTTGACAAGATTTAAGTAATTCCAAATTGTTTTCAAGGCTCACTTTCAATTCATGTTTGAAATTGCAGCATATGAAGCATGTAAAACACTTGTTTCAATGAGAACATGACGCTTGCATTTAGTATTTACACAATATGAAATAAATCATGTCAGAATTAATAAGGTCTAATTCTATTAATGTCAGAAAAGATTAACGTAGGTTCCCTCCTCTAAGCAGACTTATCCGATACTCTTTGAATTATTCTTGACAGTGTTAAAATTAGATGAAGCCTACAAATAAAATAGGCCAGCAAATAAATTGAAGTAATAAATTAAGACATTGTGTAAATAAAGGTATCTGTGGTAAGAAGAAACCAGATTTTATTGAAAATCCTTAGCAGATTTGTCATCAGTAACACACTTATTACTGTATCTCCTGATGCTTCTAGTTGCGTCTGAATGGAGCTTGTTTCTTGTGTGTGCTTTTTCATAGATGTAATCTTTATACTTGGGATACACAAACGTTAATGACGATTATAAGAGTCTACAAAACAGCAAGGTAACATAATTTAATCATGTAACAAAAAAGATTTTGCTCATCGGGTTGATTGGCTCCATCAAAGGTAGCCCAAGTGTATATCTTAACCTCACAGGTTTGTAGAGTTAGCAAAAATGAGAGGGGAGATTTAACTTAAATTATCCTTTTTATTTCCACATTTTTCCCATTTGTTCCTGTGTGCAAATTATGACTCAGGGGGATCAATTCCTCTAGGAACTGGGAAAAGTAAGATGTCTGTTTAATTTAACCTTTCACTGAACTTTTTCCCATCAAGCCATGAAAAAGCATTGCTTTCATAGACACATTTTCAAATACAGTGAGCATTACAATCAGTAGTAAGTGATATTATTCCTGTATATCATTAAGAAAATATAGATCAAGTCAAGATGACTGAGAAAGAGAAGAGGTAAAGACTTTGGAACAATCTATGAACCTTGCCAGGTTTTTAATGGACACAGTACTCAACAAAGGACATTATCCATATGTAATTTATTATTAATATTATTAAAGATATGAGTATGTACATTATTTCAAGATCTATGTGTATGTTCTAATTTAAATTCCTTGAAATATTTTATGTTAAATTTATTATAATCTGAAAAACAAAGCTTGTTAGGAAAACGAACTATAAATAGGTCATAATTTTTTTTCACCAAATAACCATGGGAATTTATTAACCCATGGTTTTGGAACCCCAAGTTAATAAACAACTTCAAAGCTTTAGTAGAAAAGAATAAAATATATTGAATATCTTTGCAAGGTTTATGAGGAAGTTACATGTAGTTTATATTATGATCTCATAATATATTTATAACATGAAATGTTGCTGAAGGATTCAAATAATTCTTTGTGGGAAAATGTGAGAGACACTTACAGAGCCAGTAGGTGAGGTTAGAGAAATACTCTTCTGCACAGAGTGGTGGGGTTGGGGACACTGGGGTTACATTAAATATTTATTAAGCCAAGTGCAGTGGTGCACGCCTGTAATACCAGAGGCTCAGGAGGC
This sequence comes from Spermophilus citellus, assembly GCF_964194105.1. Lineage (NCBI taxonomy): Eukaryota > Metazoa > Chordata > Mammalia > Rodentia > Sciuridae > Spermophilus > Spermophilus citellus. The sequence goes on from NC_138187.1 coordinate 90,899,059, forward strand.
TGAGGCAGGAGAATCACGAGTTCAAAGCCAGCCTCAGCAAAAGTGAAGCACTAAGCAACTCAGTGAAACCCTGTTTCTAAATAAAAAATATAATGTGCCTTGAGGGCCCCTGAGTTCAATCCCTGGTAAAGAGAGAGAGAGAGAGAGAGAGAGAGAGAGAGAGAGAGAGAGAGGGGAAATGAAGTATTTATTAAATATTTACTTTAAGTACACTGCAATTCGAGGACCATAGATGAACTGGAAGGTATGTATGACATCACCACTGCCCTTGCTAAATTTGCAATCTGATACGATAGGCTCGATTTGCTGCATGCAATTTAGGTTTAGATTTATTTTATATAATTGGATAATTAATATGATGACTAAAATAATCCAACACTAAGCATCAGGCACTGAGAGCAGCTGCAGTAGGAAATAGTCACTGCCAAGGAACTTAGGACATAATATCAAAAATGTTTAGAGTCCAAGGATGGAGTGTGAATTTAACAAGTCCCCATTAGTAGTAGATAAGTAATGTCAGTGAGGTCAAAAGTGCTTTCTAAATTTACTCAGGTATGTGAAAGAAATATTCCACACAGGGCTGTTTATAATAGGGAAACTTGAGAATCATTTTGACTTTCAAAAAGGGTGAAATATAGTAAGATATAGTCAATTCGTATTATGTAATGAACTATTAATTGAAAAATATGTTTTCCAAGATAATGCTATTTAATTGGTTAGGAAAGTCTTTCTCTATATATGAACAGTAAAGATCAAAATCAGGGTGAAAATATTTATGTGGAAAATAATATTAATTTTTTAAAACTAATGGGGAAAAATCATATCTGGTATCAGGGAATGAACCCAGGGGTGTTCAACTACTGAGCCACATTTCCAGCCCTTTTATTTTTTAGTTTTAAGTTGCTGAGGTTGTTTCTAAGTTGCTTAAGGCCTTGATAAATTGCTCAGGCTGGCTTTGAACTTGTGGTCCTCTTGCCTCAGGCTCCTGAGCCACTGGGATTGCAGGCATGTGCCACTGCACTTGGCTTGAAAATGTTTTTTGAGTTAAGAAGATCAAGCGACTGCATCTTCAGCAATACGCACACACACACAGAGCACACACTTTCATACACATGCATACCCAGCACAGCTGCATGAATACACATGCACACACACTGACAACACATACATATATATCGTTGCTATTGTTGTAGACCTCAAAATAGAAGATATTTTCATGGATCAGAATCCAAGAAAGTGTTTGGATTAAATAGGGCTGAATCTCAGAGCCATGGGTAGCTTCTGAGTGTGCAAAAGGTGACAGGAATTGGAGTTGTTTCGCTGTTGTTGAGGTAAAGAATGCTCTAAGACATTGTGATTCCAAAAACACAGCAGGTGGACTAGGAGGTGGATCTGGACCCAGGACTTCACTAGTCTTGTTTGGGTCTCTCAGGCAGCTGCAGATATCTGGTGGCTCAGCTAGATGTGGATGACCAAGGGGGCCTTATTCACATCTGGCAGTGGTGCTGGCTTTCTGCTGGGCACACATCTCCAGCAGGCTAGACCTGGCTTCATTCCATGAAGCAGCAAGAGAGAAAATCATGCCCAGGTTACATGTAACCACATTTACTAATATCTGATTATTAAAGCAAGTTTCAGGGCTAAGGTCAGAGACAATTTTGGCAGGAAATGCATGGGAATGTGGGTGCAGGGGGCTGGTGTACATCTCATTGGAGGCATTAATGTATCACAAAAATTCTGATCATAGTGAAAATTCTGATATTGCATTAACTGTCCAGAGTAAGAGCTAGGCATCTCTGCACAGTGGAGGACAAAACTCAGGCACTTCTAAAAGAGGTGAGTACTTTAGTAGAGGAACACTGTGATTCTATACATATTTTTAAATAAAAGTTAAAATAATGAGATTTCAGGCCAAAATAGCCAACTTAAGGCTTAGCAGCTTAAAAAAAATTGTGTGTGTGTGTGTGTGTGTGTGAATGTTTATACAAATAAAAATAGAAGTGAATATGGAAAAATGCAATTTTCCAATTCACTAATTGAATAATTTCTTATTTGTGTCTTGCCGTGTTTTCTAACACTTTGATAATGACTACAGAGCTCATAGTCATAAAGAGATAATTTAAATACAAAAATACTAATGTCAGCAGCATTTGGCAGGATGCTGAAAGATAAATGAAATTTGAATAGTTGAAGAAATCGATGGTAGGATTTTTTAGGTCTTGAAGTGCTTGTAGAATTTAGTAAGAAAACACTGAAAGCTTAAATAAAATGATTCCTTTTTTTTAAAAAAAAAAAGACTTTCAGAAGTCTTTAGACACAGTCCTAGACTGTATATTATTTGAGCACCTTCTAAAAAATGCAGAATCCTACAATTTACTATAATAAATAATAAAACATTTTTTTTTTACTTGAAAGTAAGGGTCCCCAAACCCATAGATAGAACAATTATAACAATGGAGTTTTCCCAGGAAAATATTATCTGAAAGATCTAAATTCACTCCTTTTTGCCAAAGCATTGCTATTAGTAATTAATGATGAACATGCTTATGAATCTTCTAGAGAACAGGGTAGGACATTGCTTTTTCTGTCCTGACTGGCAACTCTTGAGTCAATTTGGGAAGGAATTTCAGCAGTTTCTCTATTCCTGGGTTTCCTCTGTTGTGACTTTGATTATTGTGCAGTCAATGTCCATTCCTTGCTCCTTCCACTATGAGAAGAGGGAACTTATCCAAACCAAACTTGAGTTGGACCACTGATCTACAACGGCTTATGCTATATTTGGAGATACAATGTAAGGAGAGGTTTTATGTGTTTGTGCATGATCATATGGTTTGGCTCACGTGCTCTGGTGGTCTGTCATAAAAATAGCACCTCTAAGTGGCTCCTACACCTTCAGCCATGGTGCACAACTGAAACATGTAGAGCAGACGTGAATTGGGTTCATAGCTTGGAGTAATTCCTCAACTAACAGCTCAGAGAAGACATACACAGTGATGCACAGGTTAGATCAGTCAACTAGTGATTTGCCTGCAGACGCACAAGCCTGGGAATATATGCTCACTGCAGTCAGTCAATTTTTTATATACTATTATTACATAAACTAACCAATAAATATTTTCCCTGTTCTTCAACAACATTCAACGTGGCCTTTATTATGAATAGAAAAACAAAACAATAACAACAAATAAATTCTGACCTAAATTAAGATGAGGTAAGGGGCTTAAGGGCAAAGTGTTTCATCATGTTACACACTGAACTTTAAGGAAAACTTTGAGCTTAAGCAAAGGTGAATATTATTATGCATTACTGAGTAGCCTGGAGCTAAGGTACTACTTTACTCTGCATTATCTGGATAGACACCTGCCCTTGGTAGAAAAACCCAAATTGTTTTGGTTCAGTAATAAAAATTGGGAAGATTTTCTAATTCCCTTTGCTAAACATTATTTCAGCATTTTTCTTAACAGAATGCCTTTATTTTATTTGTTTATTTTTATGTGGTGCTGAGGACCGAACCCAGTGCCTCAAACATGCTAGGCAAGCACTCTGCCACTGAGCTACAGCCACAGCCCCTATTTCAGCTCTTTTATTTTCCATTCTTCTACAGTTGGAGAAATGCACCCTGTTTTTTCAGAAGTCTTTAGACACACAATCTTAGACTGTATAAATTACCTTGTTATGCTGGCTTGAAATACAAGGCACCCGAGTGAAGGACTGCTGGGGACTCTTGGCCTTCTGGTTTCCTGATAGCTGTTCTCCTTGCTCCATGAGCTCCTGGTCAATGATCCCTCCTTCTCTACCAGCTCACTCACCAGCCCCATCTTTTAACCACTATTTATCTGAGCCCGAATCTTACTGTTTGGAGAGTAAGCAATCTCCTCCCAATGCATTAGTTCTCAAGGGGATTAAATTGTGGATCTCTATTAAATGAATGCCCAGAGTGACATATTCTTGCTCAAGGCTGCAAGCTATAATTCTTCATCTTTTCTCCACATTCAAGGTGTCCTGAAATGTTAGAATCACCAGTGCTCAGTGTCTTAAAATGTGTCCTTTTCTTTACTTGCATACTGTATTAGTGTGTTCCCATGATACTTATTGCAAATCATTTAGCTTTCCCTCTACTTTCATGAATTCCTCAGCAGAAATTTTATGTACTGGCTTTAAATTTTCTTTCCTTTGACCTACAGAGCCCTCTGTGTTTAACAAAATGTTTAAATGCTCTTGAGGTAATCCTAAAGACCAGGACTAGCAAGACTCTGGGATTCTGTCCCCTGAACTCCTTACCTTATTTTAATCAGAATGCTTTTATTCTAATAAATCATAACCATGAATGTAACCACTGTAAGGGAGTTCTGTGAATATTTCTAGTAAGTTAACACTTCTGAAAGTGGGACCCTGGAACTTGCAATTAGTGTCAGGAGGAGGATCCTTGTATTTTTTCTTTTGGTGTCAGAAGTGAGTGATCCTGGGGACTCTCAAACTTAGCAGTGATCATCAGGAGTGAAATTCACAAAAAAAAATCTTGAATTAAAAGATGAGAGGGTAGGTATTGATGAACCTTTGGCTCCTGGATGGCCATGAGATTGCCCATGATATGCAACCACATTTGTGTTACAATCATTTTTTGGAGGTAAAAATTACCAATGAAATTTATAAATGATGGAACAAACTTATAAGGAATTGGGTCAATGAATGTATAAGTAAATGCAAAATAATAACAAAAAATTCAAATATATAATTCATTGGTTATTGATATCTGTAATAGTTGAAATAAAAAAAAAACTGTTAAGAAAAATCTGGATTTGGGGCCAATTTCAGATTTCAGTCAATATAAGGTATAGTCTTAAGACTGGTACTAAAAAAAATAAAAAAAATTAGGTGAAACTACAGACTCCTAAGAAAATTAGAATGATAATTAGAATGATTTTCAAGAAAATGAGGAAAAACAACGGAAGACTCCGGGGCTTCCCTCCAGTTGGGTGGAAATTTTGAAGTAATTATTAAGAAATTCCAAATGCTGATAGGACAAAATAAAGGTCTCATGCAGCACTCTAGTTGTTTAGGTAATCAAACCGGGCTCCTTGTTGATCTCCAACAGAGAAGGCTCTTTCGATAAACTTTATTTATTTACTCCAGATTAGGGGAATTTAAAAAGCTATAAGGCAAATATGTCAAAATGAAATCTGACTTCAGATTGCCTGAATCAATGATCATACATACTAATCTCTATAATCATAATAAGGACTGAGGAAAGGGCAGGATTCTTTGGTTTGACCTCCAGTTAGGTAAATGTCCCTGAGTGGTAGGAAGAGGATTTTCTAAAACTTCTAGTCAGAGTGTCCTGTACACTATGATTCCAAAACCTGCTGAAGTGCTAACAGAGGCAAAAGTTAGCTTGAGAGAAGATAAGGACTCAGTGTTGGTGAGATATGCTAAAATTTAGGATGAAATTGAAATGTTTGAACAAATCTTATGTCAATTCATATTGTCTCATTTATCAGAATATATTATGGGGATGAATATCTTCTCTGCCTAGGGAATACTTCTCATTTCTATTATTGCAAGACAAAAGGTATGTAAATTCATTCTTTAGGAAATATGTCAAGTCAGATTTCTCACTCTCACATGGATTTTGTTAATTTGCAGCAGTTTAGGATACCTGTTGGACATAAAGCACTATATCCCTGTGTGGACAGCAGAGTGGGCTTAACAAAAGCCCTTAAGCACAACTCAGTGGTGTCTGCCAACACTTTAGACATGAAAATCTCTCCTTGAGAGACAAAATACTGACTTTCTGTTGGATGTTAATTAAAACTGTCCCTATGACTGAAGAAAATAAATAATCTTAAAATCTGAAATACACATCTTGGGTGATGTCTGAGAAACACTCTAAAGGAGAAAGTAATCCTCAGATGAATTCTCTAATAAAATAGAAATGGTTTGTACAGGGTAATGTTCTAGGATCACTTCTCTGTTGATCAAAAAAAGATGCTTGACTCTTGATGGTGGTTTCAAAGTAAATGATACTATTTTCTTAGAAGACCACCTCATGAGAACTTACGGATGAAAAGGTAAAAACCAGTCAACCCAATGGGCTGCATTACATGGTATTTTTATGGCAGGTATGGAAAAAATTGGACACTAAGTAAATCCCTGTGTTCAGATTTTTACCTACTCATGGACAGTAGCCAATTGCTATCCATATGGCCATCCAGGACAATAGAAATATGGATCATTCAAGAAGTAGGTGGGAAATGCTTCTTAATGTAAGCAGTGTATTAAATTAGTATTTGTTGATGCTCAGGATCAGAAGATAATTGGGATTATTAAGTGGATATTTTAATGTACTTGCTTAAGCCTCTAGTATTCCTGAAATGAATGGGTATGGGGGTGCTCTAACAATGGAGAGATGGATTGAATTAAGACAACATTTCTCATGAAACTTTGGAAGCACAAAATGCTAACAAAAACTTATGATTGCCAATAAGAGATATAGAGATTGCAGATGTTTATGGGGCAAATTGTCTGATGTGATGACCCTACCACAAGATGCAAGAAGCCAGGTAGCCCCAGGAGGATACAAAGGGGTCCTGACAGGAATAGAGACCTACTCTGGAGCAGACTGTTGCATACTTAATGTAAATGCAAATGCTTGAAGTACCATCAGAGAGCTGGAACAAAGATCCTGTGTCAACTTGGACCACCAAGTTACATTTTGTCAGGCCAAGAAATTTACTTTCAATCTCTGAGGAATGAAGAGAATTACAACAGATAACTGAGATAACTTTTGCCTCAAATGGGTGGGATAAAGGCATCTATCATGAAATCCCTGATTGACCCACTCCTTCATGAATGTGGGCTCATGCAACATGGGGGACAGCAATGGAAGATCCCCATGAGACAGATTTTCCCTCTGAGTGATTTTAAGAAGAGGGGAGCTGAGACTGGCATGATTGTACAAAATTTCCCCACATCTCCAAGATGAAGGCTACAGCTCTGAATTCTGGCAGTGTGGACAACCCCCTAGCAAGAAACTTCACACCAGAATTCCTAAAGGCATGGCAGAGTAAACTAGGCATTCAACCCTTCTGGCAAAATTGGAATTGACAGACCATGTAGCTGTACTGCCTAGAAATTGAAACAGCCCACTGGTTATAAACCTGTGTAACCCCATCATATTTAAGTGGGAGTCCACACTGAGATGGAGGCTTTTGTAGATTACTATTGATTTACTGCTTGTAATTTGGATTAGAAATATCTGTCACTATGAGCGCCATGCTTCACCTTTAGGAGATCCTTGTTTGGCCCACTCATTCTTTGTTTCATAGCAATGGGTTGGTGAGAGCAATTTTGAGATGTGTTTATAATTTTCAATCTAACCCATGGGAAACAAGTAATTAAGTTTTCTGTGTCTATTTTTTTTTAAAGTTCTAATTCCTTGAATCTTTTTATTTTCTTCTACTATATTTAGAATCTTCCAATTTTAGAATCTCAGGTCATCTTAGTAACCACAACAAATCAGGACATGGGCAAAACAAAAGGTGAATCTGTCGTATGCCATTCCTCTGGCATTGGTGGTTGAAGTGTAGCTTTTCCTTTCATTGGGGAGTCAGAGGGGCTTCAGAGGGTTCAGATTTGTCATTTTCCCTAAATTGTGTCCTCCCAGGGAGCCTAGAAGTTTGCCTGAACCAAAGCAGAGGGTTTTGGCAGGACATGACTTTCTCTAGAGCTACCATCCTATCTTGACAGCTGCTTTTTTTTTTTAAATCTTTTTTTCTCTTCATTCAACATAAAGCTTGACAGATGAATTAATTTGTCAGCATTTCTTAAGTTGCAGAGATACTTCATTGATAAAACATTTCCTAGAATTTTTAATTCACATTTCTATAGTTTGTTATCTTTCCCCCTGCCTTACAATATCTCCTTTTACACACAAAAATGAATACATGAACAAAAATTTGGATTAAAAAAATAAAATGTAAAAAACTAGTTGTTAGAAAACTTGTACTGAAATCCTTGCAGGATTTCTAGTTTGAGCTTATTTCTCAGGACTGTATCATATGAAATCCAGGTTTTTTAACTATAGAATCATTTATTCTGGAATGGCATGGGAATCATGACCCTGTTCTACTTCTCTTGAACCAGATTTTATTTACTCTCTGTTGAGTATAAAGTATCATGCTGATCATATTCCAAAGGATTTCTATATATGCATATGAAATTTCCTGTAGAGGGGCTGGGGTTATGGCTTAGTGGTAGAGAACTTGCTTCACAAGTTCAATCTTCAGCACCACATAAAAATAAATAAATAAAATAAAGATATTGTGTCCTTCTACAACTAAAAAAATATTTAAAATAATATCCTGTGGACATCATTCTGATAATATGCTCATACACATTGACAAAATAGCAAATGTGTATGATCCAGAAAACAGACCAGAGCTCTGATTTGACTTGAGTGTTGTCACATGTATGGCCAGCCCTGATTCATTACTGTCACTAAGATGATCTCTAGTTCTAAAATATAATTACTCCAAAAATACTACAAGACATAGAATTAATTCAAGGGAGTATAATTGCTGCAGTCTGGCTGGGCACAAATCACGAGCCACTAAAGCAGGAACAAACTTTATTTCTAAACTCTACCAGCACACTCCACACACGCTCCTGGAGAACTCTCCCGAATGCCACCCACGCAGCTCCTCCAGGAACACCACACACCAAGCGGAACTCCCTCCCTCCGGCTGTGTGGGCACTCATTCTCGGAACCCCGGGAGAATTCAACGGGAACTCCAAAGTGGCCGGCGCCCAACGCAGCAAGAGCCATCCTATTACTGGACAGTAAAGGTCTAATATACAATTGAATCAATCCAGCATCATCTTAATGGCTGGCCTCTCAACCATTACTTCTGGCAAAATGCCAGGGGCCATTCCGACTCGACTGTGGCTCTCAACATATAATTTTTTTTCAAAATTGCAAAAATACAAATAGATTAGTTATGTTTAAGCAGCTAGATTTGACCTAGAAATTCAAACTCATCTGAAAAAAAATAATAAAAATGAAAGAAGCCAGGCATGTGGTGCAGAGCCATAATCCCAGGAGCCTGGGCGGCTAAGGCAGGAGGATTGAAAATTCAAAGCCAGCCTCAGAAACTTAGTGAGGCCTTAAGCAACTTAGTGAGACTCTATCTCAAAATTAAAATAAATAAATAAATAAAAAGAAATGGGGATGGCTCAGTATTCAAATGCCTTGGATTCAATCCCTGGTTTAAAAAAAAGGGGGGGGGGTAACACTCTGAATTAGAGAAATACAAATTTAAAAAAAGAACAGGAATGTCACAATTTATGACTGAAAAATACCCACATAAAACCTGAAGATGATAAATAAATAAAAATTTTAAATTTCATTAATCGAGATTATAACTAGGAATGTTGTGGTTGCCACACAGGATGAGATATTGAGATACAAAATGGTAGACTTGTTGCCAGAACAAATAATCTGAATAGTTTTTAAAACTCTGTGATATTCATTTAATGACATAATATAAAATTACAATTAAAATGGCCATTACTTTAAAATATTTGTGAGGAAAAAAATCTTATTTACAGTTATACCTGTTTGGTTACTTATCCCTCTGACTATCCCAAAAGAAAATAATATGTTCATTAAACTGGGCTTAATCTTCCTTATAGAAAATAGACTTTTTTTGTTGTTGTTGTTTTTAATATAAAGATAAAAGTAGCAGTGATCAGGCATTGAAGTGTTGTTGGAAATCTAATACTAAGAACACAAGTTTAACCAAGAAATATGAAAAGGACTTATTTGCTTTTATTAGGAGTTTATTCATATGTTATAAATTCTCTAAATATAGGTAAATACCAATTTGTAATACTTCATAACTAAAAAATGGAAGAATAGCTATAGAAGAGTATAAAACACAAATATCTAACATATTCACGGAAATACTCGTGGAATAAAATAAATAATGACAATAAAATCCCTTCTGGTAAGCATTTTTGTAACCTGGTTGTCTCAGTAAACATGAAAGATTGACTTCCCCATCTGAAAACCCCAGTATCCACAAATATACCACACATTGCACTGCCAATCATTCCCTGATAGCATGACACAAACTACAGAAAACCAAAATAGTTTTGATATTTATAGAAAGGATCAATTTGGCTTTGACCCTGCCCAATCCTTTCACTAATGTTTAATAACAATTTATCCTTTAAATGTTACTTAATTTAGCCTTAATTTATTTTTGGGCAAATGAGTTCAGTCAAAGAGCAAGTGTGTATCCAATCAGAACTCATTTTCCCTTCTTCATTCCTTCAAAGATGCTACAGCAAAACTCATTATAAAGGTGTTATCTTTATATGTCACATAATTTAGTTAATTTTGTCAAAAAATAAAACAAAAAAATATATACCATCTATTCTCAAAGACATCAGGCTTCTGATATTAGTGGAAGAATAAAGTAATTATGTGAACAATTACTCAATTAATGTATTTTAAGAATGTGTTTTTGACCATGCTATGTATAACACCAATTCCTCTTTATCTACAGTTATATCTACACATATTTGACAAACTAGTCAAAGCAAAGAGAAATAAGGAGGAGTTGGAAATCCAGAAATGATATTGGAAGGAGTGAGGACTGGAGGCCGTGACTTCCTAGCTCAATCATGCTGTTCAACACCCACAGCTGCAAACAGAACATGGTTCTGGGGGAGATCACAGCCTTTGAATGAACACATTCAAAGCTCTGCATGATAAAGTTCTGGATTGGAATTGAAACTGGAGAATTTTAATAGAAAACCTGGGGAGCATAGGAAGTGCAAGAGTAAAAGAATCTATATTTAATAAGCCCAGAAGCTAAGAGGAAATATTATATCTACCTGCCAAATATAAACAGGATAATAAAAATAAGAGAAAATCATAAGACATGAAAGATGCCCTGGGAGTTTAAATTAAATAGCAAAACTGATGGTTCAATACAAGGGTAGAAAGATAAAGTTAGGGGGAAAATCTTTTTGAATTAGTATAAGAATAGAGAAAGAAAATAATTTAAAACAATTGTATATAATAAAATAAGAGTATTATTCCACTATATTAAAAACCCTGCATGCATTTGTGTGTGTGTGTATGTGTGTGTGTGTGTGTGTGTGTGTGTGTGTGTGTGTGAGAGAGAGAGAGAGAGAGAGAGAGAGAGAGAGAGAGAGAGAGAGAGAGATAAAGGAGATAGATTTATGAAGAGAATCATACAAGTAAAATGCTAGTTTGGGAAGAACCTAAGAATGCTATATTGAAATTGTGCACCAGATATCCAGAAAAATGAATGCAATGATTTAACCAAAGATATATTTTTGTGAAATCTGTAAATAAAATAGAAAGGAAGAAAAGACTAATAGTTTTGCAAATAAAAAAGCAAGTAAAAATTTAAAAAAAATTCCTACTTGTCTACTTCAATGTATCCTGAAGAGATTGTAAAAGTATAAAATTCTGAGTATGGGAAGTATAAATCATATAAAATGGGAAGCATAAACCATTTATGATTTATAAATGGTATTCTATAAATATTGGAAATATATTCAGAAACACTGGTAGCTGGAACATAATGGACTATTTCATTAAGTTCTGGAAGAAAATTATTTTCATGTTAGAATTTTGTGCTCACCAACTTTATCCAGTAATAAGAAAGGAAAACTCTGAAGTAATGATTCAGAAGGAAGGTAAAAAAGGATATTGTCCACTGTGATGATGAAACCTACTTCTAAAGAAAGAATCCAAAACCTTCAGGAATCAAAGTCCTCTTTCTAAAAATTCACATTTAATAGATTTTATTTGGGGGTAATTTTCGACTTACAGACAATTTGAAAAAATAGTATAGACAGTCCCCACCTAGCCCTCACTGCCCCGTGTGAGCACCCTCCATGACCACGGAACAGGGACCCAACCTGAGGAACTGGCTTCCACAGTCCTCTCCACTGAATTGCAAGCTTCATGCAGATTTTTCCACCTTTTTTCATGCCTCTTTTCTGGTCCAGGATGCAGACTAGGCTCCCAGTGTATACTTGTTGTCATGTCTCCTTAGCCTGTGGTCCATGACAATTTTTTTCCCCTTGTTTTCATGACCTTGACATTTTTCAAAAAATCTTTTTCAAAATATATTTCTTCCCAATCACTTCCTTCTACCTTCACTTCCTCCTCTGGATGCCATGCCTCCTTTATATCTGTTTGTACCCCAGCCAAATAAGTCAACTCTACTTCATTCCTCACATAGTATCGCAAGGTCTTTTTTGTTTTTCGGTACCAGGGACTGAACTCAGGGACACTCGACTAGTGAGCCACATCCCCAACCCTATTTTGTATTTTATTGAGAGACTGAGTTGCTTAATGCTTGCCTTTGCTGAGGCTGGCTTTAAACTCGTGATCCTCCTGTCTCAGCCTCCCTGGCCACTGGGATTAGAGGCATGCACCACCACATCCAGTTCACAATATTTTTGGTTTTTAAATAGATTCTCTCATCTCTCATTTCACTAGCCCACCCAGAACTTTTTTTTTTTGTACCAGGTACTGAACCGAGTCACATTCCTGGCCCTTTTTATTAATTCTTTAAATATTGAGACAGGATCTGGCTAAGTTGCTTAGCGCCTCACTTAATTGCCAAGGATGGCTTTTGAATTTGAGATCCTCCTGCCTCAGCCTCCTGAGCTGCTTGCATTTCACACATATGCCACTGCACTAGGTCTGCCTCAGGATTTTAATGGCTGCTTATTGCATTTAGGATTGAATAAAAATATTTAATATAGCTAATAATGCTCTGGTATCATAACTGGAATCTTTAGAAGTGGAATTACTTCCTAGAACAATTTGAATCAATTGTCTCCCTACTCTCCTGTATTTTAAACATGGTGGCCAGCTTTTATTCTGTTGCTCATGTAAAGTTCTTTCTTTTTGCAGGATTTTAGCCCTTGTTCATAACTCAGTCTGATTGACTGTTCTTCCAATTCTTATCCTTTATAATTCTTTCTCAAACTTCATGCATCACAGTATGCTGGACTTTTGATGAAAGCAGTGATCATGCCCAGTTTAAGACACCAGCATATAGCATGGTACCTAGTACACAGAAGGTATTAAAGAAATTTGGCCGAATAAGCAAATAAGTAGACAAATAATCATTATCCCTCTTTGAAATGAGGTTTGTTATCTCTGAAGAAACAAAAATCAGGACAGCTCTTTTATATAAATTGAAGAAAGCCCGTAGTCTGACAGCTCTTTTATATAAATTGAAGAAAGCCCGTAGTCTTGAGAAACTTATAGTTAATTTGAGCAACACCTTGGTGAGATGCAAAGCCAAGGACACTATGAATCCCTTTAATCTTTGTTATGTCCTCTTTTGTCTTTTGCCCATTCACTTGGTCTTTGTCTTTTGACATGTTCTCACATTTAAACATCTAACCATTATATACAGATTTAGCGCTGCCTCAAATGACTCAGATGGCTAAATTGAAATTTTTAAAAAATGAACAATTGTGGCCATTCCAACTACAAAGGATTTACAACTGAAACACCACATTCCATCTTCCGGTGAAGTGAAGATTCAATGATGGCTGCATGTCCTTTCTAGTTCTAGAAATAATTTCTTCCAGGGAGAGACAAGGAAGTAGAGTGTGGTATGCAGACATATGTTACTATATGGATGCAAATAGAAATTTTCTAGTTAGAACTCATGATGGTAAGATATTTTTATTCTTTTTATTAAAAGAGATTTTAAAAATGTGGACCAGAGGTAAAGCTGGGCAGGGACTCACTATGAACCCTCCCTTCAGGTTTGTTATGGTGTATTCCGTTCTCTCTCTGAATGAACATTCCTGTTGCTTTCTCCTCTTCTTTCCTCTCCTTTGCAGTGTCATTGTCATTTCGTTGTCTCATCATTGCAAGTCATTAGAAAGCAAGTTTCCAGTATCAAGATCCTTCGACCTGAAGACTTCATCACCCCCTAAGAACAATGCCATCCTCTCGCATATCTAAAATACAATGTTCAAATTCAGGAAATGTACCATTATACAATACTATTATGTGTTAGAAATTCCATATTCTTATTTAACTAATTGCTCTATTAACGTTTTTATGTCATTCTCTTCCAATTAAAGATGCAGTCTAATTTCACTCATATTTATCTAACGTGTGTCTTTCATCATTCTCTGGAATAATGTCTCCATCTTAGCCTTTTATGACATTTATAGTTTTTGAAGAGTATACACCAATTTTCATTTCAAACTGTCCTCTGATTCATGACTCCTGCCATATGATGAGCCAGAGTAATTTGTTGTTTGTATATTTGTTGGCAGAAATGCTACCTGAGCCATGTACCATCAGCTGAGCACATCAAAGATGCATACTGGACGGATTCTTAGGATGTCAGAGGATGTCATGGTGGTTTTTCTTCAGATTTCTCCATTATATTATTCCCTTTTCCCCATTATCATTAATAAGCAATCTCTGGAAAAATATCTAGAGACTATTCAAATATACTGTTTCCCAGCAAATTTTGTAGCAAAAGGTTTTAGAATTCCTTGATCACACCTGGTTGAATCGCTTATTACCACTGTGGTTGTTACATGGTGATTTTACTCCTTTGTCATTCTTATGGTTCATTTGGTGGCTCTAGACAGTAAATAAAGCTTTTCTTTCCCATCACCACTTTTTGAAGTTAATTTAATTACCTCAATATACATATTATAAATATTAAGTTATGGCTAAAACAAGATATTCTACACATCTGGTATTTACTATGGTATGTCTCCCCCTGGAAAGAAAACATGGCCTGAATTTATTTCTGATTTTACTAACTTGAAGGAGATGTTTGAAAATTATATTACAATTCTAAATCTTAAAAAATATGCATATATATGTATATCTAAAGAAGATTTTATATTTAACATCTAATTTTTCAAGTTTTAATATCTGTAACTATTAAAATATTCAATATGTATTTGTGTGGCCTCAGAAGTCCAAGTAAAAGTGGAAATTCTCTCTTCTATGTTTTAACAGTGGCCAAGTTGATTAATTGCAATTGGCCAAAAACTGGCAAAAAAATTTTCTAACCCCATTAACTTATTTTGGTTCTCATTAAACTTTTAAAGTCACTTACTTTCCCTTGTCTATTTCAAGCTTATTTTCAGCAGTGTTTCTTCCCTGGCAAGCATATTTGGAAAACGCACAGATTGAGTACCAGTGTGGGAGGAATTATACAGCTAAAGAACATTCCATGAAACAATCATGGGTATTCCAATTTGTTTCAAGATTAATTATAGTTCTATAATTCCCACATCAAGGCAGTCTGTGGGTTAGAGACTGGGCTGAGAGAGTTGTCATCCTAGTAATGACATTTAAGGCAAATGATTTACTAATGCAAAATCTGTACTATTTTCAACCTAAACTTTAGGAAAAGCCATATAAGCATTAAGAAAAATTAAATTATATAAAACACATTCCCAGCAAACTCTGCCCTATACATTGTAAACCTATGAGAAAAAAAAATCTGGTTGAAAAGCTGAGGGCTGATAGTATAACCACGGGAACCATTTAGGAATGATAATTTTAACATCATTACTAATTCTTAACAAGAATCCTGAGACAGAATGAAAAATTATTCTGGGGATAATACAAGAAATGTAAAACAGTTAAGCATATATTACAGATTTAAAGGCTTAATCCCATAAACATTAATATATTGGGTTGTTTCTCTTGACATTGTTCAAACAATAAATTATATATATACAAAACAATTTGTTACTTTCAGGCCTGTCATTTATAAACTGTAAATTTTAAATTGAAAATTTTTAAGGATAGTTTACAATTCCACTGTGATTTTGTTAGAAATAAAATATTCAAAAAAGTAAAAAGCATGATAAATGGTCACTTTATCTACATCTATCATCCATGTTTGATATGTATATGCATATGTGTGCATAAATATATCTCTATAAATATGTGAGCATAATATATCATTTTTATTGAGTACTTGCTTGCTGAGCACTTCACATGAATTATGATTGCATATAAATTTTGCCATTTAGTCTCTGTAATAGTCCTAAGAGGTGTCTAAAACCATTGTCCCATTTTGCAGTCAAGGAAAGCAAGTCAAAAGGTGATTAAGTTGTTCAGAGCCAGAACTAATGGTACGACCCATTGGAAAACAGACCATACGGGTTACATGTCATGAGTTTTGCTCTTAAAATGTATTTAATTAAGTGAATTAGTACAGACATATTTCTCTCTTTCAAGGCACAGTTATACCATTCACACATATGGATATTATGGATATTCATATACTTTATACACTTTATACACTCACCAAAGTCATGTGTACATGTACACTCACTCTTTGTTTTATCAAGAGTATAAGAAGATCAGGCAAGCTAAATAGGCCATTCTGGCATATAATTTAATGGAACAATAGCTGTTTTGTGGTGAAACCATTGTTCTGTTGGTCAATATAATCTTCAAAACCTGTAAGGATCAAGATTGTGAGGATGGGAAGCAAAATGCTACTTCATGGTTTATTATGGTAATAATGGAAGAGGCTGGTCTTACCTCTGTCCTGTGGTGCCCATTTCTTACTGTGGTATTGACAGCAATATATATTTGTTCTAGATTTGAGGTTCCAACAGAATCTTTTAGGATTAACAACTAAACTCAAAGGATGTTTCCCAGCTGGTATTATAACTGAGTCTCCAACAGACAATGTTTTCACTCTGTCAAAGTCAGCTGTTTTTTAGCATGATGAGGCACTTGGTGATATCAGTCAATTTCATGGCTTTCCTACCTCATTTTCTTTCCTATTAAAGGGGATTTGTTTGTGCTGATTAGAAGGTTTTCTCAAAGTCCATGGAAGTTAATTCTGGCAGATGTGTTGTAGAAAGTAAAGGAAAATCTATATCAACATGGATAAGATGAAGAGGATCTCTTTTCATATTTTAAGAAGCCCGATGTAGTCAACATTCCATCAGGTAGACAGCTTTTTTTTCATGGAATGGCACTCCAAAGGTGCTCAGCACTAGCCTCTTCTTTAAAACAATAACAACAACAAAAACAACAGAAAATTGGGCATAAAAAATGTCAATAGCCAAATAATCTTGGTAGGTGAAATAGTATGTCATTGACCCAATGCAAAGCTTCCAACCATACTACCACAGCCACTTTGTCTGCGAACTGTTAACTAATCCTGGGTAGCTGTGATTGATAGAGAGTGTGTATTACCCTTTCCCCATAATTCTTGAGAGCTATTCTGCATGGAATGCTTTCTGCCAAACATTTATATGCAACAGAATTTCTTTTCATCCTGCACACATTTCAAAAAGGCTAATGCAACTACCTTTTCCAAAAATATCCTTATTCCTGGCCTTTGTATTCTTCCTAAGATTCTGATGACATGGCCACCCCATTAACCTTGGCCTATGGGCCAGCGTAGGACATTATTTCAGGCTCATAAGAAACATACAACCAGATAGACAACCTCAGTTCCACACTGAAAGGCTTCTCCTTTACTGCCATTGTCAAGGCTAATTCTAATTGGAGCTGTAGTTGACATTCATGTTCCATTGGTACTAGCACGCCACTTAGAGCCCTTTTTACAATAAGGCTCTTTCTTCTTCTGTTGGCTGATGTTGGGAGCTCCCTGTGATGCCAAAGAGTGCAATTGGACAAGACTACTGAAGAAATTTTTAGTCCCTTTAATATTTTTGGTTCTCATTAAACACATAGTTTAATGGGGAAGCAAAGGAGAAGGAACATGTGTTGTGAGAATATGAAATGCCAGATTGTGAAGTTTTTTATCTTCTACATTTGCCCCAACTGGTCTCAGACATATGATTTCCATTTAAAAGTGGAATTCTGCTGTGTACACTCAACCTTATGATTCAATAAAATAACACTCAATTCATGGTGTCCGCCTTAGGTTTATAATCAACCCAAGTATCAGGACCAGGTGTTCAGTTTTAGAATCCTTGGAATCAAGCCATGTACTAAGAAAAGTAAATTTAAAAAAATAAGAAAGGAGCAAAGAAACAAAAGGAAAGATAGTAACTGTGCTATATGAGATGATAGCTATATTAGTTTATTGGATTGTTGCAATTTCTGTATATATCAAACATCATGTCGTATGCCTTAGAGATGTACAATAAAAAAGTTAGGACAAATAAATTCACTTTTGCATCCTAGGTTGCACCCTGAACCCCAAGCCCCAACACCCATCCAAGGATAACAGACACATTTTCTGTTCCTCTGTCCTTGCATTGTGATCACCTAGTGACCTTGCCATCACTGAGAGAGCCCTGTGTTGTATTCCAGTTGCCAGATCTTCAAGGCTTCCTGTACTTGCACCTGTTCTTTTCATTTTTAATAGTTTAAGTATGTTGTTCTCATCTAATGAGCTGGCCCTACCACGTGTGGATTAACCTATTACTAATTATTAGTTCTCTTTGGGAAACTATTATAGCCTTCACTCCCTAGGCTCTGAGACACAGTAATAACCATGATAGACAAGATTTCTTTATACACTAAAATATTACTCTAGTGGGTGAAGAGATAATAAATGCATGATAACTAATAAATTAGATATTTACAAAGATTACTAAGTAATCACAAAAAATAAAACCATGCAATGAGTTGACCCATGTCGACCCATGATTACACCAGAAAAAGGGAGCTGGAAAAGCTCTTCAAAGGACTGTTATTGACTTGAGCCAGCCACGCATAGACCTGTCCAAAAATTCTGTAGACTTTTATGGTTACAGTTTAATGATTCACCTTTGAATAAACATTCAAAATTAAGCCATTTTTCAATAATTAAAATAATACTAAGTGTGAGCATTAATTCTTATTTCTATATATATGTTTTATTTACTCTATTCCTATGATGTAGCCTGAGTGCTCCAAATTTCCAGAAAAATTCTGATATTCCCAAAGACTAGGACTCAGGTTGGAAATTTACCAGAAGATGAGTTACCAAAGAGAACTTGGCAGACAGAAGAATAAATGACTGTTTTTGCTTACTTCCTAGGTACCTCAGTTCACTGTTTCTGCAGGAATGTGCTGGGTATGAGGTTGTTTCAGAAATGTGGGTTTTGCCAGCATATACAGCAAAGACTGATTTCCCAGCAGCTTAGGAGAGGAGAGGATGGAAGCCAGCAGCAGATACTGAATCTATCTATGCACAGAGATAGGAGGATGAGTTATCAGGGGACTAGTGGTAGGGGAAAAAGAAAATGCAGAGCAGACAGCCTAGAAATGGGGCAGGGGGTGCAGAAGTAGAACCAAGGACAGCTCTGTAGGTTGCCACTCAGGAGTGGTCTTACTGGGCAGATGATGTTGTAGCAAACTGTTGTTTCATAAATAGAGTTTGATTCCATCTTTTGAATCTTCAAAATGTTTAAGCCTCACCTTCCCTCTTGCTCTTGTGCCCCACATCTGGACAAGGTGAGAAGAAGCCCCAGGTGTTTTCCATTTAGGTGCTGGTAAAACATTCAAAGGAGGCCTTGCCCAAGGTCATTCTTACCCAGTGCCACCCGCCAACCACAATAAACCCTGCTGTGGTCCTTGATGGCAAGCCATGAAGCTTCACCTTCTTTATTAGTTATAAAATATAATTGCCCACTGATCCTGCTCTGGCTGCTCAGTTGACTCCTCTGTGCTCCACATTAGGTAATAAACCTCCCGGTAGACTCTTGAGGTGAATAAAGTAGTATTAGATTCAACTTCAGGCCAGGCTTTTGAGTAGAGATCTGTCCCATCTGCTGGGGTGTTCTCATCCTGGGACAGCAAGTAAAGGAGCTTCCTAGTGTGGCCGGCATCAGAGCAAAGTGAGGGGAAAGAGATGAAGAGCAAGGTTGGACCTTCATGATGGGATGAGGGTCTTCGTGATGGGATGGGGGTGTTAGATTACAGGGAACTTTGTTGGTGCCTTTTAAAACATTGCTTTTTACTCTGAATGGAATAAATAAATTCTGATGGGGTTTTTGAGCAGAAGATCGATGTAATTTGCTTTTGTTTATTTAGTTTACTATAACTCAGTTTAGATATCATTTACACTCCATAAAATTCCCTCTTTTTCAATGCATACAATTCAGAGGTTTTTAGTATATTCCCCCAAATGTGGAATGTCTCATGAATTTCCTGTCATCTTTCCATAGGGACCATGCGCATCTTCTTTGCATGATCCAATTTTAGCATATGTGCTGCTGAGGAGAGCACTTGATGCTCATTTCTGCAGAGTCACACCTACTGCTGAGTTGAGAATAGACTGCAGAAGATCCGTGGTAGGAAGGGGGGGCCTGGGGAGTGCATATGCAATCAGCCCCGAGGGAAGGTTGTGGTTCCAACTAGAGAGGCACTGGGAAACGATAAGGGTGTGTGAAACTCTGGATGTGTTTCAAAGGCACATTCAGCAGGATTTCCTGATGGGTTGGGTGTTACCGATGTCATTCATCTCTGTTCATTATTAGAATGTCTCAGACAGGAAACAGGAACCAAATGGGCAATTATAACCCAGGAACATTGAAAAGAGATGAAACTGCTTTGACTTCTAGTGATGGAAATAAATCAAATGGGATGCAGGTTTTATTAAATGAAGGATGGTCCCCCACCTTCAAGGCAAAAACACTAGACACATATTTAAAGACGGTGGGTTTAGATTCTAAATATCAGAGAACTAGACTCCAAAACTTAAGAATGGAATTGAGAATTTGTTAAGAGCTCTGTTAGCTTTCCATGACTATAACAAATATCTGACTCAAATTGACAGAGAAAACATATATTTTGTCTCAGGTGTTCAGAGGTTCCAGACTTCGTTTAGGTGGAGACATTACTTCTAGGTCTGTGGTCAGGGTGCTGGAAGGCAGGGGTGGGGAGAGCCCTATGTCTGGAAAGAAAAAAAAGGGGGAAGAGGAGGGGCTAGGGTCCCATAATTCCCTTCAAGGGCATACTCCCAATGATCCCAAGACTTTCCACCAGGACCTGCCTTTTACAGGTTCCAATTGATCCACTCTTGGAGTTAAGTGTCCAACCCATTGACCTTTGGAGGACACACAGAATCCTATTTATAACAATAGCAAATGACTTAGGACCAAGACAATGAATAAGCACATGTCTGTATCCCCAGTAAATGGTGACAACCAAATTAACTTGTGTCTAATCATCATTTTAGAAATTTATAGCACGTAACTAAATTTCGTCTGCATTTTATATGTTTCACTATCTCTTTTTCTGTCTTTCTGTCTGTTTATCTCTTTCCATTTCTCTTTATCACTATTTCTCACTCTCAAGCACGCTTGTGAAGGCTGTCTAATTTCACTGAGCAAAAGAGGAGAGTTTCAGGTGAGTTAGGGATTAGCAGGCAGATGTGGGGCTCCTGGACTGTCGGTCAATACCAGTGTTCATAGCCCAATGTGCCTCTAGGAGTCAGGAGACTGCATGAAGGTCCAGAACTAAGAAGCCAGGATGGAAGGTTTGAGGACAATCAAGGTGGACAGCTGCCCCTCCCCCTATTTTAGAGCTTTTGATCACCAGAGGCCTTATTTTATATCACAATTAAAAAGACTTGAAAAGCACCTCATCAAACAAGCATGCAAAAATGAAAGCCATGGAGGGCCGATTGGGTGCAGTTAATTTTTAATTATACTCTCTCTCTGCTCTGGCTTTATTTATTGCCAAGCAGCTGGAAGGATAGAATCCACCAGAGGGTAAATCGCTAGTTCTCTGTGAACAGGAATTTCTTTATAGTACATTGTTCAAAAATAGATTACAAGTGAGATTGACACGATTCTGAATAGCTTGTTTTTTCCTCCTTAAATGTCATGGTAATACAATCCTGTCTCAACAAAGCCAAGGTCGTACAGGAGTACACAAAAGCTGTAGCTCTTAAATTCTTCTTTCTTGCTCCCACTTGAGGAAATGTGTTCAAATCAAGAAGAAAAACATCAATCTTTACATTAAGAAGAAAAAAAAAAACAATTAGGAAAAGAATCTACTGGCCTCTTTATATTCAGTTCAACAACCACACCCTTGATCATTTGGGGACTTAAAAAATAAGGCAAATTGTGTGGCTAGGAAAGTTCAGATCTATTTTAAATCTCCTACAGGGCTCTTCGCCAAAACACTGTCACCCTTCGCTGGAACTGTAGCAATCTTTGCAGACTTACGAAATACTTCAGACTGGCTGCATTCCATAGAGACGATGCCTTATAAGGTGAACAGAAATCAGAGCTTATCCAGGATGTTACTATACTATATGGGATGCTGATACATGACTATATGGAGGGAGGCATAAAATTATGAATAGGAAAACTTTTCTCTCTCTCTTCCTTTAAGATCTATTGATCGTGGGTAAATTTATGCTCAAAAAATAAAATCAAGAGAATAGTAACTATTATCATTCCAAATTCTCTCAGAGCTCAGATTCAGGGTAAATCTTCTGGGATCACATGCATTCTCAAATACAGATGAAAACAATTATGATCATTTCTCAATAACATAGAAATAAAGCACAGTGCAAATTCCTTGGGAGACATGTTGAAGGGCTGAGAAGGTGTGATGTATACTTAAATACATCAGCACTGTAGGTTTTTATTGTATTTGTATCGTGTTGCATGCTATTTATCAACAGTAAATCAATTTCAGTTTCTCTGTAAAACGAATATTAAAAAAATCTAGTATAAAAAGGTTCCGATTCCATCTCACCTTTCAGATGAGACTAAATGGAAGTGCTCAGATCAAGAGTAAGATTTTCTCTTTCTTGAAGTTTTGGTTTTTTGTTCTTAAATACTTATTTTTCCTTTTCTGAAGTGGCTTTGCTTCTTGGTAAATCTGCCACAAGGGAGTGCTTTATCTTAAAATAGACTCGATTTAAAACAAATCAATAACCTGAGTACTGAGCATTGGAATTGGTGAATACTGGTAAGTTCACTTCCATAAAGGTGTTGAACTATCCGTTTTTAACCCAGTTTAACATCTACTCAAATCCCCAGATTGGTATATTTATTGTTAGAGCATTTGAATGTTTCCTTTATAACAGCTCAATCCAGGGATGATTTCTCCCATATGTTTCTAATTTACTCGCACTTAGCTCATCGAAGTCTGGTTTTGTAGAGGAAATGTGATGTCCAAGAAGCTGTTGGGAGGCACTTTTCTTGGAGAAAGGAAGTAATGTTCTTTTATTTTATAGTTCACAAACTGACTCCTAAAGATGTGAATGCATTTCAAATGTATGAAATCACCAAGTTCAAGTATGTTCTAAGATTGGCAAAGGAGAGCTTCCATTTCTAACTGAAATGATGTCACAGTACGAAGCCAAGGCAGACAAGCAAGAAAACCGTTAGACAAAGGGGCCAGAAATTGAATTTCCAGTATTCCTTTCTCTTCAAACTGCCTTTGATTGAGGCCAAAATGCCTGTTTATAGACATTGTCAACCCATGATGTCATATTTCCCAGTAATTCTAGAACAAAGTTAAAGTACTTTGAGCAAATTTGTTTAATAGTCTTAAACTCATTTTAATATTTTAAAGAAGATTTTATTGCTCCATGGAATCCTTCCAATCCTGGATAACAGCATGTTTAAGTTTTGGAAGTTTTGTTTTAGAAGGTTTCAGAGCTGCTGCAGAGACAGTGGAATGTACTGTGGAGCTCAAAGCCTTTAGAGCCACAGTCTTTGTTTCTTCTTCTTTCTCAGCTGTGTGATTTTATATAAAATATTTTGTCTCTGTGCAAAAATTTCTTCAAATATAAAACGAGTGTTTAAACTCACCTGCAATTTTGGTGAAAAAAAGTAAAATCATCTTGAAACTACAGGAACAAGGGTTGGAAGTGCAGTGTCTCAGCACATGCCAATCTGCTTCCTTCTTACTGTGTTCATTAAGAAATCTCTCCACCTTTATTGACAATTAATCTGTGAAAGGATCTTGCCAGAGAAAATAAACCCGTTTTTCAACACATTTTTGGGAATAAAATTCCTATGGCAATTGAGATACATTATTTATCTGGAGAATGAGAAGTGTTGAATGGAGAGTGAGACTACGTTTTGAACGGGAATTTGAGTGTATTTAATTCAAATTTTGATCATACAAGGTAGGATTTGGACCTCCCTTACAGAAAAAAAAAGAGAAATTCTGAGGAGCTTCTAGACTTGCTCCTTTGTTTCTCTCACCTGGGTGCTTCTTTTGTCACTGATGTGTTGCCTTCAGCATCTTATCAGGTACCAACAACTGTGGGCTAGATGCTGGTCCAGCAGAACCACTTTGGAGAAGAATGCCCCTGTGTGGATGTGTATTCCACTATCAATCATGCTCTGGAAAAATGGCAAGATTAAAAACATGAGTGAATATATCTATATTCATTTTATCAACTTTGTGTTTCCCTGATGCTTCAATGTCTGCACAAACAGGCTGTAGGCATTCCCTGCTCCAGACCACCTGGTGCACCATTGTGATAAGTTTGGTCTCTACCAAAGGTTCCCTTTCTTGCCTGCCCAGCTGGGACCTAGTACATTCAAAAGCACCCAAAACCTCCTCATGCCTTTTGAAGTTTACTCCACTTGATCTTCAAGAAAGTCACTTGCGTACAAGTCCTCACTCTCTCAGCTCCCCACTTGCTTGATTGAACCTCATTCTTGAGAGTTCCTCCATGAGGTCCTCTGTGCAGCCCTCTGTCTCCAGGACTTGTGAGTATAATCCTTGAACTTCATACATCTCTCTAGGTGCAATTTTGACAGCGCATTGGAGTGATCTTTAAAGAACCCCAAAGCAACACTTCTTCCCTCAACACCGTGGAGTTTAATTTTTCAATGTCCATTCTTCCTGTTAAATTCTGAAAATTCTCTTAATTTACAATCTCATTGAACCATATTAATCTTCTGTGCTTTGTTTTGCTATATCAAGGTACAGGAGAGTTGGTCAGTGTGCAGAGACCATGGAATCTAGCTAACTTAGCCTACGCACATGTCACCGCTGTGTGTGAGATGTGTTGGCTTATCTGCTCCCTGTCTGACACCATGCCCAATTCCTGCCTTCCCACTGCAGTGATGGCTGATCTCCTGCCATCCCCCAGGACTGCTTTCATCCCTGTGTTCCTTGAAAGACCATCTATGCCTTTGAACAGTTTCTTGCATGTGTGTCTTACAACCACATTCTGCTATTTGAAATAAAAGTGATTTCAGTCCAGTGTCTATGAGTCCCTTCTCTACCAGCTTCTAACATACATGTGACCTCACCCTCTCTCCTTCTCCATTGTTTACTTCGGAGGAAGAAATACCTGTCTGCAGTGCTTGGATAGCAACATCCTGTGCATAAGACACCATGCTAAATTCTGCATATATGTAAACTAATCTCATCTTTAACACCAAATTCCTTTACAAAGCTCATGTAAAACTAGGCAAAGGAGCCAACACAATTAGAACTCAATTTCTACTGCCTCATAGGCCATACTAGGCATTCTTAGGCATAGGCTAATAAATGTTCTTCCTTTTACTCGGAATTCATCAATTTATGATTTTTAAAATACTTGTAGCCATTGATTTCCATAAGAGTAATTCTTAAAACCTACTTTAAATTCCTTTTTAAAAATAAATCCTACCATTTTATTATGGTTTTTTTGTATTCTCATTAGTGTTATGCAATACACTTAATTGAGCCTATTTTCTATGTTCCAAAGTGACCATAACAAAGTGAATTTAAAAGTATTTTTGCCACTTATCCTCCTCCCTTTGGAAAGTAAACCCACAAAGGGGTTTATCTTGGTCTACAAGTAATGAGAAATGCACAATGAGTACAATTCTTATTTTATATTTCATATGGCTTACTGTACCCATACATTTAGACATATTCCACAAAAGACTTTTTAAAAAATTTTTATTAAAACAATCACATTTATCTCAAACCATTCCTCCAGAATATGGTCATGTTATCAGAAAATCTGTGAGCAACTTGTCCAGCTGAGAGAGTGGAAACTCATAACTCACTGTCGGGCCACTGGTGTACTGTGCAAGCTGAAATTAAAACCGTGTCTGAAGACAGATTGACATTCAAGGCCAAGTTTCTACCATCTCCTACAATTGATGATGGAATTTAGCCGGACAGGCTCATCTAGACAAGTTGAAAAATTATTTCATATCCTGAACTCAAATGATTAATAAGTATTTTATTCCTCTCAATAAATCACAGATTTATTGAAGATATATGAACAGGCTTTTCTATGTCCAAAGTGCATCAATAAAGAATTTTATATATGTTAAGGAAAAAGTGCCTTCCAAGTTATAAATGTTAAACACGTTATTGAATTCCTAAAGGAGAATACTAGAATGTCGTCTCCATCAAATGCACTGGGCTTCCTTTTGCTCTAGTAATCGTGCAAAATCAGGAGCTGTTTCTAATGTGTTCTGTTTCTCTGCCTCCTCCATCACTATCCAGAAAGAAGCAACACTTTTGAAGAAATAACCAAAATTTTCAACCTTGGCTTCCATAGATCATTTCAAGCAATGTAAAATCTCAAAGTGGGACTTATACATTATGAAGGAAAAAGAGTGCAGTAGACATCTCTCTCTTACAGAAGGATACACACTACACACAGCTGCACAATTTACTTCCCAAAGTGATAGAATCCAAGGAGCTTAACAGTATCATAACCATAGTTAAAAAGAAAGTCATGAATACAAAAAGCCCCAGAACTTTATGAGAGATTATGATAATCTTCTATAAACTCATGGTTTTTCCTCTGCGCAAATAAAATTTGGAAGGATCATCAGGAAACAAGTGCATATTAAATTGAACAAAATGCTATTTAAAATATATCATGTATTTATTCATGTAACATTTTGATAGCATTTTTTATACTAAAGCAGATTATGCTCTATGACATGAGTGGGCCTCTCAGTCACTGTAACTCCTTAAGAGTGGTGACTGAGGTTTTCCAAAGAACCAATTCTTCCTCATGACTACACCAGAGAAATCCTACCTGCATTTCTAGCCAGCCTGGCCTTCCCAGCAGAATTTCAGACATGAATGAAAAATCATAGTGAGACCCTCTCTCTAAATAAACACAAAATAGGGCTCGGGGTGTAGCTCCGTGGTTGAATGCCACTGAGTTCAATTCCCAGTACCCACCTCCCCAACAAAAAAGAATGCAAAATCATCTCAGATCTGAATGTCCAGACTGTTGACTTCAGACCTGCCAGCTCTCCACAATCCAGTGAAACAGTTCTCTAAAACAGATGATAAGTCTCTCTCACTGTCTCTGTCTTTCATTAGGAAATATTTATATAGTAACTCTTTTTTCCCTGGGGAACCTTGACTGATAATGCAATGATTCAGAGGGAAACAGGAGGAACCAGGGATAGAAATAAGGTGTTTGATTTCATATATAGATTTGATGGGGAAGTTTGCTGGCATGCTTATCATGTAGAAAAAGTCCACAACATTAAGGACACAAAAACCTAAATAGCAGTTTTATTTTAAAGTTGCACAACACAAGAAAAAAGTAGATCATGTGACTTAAAAGAAAGGGGAAAATCAATTCAATAGAAAGAACAAAGAAAATAATTGAATATTGCAAAAGAGTAAGATGGAGCCTCATGACATTATCTTCTTGAACACTGATTCACCTATGATATTCAGAGGACTTGAAGGATTTAAGAAAGAACCAACAGGAAAACCAACAAATATAATTAAAATTCTTACTCCTCCTTCAAAGGCTGATGGGTAAGAAAAAAAGTGAATAGGCAAAAAGTATAGAATAGTTTAAACAATGTAATTTATAAACTTGAAATATTGCATTCATACAATATACTTATATACATAAGTTATATATTTGAAGATGTACAGGTTACAAACTACATTTTTGAACATTTATGAAAATTAGCCATATAAATTTACCAAGGAATTTTCAAAAAAATTCCATCAAGTTAATAGTATGACTGTTTAAACAAAAGTATACCTCAAAAATCTTCAAATGATTTTAAAATATAATGCTATTGAATTATTGGATTCACAGGAAATCACAAGAGCAATTATAAATATTTTATATTCAATGATAAATTAAGTACTACCTACAAAATTATGAGGGAAAAAATAAAACATTTTTGAAAGATAAATTGATAGCTTAAATGTATTTTAGCAGGCTTAAACACTCATGAGTTTGGAAAAAGAAAAAAATCACAAATGAAACATATAATAATGATGGAATTGGGGCTGGGGATGTGGCTCAAGTGGTAGCGCGCTCACCTGGCATATGCAGGGCGCTGGGTTCGATCCTCAGCACCACATAAAAATAAAGAATAAAGATGTTGTGTCCACCGAAACCTAAAAAATAAATATTAAAAACATTCTCTCTCTCTCTCTCTCTCTCTCTCTCTCTCTCTCTAAGAAAAATAATAATGGAATTGTAAAAATTAATAAACTTAAAGAAAGTAAAATAATACATTTATAAACTGGAACACCTAAATTAAATAGATAAAAATTTTTAAATATGTAAGTAGAACATTTTAAAGAAGACATTGAAACCTCACAGGGGCTGAAGGGCGGACATAGCTCAGTGGTAGAACACATGCTTAGCAGTCCTGGGTTCAATTCCTAGCACACACACACACACACACACACAAAATCATGTGTCAATGAGTAAATATTAAATAAATTAAGGAGCTAATGAGATAATGAAAACATTGCCTTCTCCCAAAGCACCAGAATCTTATTTTATTTGTAAATGATCCTAACCTTAGAGGAAAAACAGACAAACTGGAAGTATAGAAAATAAAATTTGTTTTATACCTTGCAGCACTTGAAATAAAGTTGTCAACATAATGCCTTAATGCCACCAAGCATTTTAGTATCTTTTTTCTACAAACAGGACATTATTTTACATAATTTCAATATAATCCTCAAAATCAAGAAATCAGCATTGATACAATGATGCACTATTATCTAAGCCTCAGGTCCAATTTATTCAATTGTTTCCATGATGTTGATTATAGCAAAAATAATCAACTTCTAGTTACACATTATTTTCAGTAAAAAATTCGTCTCAATTCTTCTAAAGTCTGGAAGAGCTCCTCAATCTTTCCTTGATTTCCTTGACTTTGATGTTTTTGAGTATTTCTGTTGGGTGTCAATTTTCCATGGTTTTCACATAAGCCTACATATCCTGCAAATAAAGATACTGCATGTCTTTGTTCTAGACTATTATTCCAAAGACAACTGTATAGAAAGCAGCTTCAAAAGAAAAGAATAATTTCTCCAACTGGAGCAAAGGACAGGCATGCTTCTTGCCCATTATAAAAGATTCAGGTTCCCTAAAATCATGATTCTTCCCATGTAATGCATTTCACTGGATGAACAGGTGTTAAATGGTCCCCTTTGTGCTGCCTGGAAGAAGGAACCTTATGCAACCATGCAAAAGCTGCTGCTCTAGCTATTGTTATTTCTGTGCATAATAAAGTCTTTGTCTTTGGCCTACAAGTCTGATGTCTTAACAAGCTAACATTTTCCCTTTTAAGAAGCGTAAAATCTTGGACCCTCACAGTTCTTAAAGCTCAGAGGTCAGTTTTTAATAGAATGTCTCTCAATTTTATTTTGTCAGATATTTTCTTATGATTAGATTTAGGGAACTCCTTAATTTGGATATATATAAACATTATACCATGCAAAACTTCTGAAACATTTGCATTGTGTTTAGGAACAAGATAAAACTGTTCACTATTACTAGTGCTGTGTTAGTGACAATCAGAATAATCCTTATTTGCAGATAATATGTTCATTTATATGGAAAAGAAAATAAATCAATTGTTAGAATAAATAAAGCATTATGAAGACCCAATATTACATCATTAGGTTTTCAATTTAAAATTGGTTTATTTAAATTCTGGGTGGATTTTTTGTCAACTGCCACATCATTTTACCCAACTTCTGATCTGAAGGCACTATAGACATAAGTGACATGACCGCTGGTTTGGTCACTTCTCCCTGGTGGTGTCATTCTGCAGCTATTAGCAACAGTGATGGGAGAACCTGCCTAGTAGATAAAGACAGGGATACTATCAGGTTTAGAATTCCCTATAGGTAACGCTTTCTTAATTTGTGGGAGATGGATTAAAAATTAATATTTTAAATGTATTGAACTATGAGACATTTATAATTAATAGTATTGCTAATTTGAAAATACATAACATTTCTAAAAATTATTTTTAAGTAGTTTATTCTGATTTTCATGGACAAAGTAATATATGAAATAATACTACACTGAACTACTTTTTAAGAAGTCATTGAATGCTTTTTAATGATATGGTTCGTGAGAATGCAAGGGAAATTCTATGCTAAATAATGAGGTTCTGGGGCAGTGATGGTGATCTCTCAGATTTGTCTCTCTGCCAAGCTTGAGTGAGTTCTTTCAAAGCAGAAACTCAAATGCAACATTCTGGTTATCTTTGTGTAATTCAAAGAGAGTGTGTTGAAACAAAGTGACATCTTGTCACTGGCTACCTTCTCATTGCCAGGCAACTTACCTGGAGAAAAGTATGGCAGTTGATTTGAATCAGGATCCTGGGAGAATGTTAACTGATTCACTTTGCCCAAGTTAAGAACTGTGGATACTGTAGAACTGAACGCCTCAGTTGCATATCTACAGTGGTCTCAGCACCATGCGATTGTCACACCTACTCATTCATTGTGGACAGGTGGAGTTAGCTGATAGAAAAGAGTGTGTGTTTTTCCTTCTTTACTCCCCTTCCCCACCAAAGTAGAAAAGTGGGATTCTCCTTCTTCTTTTTTTTTTTCTAACAAGGACATAGTCAGTTGTATTAGTCAAACTTGGAGTCTCTCCAACTCCGAAGCTTACATCTAAATTTAGAACTAATGAGCTCTCTGTATGTACCAAATTAGAAAGCACATATTCTCTGTTAGCACAGAGGTATTCAACAAAACTCTACTGCCAACAGGTATGTTAATATTGCTTATTTAGTGTCACTGGCTCACAAAACCCTGTCTCTTCTTTAAGTTCCTGGAAAAAACAAACATACTTATCATGGCAGAACAACAAGTTTGTAAAGAAAATCGGTTTCTGAGAGTCTTAGAACTCTCCATTTCATGGGCTTTTAAAGATCTTCCAGCTCAGTGCTCAAGAACTTTGTGATCCAGCAAGAATGCCTTTCAGAACACTTTCCTGGGTGATCACCCAGGCCTCCAGTGCCAGGGCACTCCAAGCCACCTTCCAGTGACTCTATTTGAAAGCCCAGCTTGGCAAAGAACCAAAAATTTTGCTATTACTTCCCCAAATATTTCCATTTTGTTCCTTGGTAAAACACAGATTGATGCCTCTTTCACGTGATATTTTTAAAATACTTGATGACAGATACCACGTGTTCCTCTCCTGCTTCTTATCTCTTCTACGGGCCATGTCTCCTGTCCAAGGCTAAAAGCTTCACCTGCTTAACCCTTTCATACATATATCCCCATTCCAAGCTACAGCCTTATCCTGGCAACACTTATATTATATTCGAAATAATACAATTTTTCTAACAAAGTTATCATGATTTTTAAAATGAAGATAATTGTTCCCAAAATGTGAAAGATGGATTGCCAGGAATGAGACTCGGGGCCTACCTACCAGCTGCGTCCAGGAGTAAGTGATTATTAAAATAGTCCAGTTGAGAGCAAACCCATGGATATTTTACTTACAGAATAAAAGGAAGTAACTGGGTTTGAGGCTAAGGAGATGAAAGATCCAAGTACTCTTCACAAGCTTCTTTGAGAGATAACTGAAAGAAGATGACATTAATTTTAAAACAGTATACAAATGGATAGAGCAATCTTACCTTTAGGAGGAAATACATACCACTTTGAATATATATTTTAAAGATGCTTATAAAAACTCTCAGGTTGATATGTCTATGGAGTAATTAAATATCTGCATGCTGTTTATGTATTAAAACATCTGATAGCTTGTCCCTCTTTTCTGAATCCAAACCAACATACCCTACACTTTGTAAATTACTATGTTCAAATGTAACTGAATTATTTTTTAGCACATTTTCTGACCTCTTCCTCTGAATCACAGTTATAAGAACTATCATTCAGCCAATCTTTCAAGTTGAAAAACTGTGGCTTTATCCTGTGGCTCTGCTTTTTCTTTAATATTCAATCAGTTACAAAATTTTATCAACTAATCTTTTAAAAATACCTATCAAATTCAAGTGCTTTCACCATTCTATTGCCATTTTCTTTGCTCCATCACTTGTTACTAGTCTTCAATATTTTGTGGGTCTCTCCCCCACACCCTGTCATGTGTTCTTGCCCAGGAGTGTTCTGGAGCTATCTAGGATTATTATGAAAGCTAGCAATCGCAAGCTAGCTAGCAATCGGCCCAGTGATCAATGCCTAAGAATGTTTTGAGCCAGTAAAATGATTGCTAGCTTGAAATTCACCATAGCAGTGTTATTCATATTATTGAAATTAACAAACACTACAAATTAGGTCTTGGATGATTTTCCATTTTCCCCCCTTTATCAGAACACCACCAATCTTGCCTTTATAGTCTGTCTACTCAACTGGTGTCAAAACTATTTTTTCTAAAAAAATAAAAGAAGGCATTTAATGTCAGTAGGCACTATCAAATAAATTGGAATGCTGTTTCTTTAAGTGTAAGGTCATGACTGAAATAATGGTGAACACTGAAGTCTGCTTAAAGCATGTCCAGAGACATACACTTCTTTGCAGATATTGAAAAATGGTAGCCACTCCTGTCTTGGTGAAACAGGAAGTGAATTCAGCTTCAAGGACGGTGGAAGATCTTCTGCTATGGAGTCTCGTATAATGGTTCTTCAAAATATAACCAACAATTTTGATTAAATGTGTTCATATGTCTTGGGTCTCATTAATGAATTGACATCTCAGGTTGACACAAAGAGAAGATGGTGATTCCTAATCTTATAGTGGCATTCTTTCTTCTTTGTGTTCTCCAAACCTGATTTGTTTTTCTGAATTGAAAATAACCACAGAAGGTAGGAGAGCTCTGGTAAATTGATTTTCTGAAAATCAGAAAAAAGAAATCAAGCTTTTTCAACTTGCAAGGCCAACTCTGGCGTTTCTGAGATGGGGACAGAATGTTAGCCAACATTCCGTGCCCTTGCTCAGTTTTCCTCAGATGACTACACACACTAGAAAATTAAACTTCCAGAGCATCCCTGGGTAGGCAGACGATTTCTATGTGAATTCTCAGCTAGTTTTAACTCTTAACCCATGATGAACTTTACTTATAAATGCATCATTTATGAAAAATTGCTATGATAATTTGATCTGGTCTGCTTCAGATGTCTCTCTATCACTCCATGCCAGGCCACGCAATTTTTATATTCTTTCTATTAGAAGTCAATCACTGGACCTGCTCCTACAGCTTATAATCACATCAGAACCATTATGTTTTGGTGGATAATCGTTCACATATTTCACTGCCTTACAAGCTCTGTTGGTTTCCTCTTGTCCAAGGAAATGTTGGCTTGAAAATATTGTAAAAATAAGAATTACTATGTAAGAAACTCTGTGATGGGGACAAAGTATCTGCACAATTTTTCCCATTGAAGTTTGACGATTGGTTTAAAAGTCAAGATAATAGTCAAACCTCTTAGTATGAGACATAATGGCCATTTGCCATCCAACTGTTGTATCTTAACAATACTTAAAATCCCATTTCCAGTTATACCTATCCTGTGTATCATCTTTGCTGTGGTGTCTGTTCCTGTCTTTGGGGCATTTTTTAGTGGATTGCTTGCTTTCTTATTGTTGAGTTTAAAGAGCTATTTGTACAATTTGGAAATAAAGACCTTCTCAGTTATGGTTTCCAAATACTTTTTCTCAGTCTGTGTCTTGTTGTCTTTTCTTTTTTTCAACCTCCTAACAGTGTCTTCTATGGAGCAGAAGGTTTTAGTTTTATTGAAGTTGATGTCCACCAATTTTTTTCTCTCATGTTTCTTGTTTTTGATGTATCTAAAAAGTTATCACCAAACTCAAAGTCACCAAGACTTTATTCTATGTGTATTATACCTTTACATTTAGGTCTAAAATACAATTTGTTTTGTTTGTTTGTTTCTTTTGGGGGGAGGGGGGCTTGAAAGGTGTGAGTCTGTGTCTAGACATTTTTTTAAATGTGGATGTCTAGTTGTTCCAGTCATGAAATAACATTTGAATAGAATAGCTTTGTTTTCCTTATTTTTAATGTTTTCTAAAAAATTAATTGATTTTAAGGATATTCTTGCATATCAAAAATCACTCAATATTTTTATTTTCAGATTATATAATGGTTGTGTGGGTCTGTGTTTTTGGACAAATGATTCAAAATTTATAAAGAAGCATGCTATGTACTAATTAACCCAATCTTTTATTGAATTTGAATGCCACTAAATTTTAAGTAGACTTTGAAAAAATAATGGAGTAGAATAAGTGTCTGTTTTAATCCCTCTCTTTCTTAAGACCCTTTTCTTCTGCCAAGATCCCCTGAGGTATTAGGAAGTTCACCCTCAAGACCGGATTGCTCATAGTGGTCCTTCTTACTTCCTCTTATTAGCAGTTTCTTATGAATGCAGCCTTACCACGACTTTATTCATGGAACAGAGCATTATATAATTTCTGTCCTCTAATTTTTATAATGTATGGCTATTTTATTCATGATAATGAAATATTAATACAAACACTAAGTACCCTTTTATTGAGTAATTACTTTATATGCTTATCTACTTAATCCTGAAAATTACTATATTAGGTGGATTATATTGTTATATCATTTGTGTGGATGAGGACCCTACTGCTAAAAGGAATATGTAATTTATCCAAAGTCACATAGATAATTAGGGCCAGAGTTAGATCTGGCCTAGTCTGACTGGCTCCAAAGTTCTTGGTCATAAGCTCTGAAATCTGATTAAAGGGAAGGAGGGGCCTTTTTAAAACAGTTTCTCAAACAAAAGGAAAATTTTAATGCTAAGAATTCTGAAACTTCAGAAATTTGATAAAAGTAAGAGTATTGTGGGTCTGTATCTATGAAATAAATACCTAAGGTTTTATTTATTTCATTTCTTTCCAAAAAGATGGAAGGATAGGTTTGGAGTGAAATTAGGATGAAAAAAAGCTTATTATTCATTCTGAAGCTCTGAAAATAATTGTAATTTTCATAAGTAGATAGCATAAAAAGTGTTCCTGTCATTTCAAGTTTATTGTGAGTTGCTGCATGTTTCTGGGATGATGTGGTTGTTTGTAAGTAATGCATTGCCTCAAAATAAGCATTGTTTATAATCATACATCTCATAATACACTCTTATTTATAAAAATAAAACAAATACTTTTTCTACTTTTTGAATATTTTGAAATCCTTGCTCTACTGATTTATAATTAGTGAACAATCATAAAATTATGCATAACTCAATACTTTAAAATCATTATTTGCTTAGTCTTTGAAATGGCATTCAGTTCTGGTATTTAAAAATGGCTTTGTGTTTAAATATGAAAATTTGCAAGCAATTACTTCCTTTAGTGAACTAATTACTGTTCTATTTATAGCTAAAATTAAACACAGCTATTTCAATTTGAACAGAAAGTTATTTTTCCCACCCCAACATAAACAAATACATAGAAAGTTTCCTAGGAAGTTTCTAGCTGCTTTTCCCTGTGTGCATATTACTTTGTTCAGTTTGTATTTAGGACTTCTGGCCTGATGGTTAGTAATCTAAGTTTCCTCTAATAAAGTTTCAATGCAATTGATTCAAAAGAGACAATGTTGTCGATCGGGCCATTGATTTTTAAACTTCCCATTCCCTTTGCGTGTCACGTTATTAGTCAGTTTCAGTAGCTCCATTGGAAATATGCTAATTAATAAACCCTTCTGATTAACTCCTTGATATATCCTTGACCCAATTATCATTACAGCAAAAAATTTAAAGTCCTTCATCATATTGTACAAGTAGTCTATAAAAAGTTCAATAGTCATCTAGAAACTTGCAGCACTATTATTTTTCACACATTCAGATAATATTCCACTTGGAAAATATTCCATTTTGAATACTATTCTGTTGAGCCCCATGAGGCTAATAAAACCCACATGTAAAAATCCCCTAGGTCTGTTTTTTTTTTTTTTTTGGTAGTAAAAGAGCAGCACATGAATGAGGATTCTGGAAACTGAACATCTCTGGCTTGGGAAAGAGAGATGGGGTTCCCTTACTGACAATAACCCTGCACACCCTGGTAAATGCCAGCAAACAACTTCTCTGCAACATCAGTTGCCTAATGAGAAAAATAAATGCATTAGACAATATGATATCTTAGATTATACACAATTCTAAAAGTCTTTCATTCTATGATCTCAGTCCATTATATGTCTTTTAAAAAATATAAATCACTCATTGCAAGTATGTTAAATTTCCACCTGATCTTGGGTCAGCTCTATTCCTGCACCCATGGGAACTTTCCTAGGAGTAGGGCAGGAATCATCACCTACCATTGCCCCATGTTTAAACTCTTTATAAGAAACAACAGGGGCTGGGGTTGTGGCTCAGTGGTAGAGTGCTTGCCTAGCATGTGTGAGGCACTGGGTTCAATTCTGAGCACTGCATATAAACGAATAAATAAATAAAGGTTCTTCAATAACTAATAAATTTAAAAAACTCAACTCTGATTAGCTAAGGTGTAAAAGAATTTGTACAAATATTGACTAATTTGTAGAATTTTCAGGAGCATTTAAGAACAATGCTTAGAATCTATGCAGCTAGAAACAAATTAACATTCAACAGCAGAACTTGGTGACTTATGGACTTATGGACCACAATATCACTAATACCAAAGGAACTGAGGTTTCATAGCTCAGGTTGGAGGGTAACTTGTTTAAGGATCTTAGCAAAATAGCAGCCTTAGAGGCACCTGACTGTGGGTTAGAGTAATATAACCAGGTTTAGACAATGCTAACTTCAAAACTAAAGGGCCCCACCTAGATAAGCATGCTTCGTTTTTTGATAGGAGGTGCAAGGTGTCATCACTAGTTTTGACCTTGAAGCAGATGTCTCAGCATGATCCAGAGCATTGGACCCCTAAAATCTTTTTTACCTACTTGAGGCTTCTTAGTTTAAGTAAAATTTCCTTCTCACCGTCTGGTGCATAGGAATCTTATGAGAATACTCAGAATACATGCTGCTTCCTTTTTCCCAGATCCTATTAACAGGATGTCCTTTTTTTGTGTGTGAACTGGTTTAACTTTCTGCAGAGTATTCTAACAGTCCTGTCCCTTTTCAACTGCATCAAGACAGAGCAGGGGAGAGTTAGTGTAAATGTGGGAATAGAAGAATGCATTCTGAAAGGATGAGTAATGCTCCCAATTTTCCTTCTGGTAGGAACTGAAAATAAAATATTTTCCAGATAACAAGGTCCACAGAGGTCCTTAATCTGTTAGACACCACCCTAAGCATAGCATTGCAAATGGGATACCATTTACAAGTTTAAGAAATTCTGTCAACCTTATCATTTATACATGGGCCCAAAGCGTGGCTTACAAGGAACATTGGTAAAGACCACAATTCCTGTATGCTCAAGTCTTTAGTGGTGGCATGAATTTCTGCCATTCCCACTGAGGTAATGTACTGCTTCTGATTTGTTATCTTGGTGAGGAAGGGACAGTTTCAAGGGCTTCCACTTAGCATCTATAATTGCTTGTAGAAGAAATTAGAAGTAACGTGAAGAATCTTTGAGCTGCTAAATATATGGATCTAAATTATATACTCAGGGACCTGACCAATAAGTCATGGTGTTTCTGGAGACCACAGAAGCCACTATGAAATGGGCAGGAGAGCTACCATAATCTCATAGTTCAGCCACCTCAGAAGATACTCATGCCCACTCTCTAGGGAAGGCGAAGCTGCTGTCTCCTAGCAGGGGCAAGCGTGCTTTTGCTGAGAGCCCAGAGAATTCAGTAGAATCTCATATTTCAAAGTTGTCAAGAACATCAATACAAGCATTTCCATCCAGTCCAGGTCTCCTGCTTCTCTATTTTTAGAGATATATTATTAGTGTAGGAAGCTTTAATTGTTTTTCCATAAAATCAGACCTCAGAAAACAAGAGATGAGGCTCTTTTCCAAAGACACATCGAAGTCTATACTTTCCAGGCTACACTTGAAGAAATGGTTGGCTGACTTGAGCTTATTACTGTCTTTCTTCAGCACATTGATGGAACATAAGACCTACCAATTGATATTCTTTATAATGACCTTCCAATGCTAGAAATATTGCATACTCACTTCTCCTGCATGTTCCTATCCTGATTGATCCCTCGTGAGAGATTTAATAATCGTGAGGCTGTAGAATACCAGATGTCCTTGTTACAATATGGCTTTGAAGACCTCAGATAATGTTGTATTATCCTGAGGATCTGCTTCCAGAAACTCTTCAAACATCACTGGGAAAGAGAATCTCATTACAATTTTGGTAGTATATCCTACTTTGCATTTTTGGTGTTCATTGGGAAGAAAAGTAAAGGGTATATAGAGATATGGAGATATTTTGATAAAAAGAAATATAATAGAACATAAAAACTAAAGAATTAAAGCCAATATGAAAACTAAAGAATTAAAGCCAAAATTTCCCACCTTCTGTTTCTAAGACTAGTCCTCTGAAGATATATATGGTCTACACTTTGTTATTTTTTACTTTGTGATGATGTAAATCTGTATGTGTAAATGCATGCCTTTAAATATGTAGAATTCAAGAAGAGATTAATTAACAGAATTCCCTTCAACCTGTTTCCACTTCCCTAGAAGGACATCTATGTCAATCTTCATCAGAGTCTCTAGGTAGAAGTAGGCCTGCCTACAAAGACAACTGCCTCATTCCCTTTACTCACCAGCAGGGCACTTTAATAGTATCTGGTATTCGTGCCTAACACTGAGCCTGAGAAACCTTTAGGGACACTGAGGCACAATTCCTGGCATTCTAATGGATGTTCCTAATAGGAGATACAGGAACAGACTCATATTGATTTTAGGAAGGGCCTGACTTTTCAACAATGCTGCTCAACATAGGGTGCAACAAGGTTTTAATGAGTGAGACCAGAGGCAACCTCAGTCACCTTCCAGAAACAATATGAGTTCACTGTGAGATTTCATAGGCTATTTTTCTTTCCTGAAGCATCGCCAGGCCACAGCTTTATTCCTTCTACTCTGATGTCCCCAGGACTGGTTCTTCAGGCTACTCTTTTTATTAAAATGTGGATTTGCATGCAAAAATGCCTTAAAAGACTACCATCTTCCAACTGAATTAGTGGTAATAATTATAAGAAAATCTAAAGTCAAAATTCTAAAATGGAAACAAGAATATCCAAAATATTTTCTGCTTCATGCCAGGTTAGGAGCCTCCACAATGCCATGTTTGCCAGTGATGTATCCCATCTGTGATTTTTGCTTTCATTTTAAGAATATTTTCTTTTAGAAGCTGAAAGAAATGAGTAGGTGAATATAACAACTATTTCTCTGAGGCGAGGCTCATTTTGACAATATGCCATGTGCTGATCTGAGTGACCACATTCTGGTGGAGGGCACTAACTGATCAATCACTCTCCAGGCTTTAACTGATCTATTATGTGGTGTGGCAAACACACACAACCACACAATGTGTGACTGAGCATTTCATATTGTTATTAATAATTGCTACTTTTCAATGTCATAATGATGATGTTGTAAATATAATTGTATTGCCGGTAAATGGTTTCATGTATTTTGATCTTCTTTTGTTACTTCTGCTTTACAATATGTCTTTCTTTTAAGTAGGGCAAATGTCTCTTCTTATTCTTAGTTTTGAAAAAAGTTCTAACTGAAAATTCTTTCATGAGAATTTCAGATTACAGAATGATCAACAGCTGATATTCGAACTGAATTATGGTACCTAGTGTAAAGTGGGCAGACCTGTGTTACATATTAAAACCACCAAGGAATAGCAACCACAACAGAGGTAATAAACATTAGTGAACCTCTATCTTTGGTCACACCAGTGTTGGTGTATGAATTCTGACAGATATTAAGGTTATACACATGCCCAGTATGGACTCCAACTCATGAAGTCTGGTTAAGCTACTGTTATTGCTGAATGTCCAACCTGCCAGGAAGAGAGAATAAGGTTGAGCCTCCAATATGACACCATGTCTCTTGCAGACCAACTAGAAACTTGTGAAACTGTTCATGTTTGATTACTTTCACCTTTTTATTTAAATTTGAATCAATATAAAGTAACATTTTGCTTTGCCTTTCTTTCTTTTTCTTTTTCTTTTTCTTTTTTTTTTGCCTTAGAGCATTCAATTTGTAATTTTGAGAGTTTATAGAATTGTGTATGTACTGAAACAATATTATGTAAAATGTTGTTTCAGATCAAGAAACACTTTGTAGCAAAAGATATATATCAGTGGGCATATATTCTTGGGATACAAAATAATTTCCTGCACTAGCCAGAAACTGCTAGTCTTATAGATCAATAGGGCTCCATGACCGGTATGCCCAGTGACCCATCCAGGACAGTTTGTCTTCTCATTTGTACAACTATGGTCTCTGCATGGTTACAGGTATTAATAATAAGAAGTGAAATTATTTTATTAGGCAATGAGGCAGGACCCATTAGCCTTTAAGACATGACTGCATTCGTGTCCTTTTACCAGGAGAAGAGTAGGTGAGAAAGAACTCACCATCCTAGCAAATGTATAGATCTAACAGTCTAACATACGGAGGAGTTGAGCTACTGTTGTACAATGTGGGTAGAAAAAATACTTTGTTCTTCAGTTCTTGTCCTTGGGCATCTCTTCTCACATCTTATCCAATTTTGGTGTTAAATGATCAAATGCAATGGCAAAGCCTAAGTAGCATGTGATGGCCAGTGATCTTGAACATAACAGTTTGCATCATTCTAACAGGTTAACCCACAATGGCTGAGGTGCTTCCCTAAGATGAAGAGAATCAACCATGGATATAGAGGAGGAAAATGATAAAAATATATTTTGATTTAGAGAGGGAAATAAGGAAAGGAAATAAGAAGTTAGAGCTATAACTTCCAGTGAGCTTTCCTGATTTAAGTTTCTTTGAACAAAAGAGTTCCAATGTTAAAATATGCAAGTAATAAATACTAGCTATTCCTAGAGTGGACATTTTTTGACACTAAACTTTACTCACAATGCTGGCTGAGATTTAAATGAAACACTGTATTTTTAAGAACATACATTTGTTATTATCAGCATTACTATTCATAGTTTGCCCTGTTCCTTTAATATATCTCATTTCTTTTTCTCTGTATTCCAATGGGCAAGCCATGCATTTTGCCTATTTCCAAGTGAGTAATGTATACACAAAATACTTGTTTGTGTAGAACTTCTGAGTTGATAAAATGTAGTAGGAACTGAATCCAATAGAAAGAGATCTCTAGTTTCTATAAGAAGGCATTTTAAATGACCTTTAAATATTACAAGGCTGATGGATGGACAGAATAAAATCTTTGCTGGTTCTTTCTCTCTCAAAGGCAACTTCCTCTATTTCCAGGGCTCGGTGTTTTTAGAGAACATGTTTATAAGCTCCCATTCATATAGACATGTAGTTCAGATGCCCTATTCAGGGTCCTAAGGACCATTACTACAGAAGTGAATAGAGAAGGCTGGACATACAGTATTGTGGAAATATTGTTCAGGGAGAAAAAGCTAATGTGAAAATGGCACTTAGCGTGAAAACATGGAGAAAGAAGAGTGGAAGGCTCTTCTGAAATGAAGGACAACCTATCAAGGATGCACAGGCATGATGAAAAAGATTGTCTGTGGCCAGCACAGCTTTGAAAAAATAGAATCTTTAATCTAAGGAAATGGTCTTTTTCTTTTCTTTTCACAGTTATTTTCTTATTACTCCAGCAAAACCACTAAGTGCCTTGCATGCTTTGTATATGCCTTGCTTTTAGTCCCTATGTGATCTCCTTTATGAGAATCAGAAACCAGGTGGCCAACTACCTGGAAGTGGTGCTGGGGCCATTAGGACTCAGACATCAAAGCCAAGGCCTCCATTGCTGCAGCTTTTTTTCCCCTCAGGAATGTGTTGTGTGGTTGCTAATTTGGCCTTGGTGCCTTTATTTACAGGACAGTGCACGGTTTTATCTGCAGCTGACAAAGAGAACACATTGTATGAAAGCACTAAGAGTCCTGGCATTTGGTTTGAGGTCACACTGCTGTGGCTCTGTGGGCAGCAGATCCTAATGTGTTCAAAAACCTAAGGATGAGCTGAGGATTCTTGCAAAAAAAAAAAAAAAGGAATTCCCAAGGCAAATAAAAGATAAATCAAGAGAGCACTTATTTGCTGTGTTTTTATTAGAAACATCCAAAGGTATTACCCTTCTCTTGTTATCTAATCCATTTTTCATTGGATCATCTGATATACAGCAGGTAGAAATGCATTGTCTATAAGCAAAGATAATTCGTATCACATTACTACAGAGAACAAGAAACAAAACACCTTTGCCATGTATTTAATCTTCTATGAGTTGGCTGTAAAACTGCAATATTTCTGGCAAAACTACTCTATATTTTGCTTAGCTACAGAAGAGAATTTTTTTCCCTTAAGAACCTATTTATTTGCTTTAACCTGGTGCAATACACATGCTTTCTCTGAGGTTCAAATATATAAGCTTAATTTTAAATCAGCACACAGCAACATTACATATCAATGGGCACAGCATGATATTTCAATACCCTTATGCAGTGCATAATGATCAGACATGCTAATGGGCATATCTGTTACCTCATGCTCCATAGTTTCAATGTAGGAACTTACTTTGTTCACCCTCACAAAGCTGAACATAAGACCTTATACTTGTGAACCTGATGAATGACTTTTCTAATTCATGACCATTTCATCAGTGTTAGATATCATTTTGCAAATGTATATCAAATGTCTCAAAATGTCACAAACGATGAGCTTTCTGTTAGGTTCAAAGTGAGGGGTTAAGAAGGTTTTCTGATTTGTGTGCTGAAATGTCTTAATCTAGGATATTTTTTTCTTGGTACTAAAATTGCTGACAGATGCTTATTTTCTTTCATAAGCCATGTTTTATGTAACCTGTAATTCATGTTTGCTTTTTCTTCCCTCCTAAAGGACTCTAGCAAAGTTAATAGGAAAAAAAAGTCAGAAGATTATTCATTATCAATGCAACTTGAAAGCCAGTGGCCCAGGTGTCAAACTTTCAGTAAACTGCAAATATTTGAACACATGCATTAATGAGCAGTAAGTGCTTTGATTTTTGGCAAATGTTCTAAGAAGATGAGAAGAAAAAGGAAGGAATAAGGATAAAAGGAATGCAGAAATTTCATAGTCAAATATAGCAGTGTGTTTTATCATGTCATCTTTTTCAGTAAACACTGATGTTTTCTTGAATGATCACTATACTTCGACAAAACATTACCATAAACAATTTATGTGGAGAATATTTTATAATTCAAAGTATCACATCAGTTGATTACTTAATGACAATTAGAAGGACTGGAGAATATTAGCATTGTAACTTTTAAAACATGGAAATGAATTCTTGATGTTCATTATTATAGAAATAAATTGTCTTTTCTAACACTAAGCTCACACATCTAACCAAGTAATACTCAGAAAGAATCACATAGAAATCTGATACAGACAGATATTGAATTGAATTCAGAGCTCTGAGATTTTACAGCACTTAGGAGGTAGATGTGGTCTTAGTTTAGGAAATATTTCCTTTTTAAAAATTTATTTGTTTATTTATTTTTAGATGTAGATGGACACAACACAATAACTTTTGTTTTATTTTTTTATGTGGTGCTGAGGATCGGACCTGTGTCCCGCCCGTGCGAGGCGAGCGCTCTACCGCTGAGCCACAATCCCAGCCCCAGGAAATATATCCTTGATAATAAAATTGCTGACAAATGCTTATGATAATTTATAAGTCATGTTTTATAGAACCTGTAGGTCATTCATTTTAATTAGATTGTCATGGGAAATTAGAGAATTGTTTCTGCCTAAGTACATATGCTATTCCAAGATCTTAAATAAAATTAGAATTTTTCTGATTTGCAAGGAAGATTCTCTCTGATTTAAAAGGTCAAAATTAGTGTCCTATGGATTTCAGAAAAATCTGCAACCAATAGCTTTAAACATTGTGGTTATCACTGAAGAAAAATTATGAATATGTGACAAAATTGCTAAATATTTTGTGCTTTATTTCATGTAATATGTTTTAGAATTGATTCACATTTAAATTTTCCCAATGCTTTTTCTGGGAATTAACTCTAATTGTGATTCAAAGAGGGATTTCCAAGGTTTTCCTGTTTCACAATGAACTCTAAAATATTTTTAATCTTTACTTTGAAAAATATTTGTATTTTGCTTAGAATCTCTTCTTCCAGCTTATTGAGAAATATTTCATAGTCATTAAAGTTAACTTTTTAAAAAAATGACAAAAATGTATTTGATTACCTCATCAGCAGAAAAAAAATGATAGAAGCACAATACTAAAAATCAAAATGGCAAATTAAAAAAGTATAAATTTTAATAACTGCAATTAAGTAGGAAATATCCCATTTGATCATGGTTCATATAAACTACTTGGTAAATTATATATATGCATATAACTATGTATATGCATATATATAATTATGTATGTATATAGATGTATGTACATATATACGTGTATATGTGTGTATATATATACATATATATATATATATATATATATATATATATACATACACATACACATATTTAACCTATTTACCTGCAAAAGTTCTCTTCTAGTGATTACAATTGATAGCAACATCTGAACAAAAAAATTATTATT
This sequence comes from Spermophilus citellus, assembly GCF_964194105.1. Classification (NCBI taxonomy): domain Eukaryota; kingdom Metazoa; phylum Chordata; class Mammalia; order Rodentia; family Sciuridae; genus Spermophilus; species Spermophilus citellus. The sequence goes on from NC_138187.1 coordinate 90,943,941, forward strand.
ATCTCATTTAAACTTATAAAATTTTGTGGCTCAAAGTAATTGATGGATATACAATTCAATATTCTTCTTTCCCAGGTATTTGTGTGCATAATATATAAAAATAAAACTCTTAAAATAAAAAATAAAAGAAAAATAACCCAAATAAATTTGAGCAAATGATCTGAATGAACAATTCTTCAAGAAAGATATAAAAGTTGACCAGTCGGCATCTATTAAAACATTTAATATCAACACAATAGTCCCCTCACCTTATCTGTGGTTTTGCCTTCTGCAATTTCAATTACCCATGGAAAATTTAAATCTGTAAATATTAAGTAAAAATTCCAGAACTGCACAATTCAAAAGTTGTAAATAAATAATAAAATTACAGTAAATTTTCATTAAAAATATTCTTCTTTCCCCATGAGCTATAGATATTTAAATAGACATTAGTATGTGTGTTTGAAAAAAAAATTATTATTCTTTAATATTTAAAAGCAAATTTGAGGTTGCCCTTTAAAGATTGCCCTTTCTAAGTAAGGAGCATTTATCCTTTCTTTAGCCATGGTAGACACAGGCTGAGAGTCTTAGTTGAAAGCCTCAAATAGAAATGAGCAGGGTAATTATAATTAGTTAAAAATGAGTAATTCTTAACTGATTACTTCCTACAAGCATAACTAATCTAATGTTTTGGTTCCCATGAAATAATGGTTAAAATGCTAATTGTTAAGGCTTTATTAGAACTTAATTGTTATAAGTTTCAGCTGAGTTCATTAATTATTAGCCATAGTGAACCCATTTTTGAACAGAAAAGCTTTATTTAGCAGGGAATGATAAGGACAATGTAGTAGAGACGCCCCTTGCCCTGCCTTCCCTGGCTTCTTTCTATTCCTTTCAGATATTATACATCAGGGAAGGAAGGAAGGTGTTTTAAAAATAGACCAGTCAGGCATGGTGGCACATGCCCATAATCCTGTGGCTCAGGAGGCTGAGGCAGGAGGATCATGAGCTCAAAGCCAGCCTCAGCAACTTAATGAATCCCTAAGCAACTTAGTGAGAAACTGTCTCTAAATTTAAAAGGAGGGAAGGCTGGGTATGTGACTTAGTGTTAAGCACCCCTGGTATCCTCCACCAAAAAAATAAATAAATAAATAAAAATAAAATATGCACCACTTAAAATTATGTCTCATACCCTGGGGCAGGAGAGGCAAACCTTACAAAACATTATTGTTTATAGCAAAGCTGCTAACTTATAACAGTATTCTCCATATTTTATTTAAAGAATACAGAAATAGACATAAGTATAAGAGTGGAGATGGCATATAATTAAAACGGAGAAGTTCCAGTTTCAAAGTGTTTATCTACATAAGAGAGAAGAAAATAGGGACAAAAACGTGTCTGCCTTTGGAGCAGGATAACCCCAGCTTCACTGCCCTGGGACCAAAGCCATCAGCAGCCCTTCCTCCTGGCTCACAGGCACACATTTTCAGCAACCCCTTTCCCAGGCTGGACTCTGAACATTCCAATACCTTCTTATCGTGATATCCTGCCTCTTCATTGATGGTCACTTTTCAGGGGCATAAAGTGACTACTGTTTTTTTCTTATAAACTCTTCCAATTCCTTCTCATTATTCCTTATCATCTTCCCCTGTATGCTCATCCATCTCCCTTTCCAATGTTCACACCCAACAGATATTTGTGGACATTTATTATGCTTTTCCCTGGTCATCACTTAGGAGAGTTATTCATATTGAATTCATTTAACATGTCTTCATAAATCAAAGCAAACAGCCCCTTCATCATTTTCATTGCATTTCCCCAAACTCCTGTCAGGTTTTTCCATGTCTTGCACACACAATTAGGAATACAAAGGCTAAAAATAAATAAATAAATAAATAAATAAAAACTGAGCATACCAGCTACACTTAGAGGCTTCAATCACTTTTCTTGCTCAAGGTGATTATCTTAAGGTTGCAGTTTCAAATTCCATGAACTCCCTGAAAAGAATGTACTGCCATATGTGAGATTTAATCCCCACCATCCATTGTATGGTTGGTTAGCTTGATAAGAGCTTTTATTCCCAGCACAGAGTTAAGGATGCTGAAACCTCAGGTAAGTCTGAAGTATCATGACAGATACTTCTGTTGCATACTGCTTCTTTTATACCTGACTTCACTTTAACATATAAATATATATGCATTACTCCTTTTGTAGAAAGTTGGATTATTTAGCTCCATGACAGAGAGCCTCTGAGTTCAGTTCCCAGGAACAACCCTTCACACACACTAAAAAAAAAAAAAAAATTGCATTACTTTTTGGAGCCAGAGATATTTGTGATAACAACAGTCACAAAGAACAATGCTAATCCCTAGCATTTGTTGATGTTTAAGGAAATACTATTCTCCCATTTCTTAACATATTTTTTGTTTGAAGCTAAGTTTTCCCTTTAGGTTATTTTTTAAGGTTCTTGCTCCCTGATGTGTCAAATAATAATAGCTATCAAGTTAAATAAAGCAAATATTGCTACAATGAATTTTACTTCAAGTGTATTTCCTCTTTTGAATATGGGTCCCAGGAAATCTTAACTACCACATATGAGTCTCATTATATTTCTGTTGGAGTGCTGTAGAATGCTTCATCTCACAGTCTCAGTTAAACCTGATAACAATCTCTCATGGTAGGTGCCTTCTTGCCCATTATTTTACAGATGACTGAATGGAGGCACATGGAACTTACTCAGCCTAAGTTCTCTCATGTATTTCGGGTTGGAGCCTGGCAGTCCAACTCTAGATCCCATGGCTTCTAGGACTCGACACTCTTGAAACATCTCTCAAAGCAATGCAAGTGTACTATAACAAACAGCAACTACAGTAGCTTATTTCATGTTCTAGAACCATTGCAGCACACCTGATTGCTGAATCCCAAATCAGAGAAAATGGATTATATTCATGCTTTTAATTAAATATCTATGTGGTTTTATAATGTTCTATGCACAATGCCAATAATCACATACATTTAGTCCTCTGTTCCAAAACTTTATCCTCAAAGGTAGTTCCCAATCTTTCCCCAATTAACCTTCTCCCATGACTAGCCGTGGGTTGTCACTTTCCTTCACAGGAGCCACAAGAATGTGGGCTTGGCCCTGGACCCAACGGGATCATTCACTACATACCATGTGTACAGCCCAGCATTATGGGGCATCTGTGACAGTGCTGCCACTACCGAGCCTCCCTGGTAAGACTCTGGATGAAGGAAGCTGTCCTACTCAAGCCTGTTCTGTTGCCTCTGTGGGTGATACTAAATGACATTGAAGTCCAGAACTCAGGTGAGACTGGCCAAGACCTTGAGGAAATCACCTGGTGTTGCACGATGCTCTCTGCTCCAGAATGAGCCACTAATTCCTCCCACATGTTGCTCCTAGGGGTCTTTCTCAATAAACTTCCTGTGCATTATTTCAGGATTTGTCTGTCAAGGAAAACGACCTACAAAGACATTCAGCCATTCAACAGCAGGAGATTTTTCAGATATGAGCTATTGAGTCTTCAATAGTCCTGTGCATTGATTGGAAATTGATTGCTCTCCAGTACAGATTGGTTCCTGAAGATGGCCTTAACATCAGACTTAGCTATACCCACATTGTTCAAAATAAAGGCTTGGATGCAGTTGCTTGGAAATACCGTGTTCCTTCTATAATTCCCCCTTTATTGAAGATGAGAAGAAGGAAGGATTCATATGCCATCCTTAGGTACATTTCGCGTGGGTAAACCATGTGAATGGCATCTTTCCACAGCCCCCCAGAAACTCTGAGTACCTGAACTTGGCCTCTTTCTCCTCGATTGGCTTCTTCTGAGAATCACTGCCTGATCAATTGCTTTAAGAAAGTTTATCTGTAGAGGAACCTGGCCCTTTCTGGGTCCCTGGGCTTTTCACATACTTTCAGCATCTTCTTTGGGGGATTTTGCAAGTTCAGTGGTTATTATAAATGAGTTAATGCCTGTCACCCCAGCTTAAAATGTTAATTACCATTTCCTCATTTGATGAATCACATACTGATTCCTTTGCTGTTTTCTTTAAGGTCAGAAGTATAGCCTCTCAAATCCCACCCGGGCATCATTCTTAATTGCCATCAACTGAGCTCAGAGGTGGAGAGGTAGATTCTCCTATTGCTGTAAATTACTTTGGTGAATCATTTGATTTGTCCTGCCCCACTTTCAAAGTGCGGCTTATCCACAGGAGGTATACGCAGCCATCCCAACATACTTTTCAAAGGGAGAATAGAGATAGATCTATCATCCCAGAGCTTTTTGATACTTACAGAATAAAACCAGATTCCACAACAGAGACAAGCTATCTCCTCACAGTTCCCAAGATCATAACAGAGCAGCAGATTAGAGTGTGTGACTTCTGCACTACTCTGAAATCAATAATGCCTTATTTGGGTTGTGTTTTACTTCAACTTAAACCTAATGGCATCTTCAAATATTCACTTCTTTTCCCTAATCAAAACCAGGTGAGTGATTCAAATATCTTCAAATGAAAAGAAAATTAGTGGCATAATTCCTAATTGTTTTTAGGCAGGTGCCTTGGAAGAAGTCCATGCAGATTCCATTAACTATTCATAACTTTGGTGTCCTGATTTATTTTAAAGTTTACTTTATCTTTTAAGAAACTAATTACCTGCAGAATAGTTTAGCATAGTTGTAAACATAGAAAGAAGATGGACAACTGAAAATATTTAGTACAACATAGACTGGGTAATTCCAGCAAAACCTATTCATTCCTTGTTCCTTGCTGTGAGGAGCTCCAAAATCATGGTTTACATAGTTGTCCTCAGGACGTGTTCCCAAGATTTTTAGAAATAGTTTCATTTGCTAACTACCTATCAGTGGTTTAGAAAATCTTGCATTCCAACTGGTCAAGGCCACTGCCATCTGCTGAGGGCGAGCCTTCCTAGTGGCAGTGCTTTTGCTCCTGGCCCGTGACTAGTCTTAAACCCTTCCTTTTCATTGGCTCACCACCTGCATAAAGGAAGGCTGTTCTGGTTGATTTCTCCTACCCACCTCCCAAATATGTCAATTGCTTCCATCTCCTCTACTGCTACCTTAGTTGGAACTGTTATATCTCCAACTTAAATGATAGGTTTTCCCACGCCTTACCCAGTACCATCTCCAAAACTGTCCACACTCTGCAACCAGAGCATCTATTTAAAATTCAAATTCACCAGTGACAATCCTCCCCACTGCTTGCCACCCTTGATGGTTATGTATTAATCTTAAATTTTTTAAAAAAAATTCTATTTACTTTTTGGCTTTATCTAGAATTGCTGTTCTCCACACCCTGCACTACAGTGGTGCTGGTCCTCTTAGTACCCAGAGCACCCCTTACTTTCTTCCACCATGAAGCTATCCTTCTCTTCAGAGTTACGATTTTGAAAGTCTTGAATGGTTATTGCCTACTTGTCCTTCAAACTCTCAGACAGACATCCAGGGCAGCTTTTTCATCTTGGTAAGTTCCCTTCATTGCTAACTAATTTCATATAGCAATCATTTTTTTAACCTTGAAAACATTTATCTCAATTTGAATTATACATCCATAAAAACAAATCTATGATTAATGTCAGACTTCTCCTCTAGACTGTGTTATTGGTGACAGGAGGTTACAAGCTGACCTTGTAAAATAAATATAGCATTTATTTCTATTCTGAATTTCTATGATGCTACCTTAAGTGATTATCTTAGTACCAGTGAGTCATACAGTACACATTCCTTAAAAAAAGAGGAAGAAGATTAGTCACAAATGTTTATCAAGGAATTATTTTCTTTTATACACAGAACTTGAGCATAGTAGGATGGAAAGCATTAACACTTTCACCATGTTTCTTAGATGTCATCTTATATTTAATTCTCTCATCTATTTATTGTTTTTGAAAAAATAACTTTTTATGAATATAAATATTTTCTAGTCAGTTTCATATTCCTGAAAAATAAATGTTATTGTGATTTCTGTAGATTCATAAAGGGGCTCCTCTCTAGTCTACATACATCACACATGTCAGAATAACTCACACAACATTTCTAAATATATCATTTCATGAGCTTCCCCCACAGACCTAGATGACAAATTCTTTATTTTCAAGAATTTTTTCAAATCTCACCTTCTCAACAAGAGCACTCTCCTCAACATCACTTTTATCATTGAGATACTGATTATCCTTACCACATTTAATGATTTTTTTGCTTGGACTTCTACCATCCTATGTAATTTACTAATTTTCCTCTTTTATTCATTATATATCTCCCTTGCTAGGATATAAATTCCATATAGGCATGGAGCCTTTTTTGTTTCACAATGTTTGTAAGCACTAAGAACAGGTGTGTAGGTGCCTAGTACACAATTAGTGTTAAATAAATACTGATTAATTGAATGAAAAAAAATTCCTTTTCAAAGAGGGACTTGATTCTGCCCAAGGGTATCTTTATCAAAGATAAGTCTATGGTATCTTTATTAAATCAAACTATTGCAAAAACGTGTTCTCTTTTTTGAATTAATTCAGATTTTCCCTGAAACTCAGATGTCTTTCACTATTTAAATAAAAAACACTATGAGATCAGTTCGTTTTTATTTCAATCATATATCTTTAAATACTTTTCCACTCATTGAAGCTGTAGCTTCTCTCTCAATAAGCTGGAAACTTAGAGCCCAAGGTGATGTACACTTCTCTTTTTACAAGATTATACATAAAGTCATATATACTTGCCTTTCTAAATTTTTGTTAACTAAAAGAATAAGAGCAACAAAGACAAAACCATTATGTTTTTTTAACATATCTTGGTGGGAATCATCTAACCCATCTCTACTCATTACTTTAGGCTGCCATAACAAAATCCACAGAGTGATGACTTCAACAACAGAGATTTCTCTCTTACGTATCCATAGACTGGAAGTCCAACACCAAGTTTCAGGTACCAATCCTATCATGAGAGACTCATTCCCATGACATCTCTCAATCTGATCACCTTTCCAAAGCCCACTTTTAAAGACCATCACATTAGGGGCTAGGGCTTCCACTCAGGAATTTTAGGGTGACACAATTCAGGCCATAACCATCGAATGTTTTTTCTTGGCATCTGCAATTCTCCATGGTGTCATTAACCTGATATTGTTTAAGCTCTCTATGTTATTATGTAAATGTTTAAGCATAATATAATATTGGTAAAAAAAAAGCTGAACAGAGAATGGAAGCAAGTAAACTAAATTTGAAAACTGAATGTAAAATTACCGACTTTTTAAAATTTGATTTTGAGTAGGAAAACTGGGTCACAAAGTCACCATTTACTCCTGCCCTGTTCCCAAGGCAGGATCTCAAATCCTTCACGGAACATTGCCATTGTCCTCCCCCATGCTAATGCATGACCCAGAAACATTCATTTTCCCCAATTAACCTTCACAGGTCTTCATTTATAAGCTTTCAGCTTTACTCTTCTTTCTAACTAAAGAGAAAAATATTTTAATAGAATCCTAAACTGAAGACATCATCCACAGACCCTGTAGGATAAGCTTGGCAGATATTTTGGTGGCTGGCACACAGTAGACCCTAAATAAACAGTTGGATTCATTAAATAATTGTTTTGCCATGTCTATGCAAAACCGTTTCTAAGCATTTTAGCTGGAATGGCTGAGGGACCTGATTCTGCCCAAGGGAAGGAACAGAAATTTGGTGGGAAAGTTTTTATTCCTATTAGATAAAATTGGGAAACTCATCCATCTCCTTCCTGCCTTGAACATAGACAAGGTACCTGAAAATATCACAGCCCTGATGGGACAAGGTAGCCAAGACACAAGGAGAAGATAATGGGTATTATTAGGAAGCCTGTCCATAGCCTTCATATCCCCAAGGCTTCTTGTCAGCTCTTGTCAGGAACAGATGCATCCCTAATGGGGACAGATTTTATTCAGGCATTAAATCTCTGCAAAAAAAAAAAAAAAAAAAAAAAAAAAAAAAAAAAGAAGGTGGCACAGTTTGAAAACCTTATTAGTAACATTGTTCATAAACAGCATTGGAAAGAAATATGTTAAAAAAAACCTCAAAAATACTCAAGTAACAGCAGGGAAGAAAGAAAAACATTGTAATCAAGTGCAAGTGAGAGTATGAAAATTTTAATGGAAAAAGTAGCAATCTATTTTTAATGTCTGCATTATGTTTAAAGTGATTTGTCATTTATTAGCAAAGCTAGGCTAAAGTTCATATCGAAGTTAATGCACATATTCATCCTTAATTATTAGCGGCGATCAATTCCCTACAAAAACTTTTTCTGCTTGCCTAATTGAGCATGTCCATTCCAATCATTATACAGCCATCCTCTTTTTTTTTTTTAATTTGATCAGACATTTAAAGAAACAGTTAACCATAAAGACCTTTGAGAGCACTGTGTTATATTCTGAATTATGACCCAAATTGCATGGCCACAAAATTATGAGCATGACTTTGATTCATTTGAAATTGCTTCATTAAAGAGAGGATAGGTGGTGGCCTCTATAACTTCCATACTTGAGCTTCCATCAAAACAACTTTTCAATACTCTGATTGAAAACTGAAATCAAAGTCAGAAGAGCAAGTATGGCAATGAATTTCATAGTATAACTCCAAGCAGGAACCAAGCAATTAAAATGGCGAGTGATGAGAGTAGTTATTTTATTTTTTATTTTATTTTACTTTTTTTTTTTTTTTTTTTTTTGCTTAGGGGGCCAATGTACATTTCAAAATGGCTGAACTATAGGTTTTCTATGTTCTATTTACCCTAGAATACATGCCATACTTTATGGAAGGAAAAATAAATTCATATAAGTGAAATACAGCAGGAGAATTCCATTAACCCGACCGCTTTGATTATTGAATTTATTGATAGCTAAGATGAAATGGAAAAAAAGAATTTCCACTCCTTTAAGAACTATTGTCTGGGGCAGTAATTCAAATAGCATCTTCAAGTCTTCATGCTGTACAAAGGCATCCATGAGGGAAAGGCAACCTTGATAAAATAAAAGGCACCTTGGCCTTGGACGGTCTGGGAGTTAATTGTGAACATTGCCATTGACTTCTTAGTATTTAATACCCCTGAACCTTCCTGCTATTCCAGGAGACAGCAAAGGTTGCTTGACTAGAATTTAAGCTTCAGCATCAGAAATCTCTGCTCCTGTTAGAAGCTCCACATCAGTGACAAAATTACTTAACACGTCTAATCTTCCAGCTCACTGTTCAATGGGGACAGTAATGCTTGCCACATGGTGACTTAGTGTGACACCTGAATCTAACACTGCACACAGAGCTCTCGCCATGCTAAGCAAGTGAAAAGCACCCCGCAGAGTAGCAGAAATGAAGAGAACCCTATTAGAACACTGAATTGTTCTATTGAAAGGAAAGGTCTAAACACTGAATTGTTCTATTGAAAGGAAAGGTCTAAAGGGATGGTGTCGCCAGTCCTCTCGTCCTGAAATCACTGTCGTATTTTAAAGTTATTTTATTAGTGTATTTTAGTTATACACAAGAGTAGGGTTAATTTGACATAATTATATAAGCATGGTATTTGATTTCCTTCAATTCAGTCCCATATACTTCTTGTCCCTCTTTCCTTCCCATGTTCCCTTTATTTTTCCCCTCTGTCACTGGTTTATTTATTGTGTCCATTAAGACACTACTAGAACATGCACTAAGATTTCAAGAAATCTTGCACATGTCAAGGTGTGTGATTGTTCTGTGAACAGGGATAGCAGATTATCATAAATAAATAATCATGAAATAGTTGTGGCTATTTTTGAAGAGTAGAGAGGTTGTAAGATTAAATAGCATCAGTTTCAATTCATTCGGTTGAGCTGGGTTTTATATCAGCTGCAATATTAAGCAAATGTTTACACTGAGTTACAAAGAACATTTATTCATGTTTAAAATAACATGAATTTATCAGTATGGATTCTAGGAAACATGGAATGAAATAATTACCTGCTAACAATATTTCTTACTGCCTTCCTGGCTGATTGAATTAATTATTTTTTTGAATCCTGGTGTTCAAGGTAGACTCTGATAACTTTAACAATGTCACTTAGTCACTCAACTTTGTTTTTGTTTTTTGGATAGAAGGGGGTGTAGTGAAATTCTAATGGGCTTACTGAAAAGTTACCAACATAACATCTTCTAAAGGGAAAGAAAATTATTACCTGTTTCTGCAGAGGTTTCTATTAAAAGTATGTTTTGGTTCTGATGACCATAATAGATACAGATATTTATTTCCTACAGATCTAGAGGCTGGAAATACAAGACCAAAGCTCTTACAGATTTGGTGTCTAGGTGAGGGCTCTCTTCCTCTCTGCAGAGAGTCAGGCCTGATTCTCACATGCAGGGGGTAAGGAGCTGGAGGGATGGAGAGAAAAGAGAAGGAGAGAGCTCTTCTCATAAGAACACTGGTCCCATCTGGGGAACTGCACTTTCATGATGTAATTACTGCTGCACCTCTTAATCCCATCCCACAGGGGTTATAGTTTCAAAACATGAATATTGGGACGACTCGAATGTGCAGCCCATAACTAGGGGTTATCTTCTTGTTCAGCAGTTTGATGATAACAATATATTATATTGATATCAGATAAGCAGATGATGAGCTTTAGCCCTTCAAGATGATAAAGTGATGAAAGAAAATCAACCTACCTAGACTAAATTCTCATTAATTTATCTGGTCAGGTACTAGTTATTAGTTTTTTTTAAATGAGGGGGTCATTTTCATATATGACAAATTATATATTTTCTTAAATTATCTGAAAAATCTAGAATAATGAAAAATGACAATGAATCAGGATTTTTTATTTTTTTTTTTTTGTTTATTTGAAAAATCTAAATGGCCAATGCAGCCAATGCAGATGTCTGAACTACTGAGTAAACAGTATTTACTTGTGCTGATGGAGATGGAGTTCGGGAGGGAAAACAGAAAGCTGTGTCATATCAAGTAGGTTATTGAAAAATGAAATCAATTTCAAAAAGAGCAATTTGGCATCATATATGTTGGCTATAGTTAGTATCCATCAAAAATAAAATAAAAAAGAAAGACAGCAAATAAATCCCTCAAATAGGCAAAGGTCAACACAGCTACATAAAACACAATTTACTGACTACTGAAGCTTGGGATTTTTACGTCCCTTCAGAACCTTACTTGACTCATTGATGGAGGGTAAGTTTCATTTTAAAACTTATCTTTGAAGTATCAAGAGTAGTGCAGCACAAACTAGCATCAAAGCTCTGGGTATGATCCAAGTACCACCACACGCATACGGGTTTAGTCAGCTTTTCGCTGCTGTGACTAAAGAACCTGAAGAGCACAATTGTAGAGGAGAAAAGGTTTCTGTAAGGGCCTCATGGTTTCAGAGGTCTTAGTCCATAGCCAGCCGGCTCTATTCCAAGGGGCTGGAGGTAGGGCTGAACATCATGGCAGAAGAGGGTGGTAGAGGGAAGTAGCTCACATGGTCATCAGGAAGGAGAGAGAGAGAGAGAGAGAGAGAGAGAGAGAGAGAGAGAGAGAGAGACTTCACTCTCCAGATACAAAATATATACCCCAAAGCCAAGCCCCCGATTCCCAAGTCCTCCAGCCACACTCTACCAGTTACCACTTCAGTTAATCCCTACCAGGGTATTAATCACTGACTGGGTTAAGACTCTCATAATGCAAACATTTCTCCTCTGAACTGTCTTGCACTGTCTCACACATGAGCTTCTGGGGGACACCTCACATCCAAACCATTACACACACACACACACACACACACACACACACACAAGGAGTAGAGGGAGGAGGAATTTTAGAGCAGGAAGGAGAGGAAGAGAAGGAGAAGGATAAAGAGGAGGCAGATGAGAGGAAGGAGAGTAGAAGACGAAGGTAGACACACACAGACAAACTGGCTCCCTGGCCTCTCTGCCTTTGCCATGAGGAGAATATTATCAAACTAGTTTGCTGATTCCAGAGGGAGTGTGAGAGATACTTGGAGCAAAGCAGAAACTCTCCAGGGGAGCCAGCCTGCTTCAGAACCATGCATAGAGTCCAGTCAAAATCTGTGGAGCTTCTCTACCAAGCCCAATGTCTCTCTGAACCTCAGCAAACTCAGACACCTGTAACAATACACTGTTGTTTTAGAGATGGTCTGTTAAAAGACATTTTATGACAATAGCTTATTTGCATATAGGTAAATATCTAGTGTTATGATATTAATTAAAATTGGATGTATCTATAGACTGTATAATATAAAATGCATAAAGTACATTATATTTATGAAAATTAGATATTTAATAGCATTTTAGAATGGAACATTATATACTTTAATATCTAACAGAATCTATAAAAGTAATAACATTAAAAAATACTATGGTAATTTAATTTCCTTTGCTAAACAGTACACTTATACATAAATATTTATTTATACATGGTAAAAACATTAAAGGAAGATATTCAAAACAAATAAGAAATATTTGGTACAAATAAGAAATAAATGATGCTTCTTGATGAACTCAATTTTATCTATCTCTCTTCTTCTTCTTTTTTTTTTTTTTTTTGAGGGAGGTTCCTAGAGTTTGAACTCAAGGGCACTTAACCACTGAGCCACATCTTCAAGTCCTCTTTATTTTTTTAATTTGAGACAGGGTCTCACTAAGTTGCTTAGGGCCACACTAAGTTTCTTTTTTTAAAAAAAATTAAGTATTTTTATTTTTTAATTTTTTTTATGTTTTTTATTGGTTGTTCAAAACATTACAAAGCTCATGACATATCATCTTCCATACATTTGACTCAAGTGGGTTATGAACTCCCATGTTTTACCCCAAATACAAGTTGCAGAATCACAAAGGTTACACATCCACATTTTTGCATAATGCCTTATTAGTGACTGTTGTATTTTGCTACCTTTCCTATCCCCTACTATCCCCCCCACTTCCCTCTCATCTTCCCTCTCTAACCCATCTGCTGTTGTTTAATTCTCTCCCTTGTTTTTTTTTCCCTTTTCCCCTCACAAACTCTTGTATGTAATTATGTGTAACATTGAGGGTCTCCTTCCATTTCCATACAGTTTCCCTTCTTTCTCCCTTTCTCCCACCCCACTCGTCACTGTTTAATGTTAGTCTTTTCCTCATGCTCTTCTTCCCTGTTCTGATCTTAGTTGCTCTCTTTATATCAAAGAAGACATTTGGCATTTGTTTTTTTAAGGATTGGCTAGCTTCACTTAGCATTATCTGCTCTAATGCCATCCATTTCCCTGCAAAATCCCTGATTTTGTCGTTTTTTAGTGCTGCAGAAAAAGCATTCGACAAAGTACAGCATCCCTTTATGTTCAAAACACTAGAAAAACTGGGGATAACAGGAACTTACCTCAACATTGTAAAAGCTATATATGCTAAGCCTCAGGCTAGCATCATTCTAAATGGAGAAAAGTTGAAGGCATTCCCTCTAAAATCTGGAACAAGACAGGGATGCCCTCTCTCACCACTTCTATTTAATTTAGTCCTTGAAATACTAGCCAGAGCAATTAGACAGACAAAAGAAATTAAAGGCATAAAAATAGGAAAAGAAGAACTTAAACTATCACTATTTGCGGACGATATGATCCTATACCTAGAAGACACAAAAGGGTCTACAAAGAAACTACTAGAAATAATAAATGAATTCAGCAAAGTGGTAGGATATAAAATCAACACGCATAAATCAAAGGCATTCCTGTATATCAGCAACAAATCTTCTGAAATGGAAATGAGGAAAACCACCCCATTCACAATATCCTCAAAAAAAAAAAAAATACTTGGGAATCAACCTAACAAAAGAGGTGAAAGATTTATACAATGAAAACTACAAAACTCTAAAGAGAGAGATAGAAGATCTTAGAAGATTGAAAAATGTACCCTGTTCATGGATAGACAGAACCAACATCATCAAAATGGCAATATTACCCAAAGTTCTCTATAGGTTCAACACAATGCCAATCAAAATCCCAATGGCATTTCTTGTAGAAATAGATAAAGCTATCATGAAATTCATATGGAAAAACAAAAGACCCAGAATAGCAAAAGCAATTCTAAGCAGGAAGTGTGAATCGGGAGGTATAGCGATACCAGATTTCAAACTATACTACAGAGCAATAGTAACAAAAACAGCATGGTACTGGTACCAAAACAGGCAGGTGGACCAATGGTACAGAATAGAGGACACAAAGACCAATCCACAAAATTACAACTTTCTTATATTTTATAAAGGCGCTAAAAGCATGCAATGGAGAAAGGATAGCATCTTCAACAAATGGTGCTGGGAAAACTGGAAATACATATGCAACAAAATGAAGCTGAACCCCTTTCTCTCGCCATGCACAAAGGTTAATTCAAAATGGATCAAGGAGCTAGATATCAAATCAGAGACTCTGCACCTGATAGAAGAAAAAGTTGGCTCCGATCTACATATTGTGGGGTTGGGCTCCAAATTCCTTAATAGGACACCCATAGCCCAAGAGTTAAATACAAGAATAAACAAATGGGACTTACTTAAACTAAAAAGTGTTTTCTCAGCAAGAGAAACAATAAGAGAGGTAAATAGGGAACCTACATCCTGGGAACAAATTTTTACTCTTCACACTTCAGATAGAGCCCTAATATCCAGAATATACAAATAACTCAAAAAATTAAACAATAAGATAACAAAAAACCCAATCAACAAATGGGCCAAGGAACTGAACAGACACTTCTCAGAGGAGGACATACAATCAATCAACAAGTACATGAAAAAATGCTCACCATCTCTAGCAGTCAGAGAAATGCAAATCAAAACCACCCTAAGATACCATCTCACTCCAGTAAGATTGGCAGCTATTATGAAGTCAAGCAACAATAAGTACTGGCGAGGATGTGGGGAAAAGGGTACACTTGTACATTGCTGGTGGGACTGCAAATTGTTGCGGCCAATATGGAAAGCAGTATGGAGATTCCTAGGAAAGCTGGGAATGGAACCACCATTTGACCCAGCTATCGCCCTTCTCGGTCTATTCCCTGAGGACCTTAAAAGAGCATACTATAGGGATAATGCCACATCAATGATCATAGCAGCACAATGCACAATAGCTAGACTTTGGAATCAACCTAGATGCCTTTCAATAGATGAATGGATTAAAAAGCTGTGGCATTTATACACAATGGAGTATTACGCAGCACTAAAAAACGACAAAATCTTTTTTTAAGAGAGAGTGAGAGAGAGAGAGAGAGAATTTTTTAATACTTATTTTTTAGTTTTTTTCCCCATTTTTTTATTGGTTGTTCAAAACATTACAAAGCTCTTGACATATCATATTTCATACATTTGATTCAAGTGGGTTATGAACTCCCATTTTTACCCCATATATAGATTGCAGAATCACATCGGTTGCACATCCACGTTTTTACATATTGCCATACTAGTGACTGTTGTATTTTGCTATCTTTCCTATCCTCTACTATCCCCCCTCCCCTCCCCTCCCCTCCCATCTTCTCTCTCTACCCCATCTACTGTAATTCATTTCTCTCCCTTGATTTTTTTCCTTTCCCCTCACATCCTCTTATATGTAATTTTGTATAACAATGAGGGTTACCTTCCATTTCCATGCAGTTTTCCTTCTCTCTCCCTTTCCCTCCCACCTCTCGTCCCTGTTTAATGTTAATCTTTTTCTCATGATCTTCCACCCTGCTCTGTTTTTAGTTGCTCTCCTTATATCAAAGAAGACATTTGGCATTTGTTTTTTAGGGATTGGCTAGCTTCACTTAGCATAATGTGTTCTAATGCCATCCATTTCCCTGCAAATTCCATTTTGTCATTTTTTAGTGCTGAGTAATACTCCATTGTGTATAAATGCCACATTTATTAATCCATTCATCTATTGAAAGGCATCTAAGTTGGTTCCACAGTCTATCTATTGTGAATTGTGCTGCTATGAACATCGATGTAGCAGTATCCCTATAGTATGCTCTTTTAAGGACTTCAGGGAATAGTCTGAGAAGGGCATTAGCTTGGTCAAATGGTGGTTCCATTCCCAGCTTTCCCAGGAATCTCCATACTGCTTTCCAAATTGGACGCAACAATTTTCAGTCCCACCAGCAGTGTACAAGTGTACCCTATTCTCCACATCCTCGCCAGCACTTGTTGTTGTTTGACTTCATAATGGCTGCCAATCTTACTTAATTGAGATGGTATCTTAGGGTGGTTTTGATTTGCATTTCTCTGACTGCTAGAGAAGGTGAGCATTTTTCATGTACTTGTTGATTGATTGTATATCCTCCTCTGAGAAGTGTCTGTTCAAGTCCTTGGCCCATTTGTTGATTGGGTTATTTGTTTTCTTATTGCTTAATTTTTTGAGTTCTTTGTATACTCTGGATATTAGGGCTCTATCTGAAGTGTGAGGAGTAAAGGTTTGTTCCCAGGATGTAGGCTCCCTATTTACCTCTCTTATTGTTTCTCTTGCTGAGAAAAAACTTTTTAGTTTAAGTAAGTCCCATTTGTTGATTCTTGTTATTAACTCTTGTGCTATGGGTGTCCTATTAAGGAATTTGGAGCCTGACCCCACAATATGTAGATCATAGCCAACTTTTTCTTCTATCAGAAGCAGAGTCTCTGATTTGATATCAAGCTCCTTGATCCATTTTGAGTTAACTTTTGTGCATGGTGAGAGAAAGGGATTCAGTTTCATTTTGTTGCATATGGATTTCCAGTTTTCCCAGCACCATTTGTTGAAGATGCTATCCTTCCTCCATTGCATGATTTTAGCCCCTTTATCGAATATAAGATAGTTGTAATTTTGTGGATTGGTTTCTGTGTCCTCTATTCTATACCATTGGTCCACCCGCCTGTTTTGGTACCAGTACCATGCTGTTTTTGTTACTATTGCTCTGTAGTACAGTTTGAAATCTGGTATCGCTACACCTCCTGATTCACACTTCCTGCTTAGAATTGCTTTTGCTCTTCTGGGTCTTTTATTTTTCCATATGAATTTCATGATAGCTTTATCTATTTCTAAAAAAAATGCCGTTGGGATTTTGATTGCCATTGCATTGAACCTATAGAAAACTTTTGGTAATATTGCCATTTTGATGATGTTAGTTCTGCCTATCCATGAACAGGGTATATTTTTCCATCTTCTAAGATCTTCTTCTATTTCTCTCTTTAGGGTTCTGTAGTTTTCATTGTATAAATCTTTCACCTCTTTTATTAGGTTGATTCCCAAGTATTTTATTTTTGAGGATATTGTGAATGGGGTGGTTTTCCTCATTTCCATTTCAGAAGATTTGTTGCTGATATACAGGAATGCCTTTGTTTTATGTGTGTTGATTTTATATCCTGCCACTTTGCTGAATTCATTTATTAGCTCTAGTAGTTTCTTTGTAGACCATTTTGTGTCTTCTATGTATAGGATCATATCATCCGCAAATAGTGATAATTTAAGTTGTTTTTTTCCTATCTTAATGCCTTTAATTTCTTTCATCTGTCTAATTGCTCTGGCCAGTATTTTGAGAACTATATTGAATAGAAGTGGTGAGAGAGGGCATCCCTGTCTTGTTCCAGATTTTAGGGGGAATGCCTTTACTTTTTCTCCATTTAGAATGATGCTAGCCTGAGGCTTAGCATATATAGCTTTTACAATGTTGAGGTAAGTTCCTGTTATCCCCAGTTTTTCTAATGTTTTGAGCATAAAGGAATGCTGTACTTTGTTGAATGCTTTTTCTGCATCTATCAAGATGATCATATGGTTCTTATCTTTAAGTCTATTGATGTGGTGAATAACGTTTATTGATTTCCATATATTGAACCAGGCTTGCATCCCAGGGATGAATCCTACTTGATCATGGTGCACAATCTTTTTGATATGTTTTTGTATATGATTTGCCAGAATTTTATTGAGGATTTTTGCATCTAAATTCATTAGGGATATTGGTCTGTAGTTTTCTTTCTTTGAGGTGTCTTTATCTGGTTTGGAAATCAGGGTGATATTGGCCTCATAGAATGAATTTGAAAGTTCTCCCTCTTTTTCTATCTCCTGAAATAGATTGTGGAGTATTGGTATTAGTTCTTCTTTAAAGTTCTTGTAAAACTCTGCTGTATATCCATCCAGTCCTGGGCTTTTCTTGGTTGGTAGTCTTTTGATGGCTTCTTCTATTTAGTATTTGGAGGACACAACATCTTTGTTTGTATGTGGTGCTGAGGATCGAAGCTCGGCCACACACATGCCAGGTGAGTGTGCTACCGCTTGAGTCACATCCGTAGCCCTCACACTAAGTTTCTGAGGCCGTTCTCTGATTTGCAAATCTCCTGCCTCAGCCTCCTGAGTCACTGAGATTACAGGTGTGTACCATAGGATGGAAACTGGCCATTTCATCTCCTTTATAAAAAAAATGATATATTGCCTAAAGAATAAAAATACCATAGCTTAAATTTTTGAATTTTTATCAAGTGATTTATTTTATCCTGTTCATATATCTTAAAGGTATCTTTGAATATAATTTATTGAAACCTCCATTCCTGAATATAATCAATGATTTATCCAGATACTATGGTCATTTTTTAATATTTTTTTATATTTTATATTTTTATAGTTTATTCACTATATGAACAAACTATATCATTTGTTCAAATAATGAATAATTTCTAATTCAAATGCTTAATTATTAAAACCTACATTGCACTTTATAAATTTTATAGGCAAAATATAATCAATGATCCAGTTTGATTGTCTGATATATTTTCCAGTTCTAACACACAAAAAATTTATTCAACTGTTTTAGATTCCTTTGCTTTTTTCAGATTGACCAGGAAAAATGAGCTGCATTCTTCTGTGGAGAAGGCGTTCATCCACCTCCTGCAAGAAGTAGAGAGGGTTGGAAAGAAGGGATTTCAAACATTGAGTTGATTCCAACAAAACATCTCTCATTCTCTGGCACTATCAAGCTAGATAATCTAATGATGATTCATATAATAAAAAATGACATCTATTCACAAACCATTGTCAAAGTTTTTTTTTAAGACAAAAATTGTCATATATGAAACACTGGTATAAAAGGACTTAAAAATTACTAAGTGAAATATTCAAGCAGGTATTATTGAAATGATCTGTGACACTGGAACATTTGAAGGTCCTTATTTTCTAAGTAAATTAAAAACACTTCTTCACCTAAAGGTAATTTTTTTACAAACTCATCACTAAATTACAAATTCATTTATTCTCGCTTGGAATGGAAACGCTGATCTCAGAGAACTTTTGGAGATATCTGGGAAGCTCTTCGAATATTTCAGATTACTAAGATTCACTGGAAATCATGATGCAACCATTTAAGGGTTTCTGTGTACAAATAAAGGAGTCCAGTAATATAAAAACAAAACAAAACAAAAAAACGAAAAGGAAATTTAAAAGCAAGAGGGACTTGCTCTTCCCATCACCATAGAGTAATACAAAATAATGCAGCCTCCCTTCTAATTAAAAAAAAAATTAAATATTAGAAACACAAGTTTTAAGAACACTCATCAGTGGGCAGTGGAGTGGAGGATCTTAGAGGAACTAGAAACAAATGAGTGAAAATTCCCAGATTTCTGCAGCTTCTTATCTGGGGACAGTTTGCACACATAGCTCAGAGAAGACTGTGCTCAAAGATGTTGACCACCACCTGAGCAGAGGAGACCAGTCTGCCAAGGCCAAGGTCACCAAACTGCACAGGCCCAAGAACAGAAAGAGGATCCCTCTTGAATCTCACCGGAATGTTCATCTGTGCATGTGTGAGGAAAATTCCTAGTCCAGGGAGAACCAACTACAAAGATTAGGAAAAACAATCCCTAAACTCACACAAACCCAGAAATATTTTCTGTTCCCCAAATCCAGAGTGGAAAATCCTATCACTTGGTAGAGTTCTCTCAAATCTTTTGGCTCAAGGATTAGGAGAAAGTTAGCTTAGAATAAATGCTACTCTGAGCCTACATAACAGAAAGTTAAAAAGATGCAAAGATGAAAATTTAAAACTGCTCAAGAACAGAGCTTAAGAATATTTAAAGGGATGCAAAAATTATTCATGAGCTAAAAAGATAAAATTCAAAATGGTTGGTAACTAATAAAAAAATTATAGGTTGTCAAAGAAACAACAAAGTATAATTCATACTGAAAAGAAAGAGGTCAAGAAATTCTGGCCAACACAGAAATGACATATAAAATTCATAGACAAATGTATGAAAAATCCTGTTTTTTAAGCTTTCCAGAAGCTAGAGGAAAGTGGGAGCATGATACACAGAGGCGTGGATAATATTTTAAATGACCTGGATAGAACCTCTTGAGATCAAATTGCAATGTCTGAGATCAAACTCAGGGTCCACGAAAAAATAAAGAATACTCAAAATGGTAACTGTGTGCATAACTATAAAAGATTTTTTCTTATTAATCACTTTAAAAAAGGTAATAGTTTGTACTAGAAGTGATATATTAAGCAAATGATCAGGTGTGGTACTAAAACATATGCTAACAATTGCACAAAGTTCAGGGAGGAAAAATGTAATATTCTTATAATATACACAAAGTAAGCTAATTCCAGTTAGATTAAGGATATGTTCTATGAACCCAGAAACTACTACTATCTCTCTCTCTCTCTCTCTCTCTCACACACACACACACACCAAAAAGATAAAGCTAAGTGAAGGAGATACAATTGAGTAATAGTATTACTGAATTAAACCAAATCGGAAAGAAGAAAAAGAACAAAGAAATGATACATCAAGTCTGGATTGGAATGCAAGCATATCGGTAATCATGTAAAAATAAATGGCATGAGTTAACCAATTAAAAGAAAATAATTGTAAAATTGTCTAAAAACTGAACACTTAAGTAATACCTGTAAGATACAGTTTTAAAATGTAAAAGTGTAAATGTACTAAAAATAAATGAAAGAAATTTTATGCCAAGCCACTACAGATCAAGTGGTAACTGAAATGACTGTAATTTCAAATAAAGTAGATTTCAGAGCAAAGAATGTTCTCAGAGACAGAGAAAGTAATTTCATTGTGAAAAATGTTTCAGGTCCTTATAATCCTCGTTACAGTTGGTTAGCAAAACAGTTTGACATAGTCTGCTGGATCTCTAAATAGCCCTGAGTGCCCACCTGCATTCCTGTACGGTAGTCTTATGCCCTTCCTTGTTTTTGCCTTCCACATTATTTAGTTCTGTCTTCAATTTGATGAGCTAAATAATCTGACATCTATCTATATTGCAAAGCTCACTGGTAATGTTCTTCAGTTTCACATTGACCTCCACCCATCTCAGTCTCCTCTCTGAGTATTCAAAGCTCCTTCTGCTGAATATACGAGCTCATGTTACACCCAGTACATGGTGGCCAGTGTCTACACTTCTATCTGTCACTGGCCTCTCATCTTTTGCTTCTGAGTTCAGACCTTACTTTCAAGAATTCTTTTCTAAATATATAATCTTCAACAACGTATTCTCTCAGTATTCCCTATAACAGGGGTCAGCCCATTATGCCTCTAGGTAAACACAGTCCACAGCTTGTCCACTGAATGTTTTAGTAAATAAACTGGACTCAACACATTCACTTTTTTTTCATGTTATCTATGGCTGATTTCACTCTACAATGAAGGGGTTGAGTGTAATAATTCCAACCGTAACTATATGACTTGCCATGACTAAAGTAGTTTCCATCTGGCCTCTTGAAGAAAAAAAAGTTGGTGCTCTCTTGTTTATATTAGTATTGTTTATTTTGTTACACAACTTATCCTAATCTGCAAAAATCTTGTTCATATTTTAAATGATTAAAATTTATCCCTGCCCCACCCTTGTAAGAGTTATGTAAAGTAGATAGGTTGCCTGTTTTTAATCAGTTATGCATCCCTGATGGCTATTCCAATACCTGCTGAGAGTAGAATTTAACAAATGTTTGTGGAAAAGACAAATGAATAAATGAGTATATCTCATCAGGCACTCAACTAGTACAAGCATTATCATTTCTGGTACTCAGCATATATTGTAGATGAACTGTTCTTCTCACATTCCTCTCTAAGGCACACTCCTTGTGAAATTCCTTGTTCAATTTTATGGCCATATTTTATATGTCGGTAAACTGATTTACTCTACATACAGTTGAATGGACTGCAAGGGGGCATTCAACTGGAGAACAGCCAATATGTAGATCAATGAGAATTCTATGGCCACTGGGATAAAGTTGAACCAAAAATACTTAGGAATTTTAAAATTAGAAATGTGGCTCAGGAGTTGATTTTTGTCTGTGTTCTGAGATTCCTGAATAAGGCAGATATTTTTGGTTTTTATTTATTCTTAAGCCTACTTTTTTACTTGAGAGAGTTTGAATATATGTCAATCACATGTGTTCAAAACACCAAACTGAAACCTACCTAAACATAAAACTCAGCAAACCTACTTATACAAAAACAGTAGAAACAACTGCACTCTCACAGAAAAGCAAATTACTTTAAGATGTGTATCATAGTTTGAATCTGGAATGTTCCCTAGAGACTTCTGTGTCGAAGGCTTGGTCCTCACTGCAGCCATGTTCAGAGGTGGATCTTTGAAGAATGATTGGATCATGAGGCCTCTGAATTCATCAGTGCATAAACAGACTATTGGAGGATAATAGAAACTATAGGAGATGGAGTCTCTTTTGGGGGAGTGGGTCTTTGGAGACATTCCTTGGCAACTATATCTAGTCCCTGGGCATAGCTCTCTCTCTCTCTTTCCCTGCTTCATGGCTGTTGTGAGGTGAGTAACTGCTTTTTCGTATACTCCCTTGTGTGATGTTCTACTTCATCACAGGCTTACAGTGATAGGGTAAAGCAACTATGGACTGAAATCTCTGAAACTGCAAACCAATTACATCTCTTTTCCTCTAACTTGATTATCTTGTATATCTTGTCACAGTGATGAAAAGCTGAGTGATATTAAGTAATAGAACCACAACATAATGTAGTTGCAAAGTGTAAATCCAGAACAGTAATGAAACCATCTTCCAGTTTTCCAAGCCTCTCTGAAAAATGGGTTGTCTTTCTAAAGCAATTATATAAGGGTGCAATGCTAAGTGAGTGAAGTTAGTAATGATAGAAAAATCTTCTAAGCATGCATACAGTAGTTTTGTTTTGTTTTAATTTTACCAATACATATAAAAAACAATAATCATTTTGTTTTAAATTTAAAAAAAAGAAATAGGATGACATTCTTTTTTTTTTTTTTTTTTTGCCTAGGAGTTACTTTCATGACACTTCATGTAAAAAGTTAAACGAAAATAGAAATAAAAAAATTTTACTCAAAATATTAATTAAGCATCAAATTTGTGTTGTATTCTTATCCATTGAAACATGTTAATTAAGCAGTCAAAAATATATGTAATTGTGTTTTAAATTGGACAGTGCATTATTCATATATAGGAACACTTAGGGGCATTTAGAAATTTTGGGGGAAAAGCTAGATTGTAAAACACTTTATGTCAATAATAGTTTGAAAAAAATTATAATTTATCCTTCAACAAGAATGCTATGTATTATTGAATACCCCCAAAATAAAACATAAATTTTCAACAAAAACAAATTTTTTTTCTCACTTTCTTACCATAATAAAATATTTTAAATATCACATATTGAAGAGTGAACAGAATTTTGTCACAATTGCATTAACAATGTTTTCTATTTTCTTAGATTTGTCATCATGCAGTTTACTGTAATTTCAAATACTTTTTCTCATATTTTCTTATATTGAATGTCTAGGTTTTTCTAGGTATTTTAGTCTTTTGTCTATTTCTAGTATAATCCTGCTGATCATTTTGCCCATTTTCTTTACTTCCTTTCTGTTTATGTATTGTTGGCCAGCTCCCTCTTTGATCTATTTCTGTTTGATCTTTCATGTGATCTTCCTTTTTTTCCCAGATTATTCCTAAAAACTAATTTATTTATTTTAGATCGTTTAAACACACTTCCCACTGGTGTGCAATGTCATAAAAAGAAAAGAAATAGATGACTAAAAAATTGAATTCAGACTTGTTATACTAAAATAGATGCTCCATATGTTTTGTTCAGATATAGCCCTCGGAAGAAAAATAACTTCTTCCTATGTACTATGTTAAAATCATTTATAACAATGAAAGTACCACAGCAAAATATTTTGAATGTATTACATAAGTTTGAGGTAGATCTGGGGGCTTAAAAATAGATCATAAATCCAGTTCACTTAAGAGCCTTCATAAAACAATAGAACTGCATTTTATGTTCTACATCTGAAATCCTTCGAATTCCAGCCTTGTGATCACTGGCCACGGATAGCAGTATTGATTCAGAAATGTCTGCCTATTTACATGCATGCAGGCAGTAACAGGAGGTATCCAAATGAACAGACAACACAAACATATTTTGATGACTATGAGTTAGAAGGCAAGGAGCACAGATTAACAGAAGACTTCCTGAAGGATGTGACTCATGAGAGAATTCCTGACTTTGTAGGTAGCTGGATAGAGAAGGAGAATATATCGCAAGCAGAAGGAACATCAACTGTGAGCAACCTTGAGGGTACTGTAGAATCTAGGAGGAAACATGTTGGGGAGGGCTCTGCAGGACATGGGAAATTCAGATGTGGAGGATAAAGGGTGCTAAGATGATGGCTACACTACAGGCATTTAGAAGTCTGCCTGTTTATACCCTCTTTCTGTGGACATTTATTTTAATATTCTGCAATTGTATATCAGGTATTTTATTTGTTCACTTAGTTTTTATGACAAGGCTTATCTTTGACGTTTTCCCCAGCTTCTACTTACCCATGGTGGACATTTTCTATTGAGAATTGTGTTTTTTTTTTTTCCCTTTGTTACTGTATTTTATAACTGCAGTTCTCATCTACATATCCCCACTGCCAAAATGAAATATATGAACAACCTCATTTTAATATATACTTTGGTGAATAATTTCAAGGGAGAGTGGACCACAGTAGGAACTTGATACAACTCAGGTAGACACAGAAAATACAATAAAGGCTAAAGTCTACTTAACCATGTCTATCTCAGAGCCACTGTAACTCAAATAGGAGTGAGTGTGAGGCTGAAGATAACCTGATGTGTAACAAAAGGGCGGGACAGACTGAGATTCATTCAACAGGTGGAGGTAGCTTCTAGGAAACCAGATAATGGGTTTCCCCATCTTCAAACACTGAAGAGTGTGGATGAGAAACAGGGGGCAGATGAATGCTTAAATATCCTCAGGTTCATACTGACAGAGTGGATTTCCCAGGGGTGGATTTTGCTGATCATTCTTGCAATAAAAAATGCGTATAAGCCTTTCAATATTTTTTTCTCATTCAGCTACATTTATCACTGAGTTTATTTTCAGAAAACCAGATTTTCTGTAAGTACCTGAATTTATTCCAAGTGTCCAATGTATGTTTTTGTTTTCTATATTAACTTCAGGAAGCTCTTTCCTCTAAATGATTTTCTCATCTAGACAGTGAAAGATAAGCCTTGTTATAGTAATTAAGGGAAAAAAATTAAAATACCTGATATGTAATTGCAAAATATTAAAATAAATGACCAAAGAAAGAGTGTATAAATGATTTCTGTATCTAAATGATTTCCTCACACACCATATTTTAATAAAACTTATTTAAAACATATATGAAGATGTGCACAACCTACAGGAGTATTTGGTTAATTTGCTTTTTAACTAATTCATGATATAAAGAACAGGTATATTTTTCATGACTCTTTTTAATATTTATGAAATTTTTCTTCTGAAAAACTAGTAGTAATTCTCAATCATGTTCATTCCATGAACTCCAGACCTAAGCATCAGCTTGCTCTTAACTGTTTCCATGTTTCTCTTGCCTACATGATAAAGCTCAATATTTCCAATTCTGAGCTTATTAACTTTCTTCCTAAAACTTATCCTGTGGTATCAAGCTTCTGACTAAAAATTTCTTCAGAAAAAGTAGTAATATAAATGTGTTATTTTATTATTTCACTGCACATTTCCAATGTTTAGAACTTAGATGTGTTTTAAAATAAAAACTGTATGAAATATTTTTCAAATATACATTTTTTACAATATACTAGATATTTGAACAGAATTATTTCTTACTGCAATTCTAAAAATAAAAATACTGGGTCCTGAAATAGGAAATATAGTTCATGATCCTACTGTCTAAAAGAGATCACAGTTGGCTGAGTATATAACATCTTGGTTATTAGTTCTTGGCAAATTTCTCTCTAGGGTACTACTATGAGGTTGTAAATGTCTATATATCTTGAGTACTATTGTGTTGAACAAAGTGATTTTACATGAAGTTTTTCTGGAATCAATAAAACATCAATGTTTAAAATTGATTTAGAGAACCAGAAATAGTATAGAAGATCACCATTATCAAAAGCTATTATTGATGTTATGGTTAGTTCACGCATTTAATGATGACACCTTGATGGGATATTGTGTTAGGTAATATATAAAATCATTATACCTGATGACCTGGTTCTCAAATATATTCATTTCATGAACTCCAGACCCAAGTATCAGCTCTCTCATAAGTATCTCCATATGTTTCTCTTGCTTACATGAAAAACTCAATATATCTAATTCTGAGCTTATTAACGTTCTTTCTAAAACATATCTTCTGGCATCAAGATTCAAAGAGTTAATTTCCAATGCAACATTTATTTTCCCCTTGGCAATAAATTATTGAGTTGAGGAAGTAGTGCATACATACATAAAATGTTACCGAATACAGCTTACAAAAACTGTAAATTGAAGTGCAAGAAAGAAAAGCAAAATCATTCTTTCAAAGATCCAGTGTGCACATCTCCAGTGGTCTGTGAAAAAATGTCAGGGGAACAGAGTCAAGATTTCATTTCATTTCAGAAGCTCTTGGCTCTTCTACAATAGCTCTTCTACTGCTTCTGGGGAGGACCACTCAGAAGAATTAAAGTTGAAGTTAGTTTTACATTTGTGACTCCCTTAGTCTTTGTTCCAGGGATATAAAACATAGGGAGCACATTTTTGTGGATTTAGAGAGTAGGCGATTTCTCCCAACAGTTTCCATTCTAATCTAAGCACTCCTTACTAGTTCCGGAAACTTCCATAGTTGACCACTTCATTGTCTCGAACTTCAGTGAGTTCCATGGCTTCAGTGCTCACACTCATCTTTCATATAGAATCAGATTCTTACATTTTGGGACATCATATGCCTCAAAAATCCTCAATGGATACCCCACAACCTATGCAACAACAACAAATTACCACTTTGGTGTTTATGTCGCTGTATGATTTGGAACCAGTCTTCTATTTTTGACTTCTGCTATCTCACTGAGTGTCATAGTCTGTCTGATCTGCCATAAATAAATGCCTTAGACTGAGGAGTTCATAAACTACAAAACATACCTGCACAGTTTTAGAGGATGGAAGTCCAAGATCAAGGTGTGTCCAGATGCAACATCTGATGAGGTTTCTCTTCCTGGTTCATGTTTTCACTCTGTCTTCACATGGCAGAAGGCATGAGCTAGCTCTTTGTGGTCTTCTTTATAAGCACACTAATGCCACTCATGAGGGTTTCACCTTTATGACCTAATACTTACGCCCCATCTCCTAAATACCAATGCCTTGAAGATTATAATTTCAACACATGAATTTTGGGGAACTAAACCATTCATACCAGCTGTGGTAGTGGTACAGACCTGCAATCCCAGTGGCTTGGGAGGCTGAGGCAGGAAGATAGTGAGTTCAAAACCAGATTCAGGAAAAGCGAGGCAA
This sequence comes from Spermophilus citellus, assembly GCF_964194105.1. Classification (NCBI taxonomy): domain Eukaryota; kingdom Metazoa; phylum Chordata; class Mammalia; order Rodentia; family Sciuridae; genus Spermophilus; species Spermophilus citellus. Next base: position 90,971,723 of record NC_138187.1, read on the forward strand.
TAAACAACTCAGTGAGACCTTGTCTCTAAATAAAATACAAAATAGGGCTGGGGATGTGGCTTAATGGTCAAGTGTCCCTAAGTTCAATCCCTGATACCCAAGACAACAATAAAAACAACAACAGAATTCAAACCATTGCACTCAACAAGATAGAGTGTTTTTTAAAGCAAAATGAATAAGTTTTTCTATACCACATTACTTTCAGAATCATGGTGGTAATGTCCTGTTCTTTTTTAAATCATAAAGTTTCCTGATCATCAGATTAGGCTGAGGCATTGTGCCAAGCAGAGGGATCTGGAGGTAAACAAGATAACAAGGGATCTGCTCTCTTTTGGCCTTTAGAAATGACAGGTATTGCAACTTATCAATTTTACAGTGAGGATCACTGTTGAGGTGGTAAGGTTTCTGTAAGAAGTGACATATATGATGAGACCTGAAAGATGAGAAGGAGTTAGTTATATGAACGAGTGGCAAATCATATTCCCAAAAGAAAGAATCATCTTTATAGAGGCCTGAGGTTGAAAAGTAGCGAGATACTCTGTAGGAACAGAAGGTCATTCTGTAGGTGGTATAATGGGATAAAGATGAGTAGGAAAGTACACTGGAGCACGGAGCAGGTAGCAAACAGAGGCACAAGTTGAAAGTGAAGTATTGTGGACATAACCCTGAGAACAACAGGAAGCTGTACTTCAGTAAATTCATGAGGACGGTACTGTGGAGACTATTGCAGGAGGAGCTGTGGGAAGATTGGAAACAGGAGAGGAGGGTACTGTAATCCGGTTGACATATGAGGCTGACCTAAAATACTGACAGAAGAAGGGGAGATAGAGAGAAGTTAGTTGATAGAGTTGAGAGACATCAAAAGGTTTAGATTCGAGCAGGCCCAGCTATCAATTTTTCTGTGGAGGGCACAGAAAATAAAAAGGGCAGATCGTGTATGAGGAGGAAAAACCAATGATAATAAACTTCATTATTTTGATCCACTGATGTAATGGGGGTTATTTGTTTTCGAAGCATAACAGTCTTTTCTAACTGACACAAACCATAGGAATGCTATGCGTGTGTTTGTGAATAAGAACATAAACAAACACTGGAGTGATTGTGAATCTGGAAGTAGGTTTGTCTTCCATATAAAATGTCTTTCTTGTCTTATCCATATAAGACTATGTCAAAGCTAATGAGACATCAATGGGAAAAAGTATTGTTTTTCAAGAAAATTGAGATTATTGAGCCCCTTTTAATTATGAATAATAATGTGTTATGGATCCAGCTATATCCTCTTTGGAAAAAAAACCCAAAACACTTTCTTTGCCCTCTTCCTGTCTGTTTCTAGAATTAAAATGGCTTGGCTGGAACTGATGGCCACTTGTTGACAGAGGTAATGCATTACATCCAGGGTTTTCCATAGAAGCATTTTAATTCTATGGAAAACTGTAAGAATCAGCTATACTTGACTTTCATTTGCAAATAAAATATTGCATTCTAACATTGTCAAAAAATGAAGATTTTCAAGAGCTATAGCATGTTTTAAAGATCACAGATAATGAGGGTTTTTTTTGCCAAATACATTAAAATTAAACTGGGAAAAATTGTTATTTGACAAGAAAACAAGAGAAAAGTGTCACAGTCTAGCAGCGAAACTATGCCAACTTTATTATTTTGGGAGAGGTTATTTTCATTGATTCTGTTCCCTTAGATACATAACTCAGCTGTCCTTCCCCCTCAACCCCCTCTCTGGTGAGAGAATGGAGTCTTACTGTGAATATTTCATGGGCATCTCACTTTCCTTTAGAGTTTGACCTATTTTTCTTGCGGCTTATTTATAGCTTGCACGGGTGCTGAAATATGTTACAGTTGGGTGTATAATACGTAAAGTAGTCTCTCCCCAGCTCTTGACAATTTGATAAAATGACTTCAATTTTCCTACTGGCTCTTACATGGTGATATTAACCTGGAATCTACCCTGTTTCGAACTAGCACAGAATAAATGACACCCAGAGACTAGTTCGGTCATGGCTATCCTAAACAAAAGAAGAAGAAATTAAAGTGATAGCGAACATGCTTATTGTAAGGATAAGGTATATTACAATATTTTTATTTTTTATTAAATGGAAACATGGATAATCAATATAATTGTTCAGTGTTATATAATTCAAAAAACATGAAAAATCCTATTTATACAACTAATATATATTAAAGACTTGCATGGATTTTTCCTCAGCGTGACAGTTTCAAAGTGGGGGGACAGGGGAGAAAAGAAAGAAGAAACCGAAAATAGGGTTGAATTCCTAAGTTATCACTTAAAAGATAAGCCCTGTGAGCCCCTGGGAGTTTTATCCCCTTTAACAACATGTATGTAAGTGGTTACTGTAGTGTGACTTTGTCAAGGGAACTTAGCAACGAGATAAAATAACAGCTGTATATTTTGTAGAGAAGTTTGCTTAGGAAGGCAGTTGCCATGGGAACGCCTAGCAATAGCGATTTGATTTTGTGCCGTATGAAACTGATGAGTTTACTTTGTCTGGATTATTTTTCTCACACTGGCAACTTCTGGAGGGAAGAAAGAGCTACTCTTCTTCAGAAAATTTGCATATTAAAAACAACCCACTTCATTTCTGCACAGAGCAGGAGGCAATGTTATTGACAAGCCTCTTCACCAATGAATCACATACTTATACCAAAAGATGCATATGGTGTGAATTTACTGCATTTCAAAAGGGCTCTTACTGCCCCAGCTTTTGCACTGCAGCTCTGCTTTAGGCAAATGAGTCACATTCAATTTTAAGTCCTCAGAAATTTGCCTAAAATAGTTGCAGCTGGGAGATGTACAAAAAAAAAAAATCTTATGAATGAGCAAAAACGAAGTGAATTATACTCCACAGGGAAGTCTCTCAATGAAAAAATGTGGTAAACAGGCCTGAAGGAAAAAAAAAAATGGGAAGCAGATGCGGACTGATAAGAATTTGCTTATTTTACAGAGAGACACCAGAGTGGCTACACTGGAGTTTGGAGCAGAGTTCTGTTAAGCTGCTTTCCCTCTGCAGGTGGCTGGACTTCAGTGAACTGAGTTGTCAGGATCAAAAGATGAAACGTGTTTTACCCCTGAGACAGGAGACAAGCCTTCCTTTCATTCAGCTCTAAAATTCAAGATGGCCAGCAGTCGCACACCTACAGAATGTGAATTGGTGACATAGCCCCACAGTGTCTACACTCCAGAGTTGACACCACATATCACTAAGGAGTGGACAAAGGGCACATTCAAGTGCCTCTCCTTAACCAACCCTCCATCCTGACTTCTATAATAATTCTTAGGAAGAAAACCTTCTATTTTGCAGATGCCTTGGCAAAGTTTGTTTGGATATGACACATGTAAAGATTATCTGTCATTCTTGGTTTAGGAAAAGCTCATCTCCCAACCAAACTCCAAAATCTTTTTGTTACAGGGAAACTCAGAAAGACTATGGAACGATACAGGGAAGGGGAGAAAATTATTGCCAAGCATTAAGATACTTTAGATTAGTAGTCTTAATTATTTTAGCAAAATCTACTTTCCAAGGATCTGTCTATTGTGTGTGTATTTGTTTAAAACAAAAACGTAGTAATCTTGCTAAATGTGCTTCATTTTTTTTCCCCTTGGAGACAGGCAGAATGGTCCAGATGTTCATCTCCCCTTTATCTTTCTTACTTGTTTCCAGACCCCATCAGTAATTTCAGAGAAGCAATGAGGAATTCACTGGGTGGAAACTGACTCCTTATGTTGTCTGCTGCATGCTTGGAGTAGGCTGTACTGTAGGAAACTGCATCTCCTTTGAACCAGATGAAATAGCTTGAAAGACCTTGGTTTTGCCCTGTCCCTAAGCAGCTTTGCTTGAGCCAGCCCAAGAATGTGTCTTTCAGAGTAATTACAATAACAAAATTTAACATTCGTTTTGTGTCTAACAATTATTTCATTGTAGCTTCCAAAAATACCGTAAGGACCGTACTATTATTATCTCTACTTTCTCAACCAGGGAGCTGGGGTACAGAGAGACCAAATAATCTGCTCAAATTCTCTAGGTGAACTCATTCTGGAGCTGAAGCTTGATTCAAGGCTGTCTGAACTTAGAACTTAGGCTGCTAAGCCCACTGCAATCCTGTGATCCTTCACCTTTAGTTGTTTTAGAAGACATTCAAGGCCATCCTCCATCCTGATCCTAATCTTCAACCAGCCTCTGAAAATGGAGGGCTACGCTGTACAGGCAGAAAATCCTACAGAATTTCACAGCTCACTTACCAAATTACATTCACCCATATAATTCCTATTATTACCTTGAAAAATCTCAGTTTGGAATCTATGTATTTGTGGCAATGTCTTGAAAATCCTAAGGACGTCAACTAATTTGTCAGAGTCAACTACTTCTTAAAATTATTTCCAGTTTAAAGTCTTCAAAAATATTTGAAACCAAACACAATAGGAGGAATGTAAGAATAAATATGGGGCCTAGAAAATATGGAAATAGAAATTAGAATATATCCAGAGTCCCTGAGTTTCAGAACATTTACCTAGAAATATGGTAACAAGCTATTATCTTCACTTTGGGTGTAATAATAATTTTTTTAAAAAAAGCGTAAAATCATATAAGCAGCATAATAGAATATAAGTTTTGTTGGCTCTTGGAAATCTGTGTATTGTCAGAAGGACAGTAATAGAAATGCATCCCATAGAGAATCTTCCAGAAGAAGCTGTTGCTTCAAAGATGAAGATCACCACATGTAGCAGAAATCAAAAGGATGGAACAGATTATTCTGCATTTCTATGAATTCTGTGAGGTACTTCAACATCTAAAAGTTTTATATTCTAGCAAAGGTTTGTCTGCATTCCCTTTTACTTATTTCTATTCAAACTTCCTATTGCTGCATTAAAATAAAAAATACTTCAATTGAAATTCCAATGTAATAAAATGTTTACTCCAATTTAAGAAAAATCTTAAATGTACGCATGACAATACACAGAGTACTGAATTTAGAAAAAACAGACAACATTATTTTAAGGGAAAGATCATCTCCAATTTGTTATCTTTCATTTACCTACTCTACCTCTTCACTTGGTGGAGAAAACAAAAATTAGCAGCTGATTCTGTCAGATTTCAGAGCCCAAGAGGACAAGCTAAACAGGTGCTGATGCTGAAAATTGTTTCTGTCTGTGGTCGCTTGTATGCCTAGTAAATGCATTTAACTCTTTTGCTAAGAAATACCATTGACTGAGATATATTAGTTCAGATGCTGCTTCTCCCACCCCTGCTGAGGTCCTTCTTGATTAGATCCATTATGCTTTTATGCCAAAGGTCTAAAAAGAATTCGCTTTCGAATATAGTAGATGAGAGTTGTTTCTATAAACACTCTGAATGTATTTTCTTGTTGAAAGCATGGTGTGCACTTCAAAAACATCGCTTACAATTGAGTAAGTCATCCTTGTACAAAGCTCTTTAAGAAATAATGCCAGACTTGCTTCATGGGGGGCTGCTGAACTCTGGAATGAATTATAGAGAATGTTATGAGGCTACATGCTGAGATTTTAGGAAACTTAGATCTCTATCTCTCTGTGCCAAACCCAGACCAGTTCTATTATTTCTTGCCACTACACAACTATCTCCCTTATGTCCCTCTCTGCTCCTTAGCACTCAGTCCCTGTCTATTGACTTTATATATATGTATAAACTCCATATACATCAAAATCAAATCACAGCGTTGCTTTTACTGGGATGAAGAGGAGTGGATAGACTTGAATGATTTTTTAAGGTGTGAATTTTTAAGTCCCTGAATCTAATATTCTGACACAGGTGTTTTGTTAACAAACATTAAAATTAACTTTAGAGTTGAAGAAGTATGAAATTGGAGGTATCCTCTCTATGGAGTTCTTTTTAACACAATTTAAGACTTGGATATGCTATTAAACACATGCCTTAATTCATCAGTGATATTTTAATTGTTTTTAATGCTGTTTTCCATTAAAGTAACAGGCAGCAATTATGGAATTTCTTGCCCAGTCCTGTCCAAGTCCCCTTACTGACCCTGTGCAAATCCACATGGCCACATGGGTGACTCCCGCCACCTATGATGGTCCCTCATGGTGATGATCAACTGAAACAGGGGACTCACCTGATTTAGACCAGCCTGATCAGAATTCATTCCCAATAACTAGAATTGAGACTGAGATTCATTCAATGTCTTGATAATAGTCCGGAGCCTTAGCATATCTGAAGCTTCGGGTGGCCTTGAGTTCTGTCATGTGAACGACTGATAGAAAAAGTGAGTCTCTGAAAGAAGAATGAAGCAGAAATAGAGAGGGTATCTTTTCCAAGACCTTTCATTCCAGATGGGTTCTTAAAATAACCCAAAGCATCCACGATTCAGCTTTCCTTTCTTTCTTCTCTTTTCATTCTGAAGAAAATAGAAGAAGTTTCATTTTAAAATACTTGTAGTAAAATATAAAATGGTTTTGTCTCATAAAATCAAGAGTGCATATTGCAGTAAGTAATGTCATGTTTTAATTGGTCCTCAAAAAGATCATGAGTGCTATAATCAATAAAAACAAGTGTTTAGAAAAGCAAATGTAGGAGAAATGACAACATCTGATTAATTCCAAAGTAATTTAAAATGTGACTTAAATTCACTAACATGAGAGGAGAAGTTGTAAAAGGCTTAAGGGATTTATGGAATAAATGTTTTTATTTACTAAAACAATAGCTTTAAAATCACACAACACATGTCTGATGAGGTAAACATCTTTTTTTTTTTTTAGAGAGAGAGTGAGAGAGGAGAGAGAGAGAGAGAGAGAATTTTTAATATTTATTTTTTAGTTCTCGGCGGACATAACATCTTTGTTGGTATGTGGTGCTGAGGATCGAACCCGGGCTGCACGCATGCCAGGCGAGCGCGCCACCGCTTGAGCCACATCCCCAGCCCCGAGGTAAACATCTTTATTACATAAATATATGGATGTATATATGAATGTATATATATATATATATATGTGTGTGTGTGTGTGTGTGTGTGTGTGTGTGTGTGTGTGTGTGCGTATACATATATTTTATCTTACAGTGACTTTAACATAGTATTTGGTGGTAGGTAAAAAAGAAAACATGTATTTGTCATGGAAGGCTTTATGATGCTCAGCCCTAGGCTACTGAGAATCTCTCAATTATTATCATCTGAATCACTTACTTAAATCACCTTGTTCTTTCCAATTATCTCTGACATTCTATTGCATGCCTCTAACACTCAGAACAGCTTTAAGTGTCATAGTTTTATTTAAATCTCTTTCCCCCAAATCACCTGAGCTCTGTATGTTAAAATTTTCATAAAAGAAGATATTCTTAAGGAACAAGGATTTCATAAATATTATATCAAAATTTTCATAAAATAATTTCCAATGGAATAATCAATCTTTTTATCATTATTCAACTTGCAACAAATACCTACCACATATAGCTTTGTAACTGTTCTCCCCTTTATAATGGTCCTCACTCAGGGCATTGCCATGCTACATGAAAATGAAAATGAAAAATAAAGATATGTATGAAATTTAGAATTTGTGTGAGTTGCAGTCCTGGTGCAGAACATCCCTGACAGTGTAATTTATAGTGAACACAAATTTATTGGCTCACAGTTTTGGAGACTGGAAGTTCAACACTAAGAGACCAGCAACTGGTGCAAGCTTTTGTGCTACCCTTTAATATGGTGGACAAACAACATCATATGGAAGAAGGGCAGGGAGAGGGAGAGGGAGAGGGAGAGGGAGAGAGGCCAAAGGGAACCACATGGTTCTTTTATGAGGAATGCACTCCTGTGATACTGGTTAACCTCTTCAGGAGGGCAGAGCCCACATGTCCTACACACCTGTTAAAGGACCCATCTCTTAGTATCCTTACAATAGCAGATGGGTTTCAACATGAACTTGAGAGGATATGAACACTCAGACCACAATAATTGCCAGAGTACAAATATAATGAGTACATCAGTGTCTCTATCTTAATTAAATTTCTTAATGAATAAAAGAGTCTCCATTGTTTTTATAAATAATAGTTGCTGTTGGAATCAGGGGAAAAAAATCTAGCTTTCTCCTGCTTTTTCTTATTCCTTTACCTGCTTACAGAACTAAAGGCTACAGAATAAATTTGGATTAAAGTATTTAATTTTGATTATTGACAAAATATGCAAAAAATATACATAAATGTGTAATAAAAATGTGCATCTAAAAAATAACAATTTGAAATTAGATTCCCGAGGAAATCACATTAGCCTAAAAGTTGTTCAGAACATGAATTCTCACTGGGTTTCTGGGACATACAAAAGGTTTCAGACCTAGCCATCCCTCAAGACTTAAACATAAAATACTGCAAAACATAATCAAGATAAAGAGAGTTTGTGTAAGTGGAAAAGTATTTTGTGTATAAGAATTAGAGCAATCCCTGTCATTAAGATGAACTTGTTGCTTAAACTGTCTTTTAGATTTAACATAATTCCCATCAAAATTCCAATACCATCATCGTTATTATTACTTTTTGGAAAACCTAACAAACTGATTCTAAAATTTATTTGGAAATTCAAGTTATTCTGAATGTACAAAACTATTTTGAAAGGAAGAAAGGAGTTGGAGGATTTATACTTCCCAATTTTGAAATTTATAGCAAATATACAGTAATTAAGATAATGTGCTACTGGCATAAAAATAGGCATGCATATCAATGAAGAAGACTTGAGAGTCCAGTAACAGTAGCTTTTATGGTTAATTGACACTGAACAAAAATTTCAAGGCAATTCAACTTACAAACCACAGTATTTTCAACAAGTGTTGCAGAAATATTAAGTATCTACAAACAAAAGTTGAATTTTGATCCATGACAGTTATGTAAAAATGAGCTAAAATTGCATTATCACATGTAACAAATAAAACTGTAAATCTTCTAGAAGAGAATAGGAAAAAAAAATCTTCCTGAGCATAGCTTAGGTCAAGAGTTCTTAGATGTGACAGTAAATATGTGATCCATAAAAGGAAAAAAACTACTATAAATTAGAATTCATTATTAATATTAGCAATTTTATCTTTCAAAAGCAAAATCAATGAAATGAAAAACCACATTGTACCTTCCCTGAAAATATTCTTCAAATAATGTATCTGATAAAGGATTTAGATATACAAAATACTTTTACTAATCAATAATAAGAAGTTTAAAATTTCCATTAATAATATTGGCCAGAAGACTTGAAAAGAAACTTTACCAAGAACATATATGAATGGCTAATAAAATCATGGAAAGAGCTTTAGCATTAATCATTAGGAGAATGCAAATTAAAATGTGATACATTTTCACATTTATCAGGAGGCCTAAATCAAACAGAATGATAATATCTAGTGTTCACAAAAAATATATAGAAGCAGAAATCTTTGTGCATCACTGATAAGGATGTGAAATGTTATATCCACTTTAGAAAATAGTGATAGTTTCTCACATTGGTAAGACTGAGTTTCCACATGATCCAGCAATGGCAATTCCAGCCACATAACCAAAAGATATGAATACACACATCACCCAAATACTTGTAGCATAATCATAATAATTAAGGATAGAAATATTGCAAATATAGGTTAAGTGGTTAATGGATGCAAGATGTGGTATACCAGAGGTGCTTTCTTCAGCCATGATGTTCTGCCTCATCTCAGGTCTAGAGTTGAGGAGTAGGCAAACTATGGACTGAACCTCTGAAACTGTGGGCCCAAACAGACTCTTTATCCTCTAAGTTGTTAGTGTAAGGTCTTTCAGTCACATTGGTGAACAAACTGACTAAAGCTGTGAGAGAAGCAAAAGGTAAGATACTGTTTTCTTTTACTTATATAAAATGTCCAAGAAAGACAAGTTTATAAAGAGAGACAGTAGATTAGTGGATTAGTGGTTACCTGGCACTAGGAATGGGAATGGGCAATGACTACCTTTGGGGACCTAATGTGGAAATGTTCTCAAAATAAGTTGTTGGCACAAGTCTATCAATATATTAAAAAATCATTGAACTATATGTTTAAGTCAAAAGAATTTTATGGCCTAAAAATTTCAGTGCCATAAACCTTACTAAAAAAAAATTGACTTACACTATCTGATTTCTAGACTTATTATAAAGCTGTAGTGCTCACAAAAGGGAAGGATTGCTATAAAGACAAACATATAGATCAATGGGGGAAAAACAGAATCTAGAAGCACTCATATGTGTTGAACTGATATTTTACAAAAGTGTCAAGATAATACAATGGGAAAATATATTCCTTCCTTCAAACAAGCAATGCTGGAACGTATGGCAATTTTTAGGTAAGATATTTCTTAGGTAAAAAACAGAAAGCATGAGCCACATAAGAAATTCTAAAATTGTATTTCAAGTATTTGGCGTCCAAAAAAAAAAGAATTAAATATAATTAATGAAATTAATGACACTAATGAAATGTCAATCTTTCACTCTGGAGAATAACATTTCAAACAAGCAAAGGCAAATGATGGGAATAAGCCCAGGGCTGTGGCACTATTGTTGTAGACAACAGTACTAAATGAATTGTATGAGCATGCTAATATCTATGTGTGTCCGTGACAGTGACACTTCCATGAGAATGAGCTTATTTTGTCAGTGCCTATGTCTTGTTTTCAAATTCCTTTTTTTCTATAATGAGAACCAGTCTCCTTATAGAAGATACCAAAGCTGCTGAGGCAGGAAAAATACTACAAATTCCTGAAACACATTGTGGTCTTAGACTTTAACAAAATGCAAAAAAAAAAAAAAAAAGAAAAAGAAAGAAAGAAAAAGAAAAAACCAAGTTGAGGGAATGACAGGACACATGAGCCAGACAGAGGCCGCCCGTGGCCAAATCTGGAACAATTTTAACAGCGAAGTAAATAATGATAATATTGGATTATAGCCCAAAGAAGGAAATGAGCACATATTGAAATAAACAAATGAATAACTAAATAAATGAGGATGAGGAATGAATCTCCCTTGCAGAATAATTTCAGTGAGTAGTTACAGTAAGAAGGAAGGAAATAGAAAATTCCCACATCAACAACAGAAATATTGACCATGATTAGGATCAACTACATGTTAAAATCCTAAAACCAGTGGGTAACAGTTTAAGGAGTGTTTCAGTCAACTTTTTCACTGCTGTGACAAAAAGACCTTGTAAGAACAATTTTAAAGTAGAAAAATCTATTTGGGGTTTCATAAGTCTCTGTCCATAGACAGCCAACTCCATTGGTCTGGGCCCAAGGTGAGGCAGCACATCATGGTGGAAAGGCCCAGTGGAGAAAAGCAGCTCAGGAATGGAACTCAGGAAGCAGATAGCACTGCTTATCAGGGACAAAATACTCCAAAGGGACACCCCCTATGACCTACCTTCTCTGTCAGCTTAGTTCAGGTGTGTGGGATGTTCACAGTGCGGGACCCGGAGTCTCTAGACTGTCTTTGTGACTCTTTGTGAGCCTAAATATGTGCTTCAAATATTTTTAGAAATTAAAATAAATAAATAAATAAATGAAAGCAAGGGCATGCTAAGTACTTTAAAATCTGGGATCTTCTATAAAGAAGCTTTGAAAAACTGAAGGAACTTGTAGAACCGATGTCACTTAACATGTTAAATTTGAATAGCAATTCAAGCTGTTTCAGTTCCAGTTAGAAGATGTAAAACTGATACTAAACTGAAATTACATGTACACTATTCCTACCACATCTGTGTGTCTCTATGTCGATGCGTAGAGATAAGTATAGTGTTATTCCTAAACTTACCATGTTATAGCAATTGAATCCTTGGAAGCGGGTATAAGCATTAAAATTAAGCCAAGCATACACTATAGCTGAAGCTCTCAAAGTATGTGTTTTCACTCCTATTAGCCTGCAGTTAAAAATCAAAGTGCATTTCTAAATGTTTTTGTTTTGTATTTGCATGATGAGATTAATCTTGTAAGCAAAAGGCCACAGGATTCATTATGTTATTGTTACTGACTTACAGGGTGACAAACACTCTTCCCATTGTCTTAAAGGTGCCATTGAGTTCTCCTGTCCTTGCTGACCCTCAACTTAGCTGGCAGATGTGAGACAGCAGGAGACTTGCATTGCCACTATTTTAAATTGTGAGAATAGACCTGCTAAGAGGTTATTTTACTTGAATCTCATAGTGTCAAGGTTTTGGGTTGAAGAGGGTTTTCAATTTAATATTTTACCTTGCTTTCAATATACTTAACCTGGGAAAGAGAAGAACAGTCTTTGCAGACTAAACAAAGTGTTAGGGATTTCTACCAGTAGCTATGGGTCCCTCTGAACACAGCAATCGCAATTAGCTTATTCATCTAACCAGTCCATTTAGCCACACAACGGAATGTTTTTTCCTACTCTAATGTGATTGGATAACTGCCTGTACTAATTCAATTTATTGTTTTGGCACAGCATTGCCTCATGTAAGCAAGTTAATAAACCTAGGTTTGCTGCTGTTTCCTTTTTTCTTTGTTTATTTTGGTAGTCACAATTATTTGCATGTTTTGTATTTCATCAATGAGCCGAAGAATGAATTGTTTCCTTTCTCAAACCCATTGTTTTCACCAGCCTATACTATGCAGTATTTTCTTGTAAAAGAGTAACTTTGATCATTTTTTGGCAGATTGATGTGGCAGAATTACTAAATGGCATTCATTGAAACACAAAGTGCCAGTTAGTTAAAGAATTGGTCTGTCCATGGGTTTGCGGCCAAGCGGCTAATTTCTTGGGGGTAGTGGACAGAGATAGCCGGCTGATGTGGATTTAACTTTTAGGTTTATCATGCATTGTTTGAAAATGTTATGCTTAGATTGATAAGAAAAATAATTTAGATAAGGCTTCCTGAAATAGAGATATTTTCAAATTCTCCTCTAGACTCATGATATGACTCTTGAAATCCCTATTGTATTGCAGGTTAATTTAGATTTGTGGTATTGGAGGAACCGTTCAATAGTCATCTGTGAAGCGTCAGTGTAGGAGAGAGAGTTTGATGGCAGCCAGGCAATTCATGCTGGAGTCCAATTCCAGAGCTCTCTGTAGCCATGGAAAGCAGACATCCTTCTTCTTTCATCTGGATTTGTGAGGAAGGATGGGATGACTTTTATGCATTTATTAGCTTAGGTTTTTTGCAACAAGTTGTCTTTTTTTGTGACTTTATTTTGTAATGGTGTAGGTATAAATGAAAATAAAATGGCATAAAATTCATTGCAGAATTTAAATCACAAAGAAATTTGATTCTCTGCTAAAAATAAGGCGGGGGTTGTGGAATTGATAATCTTTTCAGTATTGAGCATGTTTTCTGTCCAACAGAAACAATCTCCTTTGAGGGAAATTAAATAAGAAGAAAATATTCTGAGGTTACCAATGGTCTAGTAAGAGGTGGATCAAAGGAAATAAGTGATTCAATTTTTTTAAAAAGTAAATTCCTACTTGCATGATGAAATCAGTAAGTGTATTTGTACCCTACTTCTCAGGGGGAACCAAAAATGTTTAAAAATATAGAATATCAACCTCACCATTTCTAGAACTTTAGTAGTTGAAAATTAGCCATATATATATATATATATATATATATATATATATATATATACACACACACATATATATGAAATAAATTAATAGTATATGAAATATATGTGTATATATTTCTTTTTCATAATGTACAAATTTGGAAATTGATCAAGGGTAAAATGAATTATAAAGAAGACATACTAACTGAAAAAGTTTTCTTCAACAATAAGCAAAAATGTTACAGAAGTTCATAGGAGTTTTCTACATCAAGGAAGATATTAAGAAATTTTATTCAGAAGAAGGGGGACAGTAGTAAACTTACTGTTTTATCCACAACTAGCTTCTCCCAAGACAGATAAAAATGATGTTCTGGTAAATAATGATGAGTACAAATATAAATTTTGAAAAGCAAATGAGTTTATTTACTGGAAAATTTGAAGACATAAATAAAAATGTAAAGTATTTTGAATTGAAAAGTACCGTTCTGTTAAAATGTATTAGAAAATATAATTCAAGGAACACTACCTTAAAGTACTCGCTGGGTTTACAACCATCAGTTCTAATCAGAGAATAAACCATGTGACGTCAATCAAAAGGTCCTGAGACCTCCCATGTGCAGGCCATGTGCTGTATGTGTCTGAGAGATATTATGCTTGGAAATGTGGAATTAAAAAAAAAATTAAAAAGCTGGACTCTTCAAGTTCTCTGAGCTCCAGGCAGGGGACTTCACCCCCAGTTCATACACAAAGAAACTGAAATCACAGATACTGAGTGGCTTATTGAAATTTCTATCACTAGTAAATATGTCACAACAATATTAAACAGATATTGAATTAAAGTCAGGCAAATTGTAGATATGGACTGAAATGTCCCCAAAGCTATTAGCAAGAATTGTTTGGTACATATGCATATATGCTATTCATTTTCAACCAGAAATATTAATTATTCTCCTAAAAATTTCAATAACCAACTTGAATTTTCCAGACCAGGTAACTTACATGGCCTTTCATCCTATCTGAAGCAGGTCTACCCATCTCCAAGCTGTTGTTGTTCAAGGGTCTGCAAACCACAGCACCACCATGCCCTTAGAAGAGAGAAATGCAGCGAGCATCTACTGGTCCAAATGGTCTTGGGAGTTCTTTTCTGCTTTCCTCCTTGATGTTCTCACAGCTCTCACTGAAACATCCCATAGCTTAGATCTATCTCCAACAGTAGAGGAAGCTCTCTTCCCACTTCCTAACTAGTGCGTGTTTTTAAAACAGATCTTCTTTATATTTCTTCTTTATACCCCCCCCCCTTTGCCTTAGGGATATCTGGGCAGTCCTAGACCTACACAGAAGAGAGACCCCTTAGGAAGTTCCAACCTAGACAGAGCCTGGGTGAGGGCACAAATCAGGAAAATTACTCAGGGAAGAACCATGTACAGTAGGAGAGCCACTTGAGTGGGCCACCAGGAGAAACTGGAAGATGGTGCAAATCAAAGCCAACTCACTTGTTACCATTTTCTTCATTTACAGGCTTGGAATGAGGCAAGAGAGGCTGGAGCATCAGCAATTCGGGTGAAGGATGATTTAAGGAATTAACATTTCATAACATTGCAAATGACTTACATGTAAGGATACAGAATTCCATAAAGGAAGTGTACATGGGGCCATGGATTTTTTTTTGCTGTTCTTTGGCTTTAGTTGTGAGGGAAACTGAAATACTCTAGTTAGGATGGCATGGTAGAAGATAGCTGTTCTAAACACAGTGCTTATTCCATTTCTGCAGAGAGCTCCATGTATGTTCTGGGTATAACATACCCAGCCAGAAAACTAAACATCTACTTTTCATTCCATTGTGACATGGCATGCGACTAAGATCTGGCCAGCAGGGTAGCCAAATGCAGTTCTGACTGAGAAAGGAGTAGAAAAAATATTTGAGAAAAAAAAAATGAATAAGGATGAGAAAGCATCACTGTCTACACACTGCTATATGTCATCACTGTCACCACTCACCCATGTGACTCTGTAAGATAACACATACAGACCAGCACCCTGGTGGGATCTGTGAGTACTTCTGTTCCTTTTTGGTGAAACAAAGATCCACTAACATGTGCTAAGGACTTGGGTTTTCTCAGAGTCTCTTCTCCTGTACAGAAACTCTGTATGTCCTCTGACCCTGAGTTTTCTCCTCTTGTTCCTTCCAGGGGAATGGTCCCCAGCTTGCTGTTGGCCCCTTACACTGCAGGGCTCAGAAGTAAAGCCATCCAGACATGCTCTGACCCACCAAGCTGAGAACAGCGCTCCATGCTCTGCATTGGACTGCAGAGCTTCATGGGGCAGATGGGCAGTCTCAGGAGGGCCTGTGCAGGGTGCGGTTTCTTCCACACTCTGGGTGCAGTTGGTTGTCTTGCTGCTTTGCTTTACAGAAACATGAGGCTGCCCATTCATGCTCCTGGTCTCTTGCTACATAACATTTCTCATTTATTACTAAGGATTCTTCTGTTCTTATAATTGCATCAGAATATTAATGCTCTCTCCACTGACCTACAGAGAAAATGTTCGAAGAGTAAATTATCCCTGAGATGTGCCCCTGGAAGCCACCTGATAGGCAGGTAGCGGCAATCTTGGCCAGACCTTGGCACAGTCTGAAAGTGCACAAGTTATCTGGACAGCTCATCCTTTTTAACCCAGTGGATCCACTTGGTGGCTTTGTCTACATATTCTCTTATGAGGTTAGGTCTTGTTTTGTTCCTTCCTGTCTCCGTGGGACTAGTTGGCATTCAGTTGACACTTGGGAAACATCTTCTAGTGCACAAATTAAATAAATTGATAACTGGATGCATGAATGAAAAATTGCTCTTCTCTAGCTTAAATAGAGAACATGATATTTGCTCATTCCTCAGCTCTAGTCAGTCTCAGGACAATTTAAAGGGAGCTTGTTTGCCATGACTTATTCCATATGAACCAAAATCACCACGTGGGGTAATCATTTCTCTAATTATTCAAAAACCTGGAATTAAAACCAACCCTCAAAATGTCTTGCATTTCAGAAGCAGAGAAACACCTCTTATTTCACAGTAACACTTTCATCCCCTCCTTCAAACCGATTTCTTTTCAGTCCCTGTATATATCTGTGAGTGCATCCCGGGAAGAAAATGTGTGTGCATGTGTGCCTGTGATTCATTCATTATTCCACTTAATTAAATGATCAAAACTATCTTGTAAATAAGGTTTTTATTTTCTTTTTAAAAATGAGAAAGAAATTACCTTTGAAAACTTCAGTTATTTGGCCACTTTACAATTGCTGGCCAACGAGAAAGCCCAGACTCAGAACTCTAAAGGCAGTCCTTGTTTCTCCTAGGTGCATGGTTTCTCATGGTGATGGGACTGGGTTCTCTTCTCCCACCATCTTCCAGGCAGGGGAAGGACCAGGAGGAGAGTGCTTGTGCTCACTGGGAGGTTTTTGGGCTCAGAAGTAGAGTGGCAACACATAGGAGATGATGTGACCCTGTCTATGTTCTGTCCCATCTCTAATGGGGAGTGAAGCTGGGAGCAATTCAGAATCCAGGATGTGGATAAAGTTGTCTCAAAATGCCCAGAGCCTGGGAGAAAGTAAGAGAAGCTGCGGATATGGAGAGGATGCCTGTGAGTTTTCAGCCTTGGTGATAACCATGTGTTCCTGACAGCAGGAGGAAATTACATTGGCGGTGTCAGCCATCAGCCAGCCACATGGGGCAGCAAGTCCGTGACAGTCCCAAAGTGGACACTGACCACGACTTCACTGATTGACAGTCCTGGTGGTCAGAGCTCCAAGATTCTTCCTGATTCTCTTGCCTGATTCTTACAATTCTCACGATCACAGTATGGGGGTACTTCTATAATTAAACACACACAAATCAAATAAGCAAATAATTTCTTAACACTTTTTCCATGTAGAAGTGGAATCAATAAATAAAGCAATTAGACAGGTTATTAAAGCAAAAAATAGAAGCTCAAAATAACCCTATCTATGAGTCAAAGTCATATTTTTAAGCTTGATGGTGCAGATAATTACCCCACTTCTGTACTCTGTTTTATGAGCACAGATATTTCCTTAAATTGACACGCGTGTTGTTCATAAACCAGAGAAGGAAACATTGCACTTGCGAGTACATTTTTTGCTTCTACTGGAATAAAATTCACTGTGCCGCCATAGCCTTGGGAACATCAGGTTTGAAATATCTGCACCATCTGGAACAAATGGTTTAACTGCCAGCTGTATTCACTTAGCTCTTCATCTTGTCTAAGTGGAAAGGCTAAGGGTATCAGCAAGAACGTCTCTTGGATAGAGCATTAGTTGCAAGTTTAATCTATACTTTCTACATACTACCCGGGAAGCCTAGGCTTTGAGCTCAAGGCATTTCCCCCACATCCAAAGTAATCATTTCTCATTTTTTCACAGCAGGATTGTTTGAATTTTCAGGCCAGCTATGGCCATTGCTCTCAGAGGGGATTACATTTCTATGGGGCTTCAGAATTTCTGAAATGCTTTGATCTTTCAGAATCTACGGCATGAGAGGAGCAGTAAAGCATTGCCGTGAGGATTAGCGTGAGAGGCTCATAAAGGAATGGTAAACCACGGAGAAGAAACACTGATGCCGACACTCATAATTTTCCCAACATCTCGAAGCAGAGATTATCTTAAATGGCGCAGCATAAGAGCATCCAGGTTAGAAGCTCTGTTGGCACCCACACTGACTGGTCTGAATCTGTGTGCTGACACCAACCCAGAATCGCAGGGATATCTGTTCTCTCCTTTGTACCTCCTGTGCCTGTTCTGAGAAAGGGGATGGTGTTGACATCTATTTCACAGGGATGCTGTGAAGGTTATGAGGTTTATTTAACTAAAACATTTGGAACAGGGACGGGTGAAATAGACACACACTCTGCTGATACTAGCTGATATTGGAGAAGCTACTTTCTGTGTCTTTATTTTTTAATCAGGCTATTCTAGAATGCATTAATCTGCACAGACTCTCAAAATGCACTCCTCCCAAAAGAGAGTGAGGGAGTAGAAAGTCATATATTAACATACACAGTTATTTGTCAAAGTTTTTTTATTAATGCCTTACAACATCCTGTGATATAGATATATCTGTTCCCATATATATATAAAATAGCTAAAACAATTCAACTTAAGGAGGACAAACATACATACTGTATGATTAAATGCTATACAAGTAGCATGTGAAGAAAACTGGAATTCTGCAATTCCTGAGGGGAAAACCTTAAGAGTTCCAATGGGTACTTCTCGAAATTAAATATAAGGAGTATTTCCAATCATCCACTTTGCTACCATGTACAAATTACAGTAAGACACATGTTTAATAAAATACATTAAATTGTACAAATAAATTCAGTTTATCAATTAAAATTATTGACTTGTGATTCTTAAGATTTTCAATGGTGATTACATGCTTGGACCATTTATTAAAAAAAAAAGAATAAATGTTAAGGTTAACACATAAGGCAAAAAAAGTCTATGGTTAAAATTATCCTTTAGAAAATCATGGGTTGTCCCTAAAATGGTCAATTTTGGACCTTTACAGCATTTCATTCTGCATAATATTCTTTGGAATGTTAAAGTTTGAACAGGTGAGAGAGAAAAAGATAAACTTTGCATATGAATAGCTGACCATTTGAATCATTCTGCCTTTACAGTAACAAGATTTTGAATAATGGATTAGGGTTCCTTGTGAACTCCCAAGTGCTGCTCCTTGCCATCAGGATACACATTATTCTGATATTGCTTGTATAATCTTCACACCAGGTAACGAATTTGTTAGTCACAGGGAGGATTAAAAGAGATGTTGCCCAATACTACCTTAAAAGATAACCTAGTATTCTGCTTTCTGGGAATATACATAATCTTCATAGTCTAGGGCTCCATTTTTTTCCTCACATTATATATGTTTTTTAATTCATTCACCCCTTCCTTAACCACAAATTTAATATTTCCATAAATTTTGGTAATAAATCATTATTGGAGTTCTAATCTGCTAACTTTGCCTCATTGTGGCTTGATATTACTTAACAATAGTATGTATTATGTATTGAAATACCAGGCATGCAAAGACAGGCACTTAGATTTCATGGTGAATGTGATGCTCTGAGAGCCCAGCAGATTTGGGCTTAGGGAAGCGTCTGCTGGTAGTTATGGCTCTCTGGGCAAGTTCATGTTTTATTTGCCAGGGTCCATTTGAATGTACCGGCTCAGCTTCTGCAGCACAGGTGGCTGATTGAAGCAGCAATTATCGGATGGCACTGCTGCTTTGAGGGTGTGTCAAGAAATTTTACGACCATGTCCAAATGCAGACACCAAGGCTGTGTGCCAAAAGAAGTCAGATGTGAAAATCTAGATGCAGGCTTTTCAAAATCGGATGTTTAAAATTTAAAATTAAATTTAAAAAGAGAGTATTTTTTTTTTTTTAATCAAGAGACCTCAACCATTGTTTTAGAAAAAGTTTAAGAGGAATTCTATTTTCTTTATGGAACCACTGGGTACTGATTGAATACTCACTGGCTGCCTCATCTTGGACTAGATACTAAGAGGCCACAGATGAGCAGGGAATGGTTCATTCCTTCAGATCACCTTCAATTTAGTAGAAATGCATGCAGGAAAAACTAAAAGCTAGAAATTGAAATACTGAGAAAAAGGCGAACATAAATAAAATGTCTAGTGTTGTCACTGACTTTGTAGAAGGTGGGGACACTTGGGATGTACTTGGGGAGCTCCTCCTGTCCTCAGTCCCTTATATTTGGGCAGTACCGACACCACAGTCTTCTAAAAAAGCAATTGCTGTACTCAACAGCCAGCTATATTTTAATTCAAAACTCATTCAAAGGAAATAGTTCCAACCATGATGTAGAAAGCAACATTGTGCTTTTTTTTTTTTTTTAAATGTATCTCCCAGTTTGCTGGAATATGTAAATTGATGACTTTTTACTAGCACTAGAGGGTTTGCTTGTGCAATATGAGCCACACATTGAGTAAAACTCAAGCATTAATCTACAATCCTGATTCTAATATATACAGTGCTACCACAGTTCTGTGAAGAATAGATTTGGTAAGATTACATATTTCTCCATCTATGGTGAATATCTAAGTGCAAAAGCAAAACCAAAAGGAGCTATGAGAACTATGTCTGATTTCCAACTCTGTGAGGTGATGCAATGTAAAATAATTCATCAGTGTGTGGATGGACACGCTTATTCAAGTGAACAATAATTTAGGAACACTCTTTGGTTTTGAACAATGCTAGCAAAATAGAGGAACCTGGAGTAGAATCTAGAGAGGAAAAGATGATAGAACAAAAAGAGGCTAAGGAAATGGGGCTTCATTACGAAGACACTCAGGATTTTTCTATGAAAATTTATTGTTCAGATGATACAAAACCTTTTTTCTTTGTTGAGAACTAAATGAGTACAAATTTAGTTTTCAAGAAAGGACGTAGGTTGGTATAAAAGTTCACGCACATGATTGTTAAGGCAAGATTGCAATGAATCACCCAGTTGATCTTAAAGTAGGAGATATAAACTTTATTCACCAGCTGGCGGTCTAGTCTGGATCCATCAACAGGGGGCCAAGGGGCAGGCTGCAAGTCTACACTCTTTGACCCCTTTCCGGGGTTTGAATACATATTTTTAAAGTCCAAATGATATTAAGGCATAAATGGCTTTTGCTATGATTCAAAACGATAAGCAAACGTCATGAGATGTAAAATCATAAGCAGAAAGGGGAGTGGGCCAATTGAGTACAATCAATTGTTACTAACATCTAGACAATCAATCTCTGACAGGGTACATTGTCCAAGAAAAATGGGAACCAAGGAGAGAACACTTCTACATTGTATAAGAATCGCCATTTTTGTGTTGCCAAACATGCTATACTAAGCAACTGTTGATGGTACAGAGGTGGGACTTTCCATGGGAGTCTCAGGGCAAAATGGAGTCTGTTTGATCATTGCCCATATAGTCTGGCCCATAATATGATGATGGTTATTAGTTCACAACACTCTATCAATTTTTTTTCTTTTTTTGCAAGTAAGTATGAAGAAGCCATAACCATCTTTCCGCTTCAGTTTAACTCTACACCCTTTGGAGGCAGATGGCTGAATATGCTTCTTAAAGATTTCCTATTATGTGACTTTTGTCTGATATATACTCTGAGATTGAGAATATTTATGATCAATTACTTAAGTGCTCTGATAAAAAATAGTTCTCTATAGTCATGCACAATTCCTGTGGAGTTCATCTAAAGAAATGGTACAGATGCTTTCCATTCCGAACAGGATAATAGGAATGGTGTTCGAGAGAGATTAAAACTAAGTGTTAGACATTATGTCCAAACTGCACATAATTTTTGTGTCATGGCATTTAATTGGGTATAGAAAGCGCACTGTTGTTGTGATTTCCTCCATGAATCTACTCCACTTTGAACTGTTACATTATTTTATTAATTTCTTACCAAACATGACAATGACTTTCTCTACACACAGAGATGCTTAAAACCTGAACTCACTTCATTATAAAGATATCTTTAAATGCAGTAAGTGTATTAATTTTATCAAAAGAATAGTGTATGATTTAAATATTTAGTCAATAGTCAAGGAAAGGCCTGAGCAATTAAAGGCAGTGTTTGTCACTAAAATCATGAGCAAAATTTGGACTTTTATTTTCTAGTCTGATAATACAATGGTGGAGTCTTGGAGCCTTAGGGTTTTATTAATGTCCAGGACCACCAGGAATTTACAGGAAGTCCAGAAAGAGGAGACTGAGAAGGGTGTTTCCTTAAAATCAGTTCAGAAATTTAAAATTTGTTTTCTAACAAAAGAAATATTTTAAACTCACAATGAGAATATTAAGGACTTACTCAGACTTATATAATCCCTACTCTAAAAACAAGGTCCATTTTGATTTCAATGTCCATTTTCTGGATGTACTAATACATTTAAATTAATTTGAAGCATTGATATGTGAATACACAGAAGAGAAACATGGCATGCTTTTCCCAACTTACTAGTGTTGTAATCAGATTAGAAGTTCATTATAAAAGACATTAATATAAAAAAAGACATTGATATATAATAATTTTAAAAAGTTAAAAAAATTCACATAGTTCAGAGACCTAAAACTAATATGGTACACCTTTCTATTTGCATATAGTTCCTGTCTATTAAATAACCATCATGATTCTTAATAGCAACTGAGAAGTTCATAATCTTCATTTGCTCTGTAAAATGTAGAATTAGAAGGCGTTGAAAGAATATATAGACCGATGGAAAAATACCAAAATCTAAACTTAAGGACTTAAACATGTTTTATGTGCCTACCTATATTATGAAAGAATTCAACATATATTAAAAGTAACATTCAAATTGCAACTTCCAGTACAGATCTATGTGCACAGTTCTTGAGAATTCATTTGTCTTCATGACTAAACAATTAACATAAAGCCCAAAGGATAAATGCTTTCTTGATACATTGCATTCTGAAATACATTGTCAAAGCACCTTGACAAACCAGAAAAAAAAAGAGATGAGAACAGCAAGATGTCTAAACATGAATATGTCTATTTCAGTGGGAGCCTTTTTGTATTCTATTCATAGCCTGTGACTTCAAATAAGAGGAGAAATGTGTACCAAAAAAAATGGGGATCTGAATAGAATAGCTGGATTGAAATATACTTCTTTCATTCTCTATAATCTCATCCTTCCTCCACAAGTGAATCAAAATGTGAAAGTAACAAATTCCTCATGGAATGTACAATAGACAAATATGTGTTTGTGACTGATATGAGAAAGACTGAAATTTCAATAATAGTGTAGCAGTCATCTTTACATGTAAATAATGCCTTAGAAGTGGTTTGTATAAGGTATTTCATCTAAACATTAATGAAAACCACTGATGTATTTTTATTCCTCTTAAATAAAATGAAATCAGAGAACCAGTGAAGTATTTTGCATAAGATCAAATGCTACAAAGTCACCATTTAAACCCAGGTGGGACTGACTTGCAAACACAGGTTATGTCGTGAGTTATTTTATCCATAAAAGCAGCTCATGGGGCTGGGATTGTGGCTCAGTGGCAGAGTGCCTGCCTTGCACATGTGAGGCACTGGGTTTGATCCTCAGCACCACATTAAAAATAAATAAACAATATAAAGATATTGTGTCCATGTATAACTAAAAACAAATTTTTAAAAAAGCAGCGCATGGCTTTGACTATGATGAGAACTTTCACCTGTTTGCATTGGTTCAATTGCAAAATCATGACCTCTACCAACTAGGCCCATCAGTGAGAGAATGTCCTCATTTAGTAACTGATAACATTCACTGAAATAATAGGATAATACTATACAATAATAATTCTGTACAATAATAATTGGTGTAAAGAATCACAATAAATTCTGAAATGCCAATAAATGCCAAAATAAATGGGTAAAAGTTTAATGAGGAACAAGATTATTGTAGTCTAAAAGGACCTCAGAACACAATATTTGAAAACACACAGAGTAAAATAAGTCTTCAGTGCAGAAACAATTCACATCACTTAATCAAATGATCAACATTAACACTGAAGTAAGGGGATTAATTGAGACTAAGCTCCTTTTAACATAATCAGTGTGAAAACTTCTTAGTGTTTTTGTTGTAGTTCATAGTCTACATGAGATCCAATCATGAGAAAAATATTAGACACACCTAAATTAAGTGATACTGAATTAAATAAGTGTTTAATACTCTTCTGAAACATCAATACATTGAATATAAAAAGACTCAGCAACTATTCTACACAAAGTAAAACAAAATAGTACGACAGAATGAAACCAATCATCTTGAACCTTTTTTGCCTATGAATGACACTACATGGATACTTGGTAAAATTTAAAATAGGTATGTATATGAGAACTTGTGTGTTAATGTTCATTCCCTGAGTTCATTATACTGTGGCTTTGTAAGAGAATGTCTTTGCTTTCAAGTAACATGCAGTGAATTATTTAGGCAAAAAGCAATATCATCTATTCAATGTTCTCTTGACTATTTAAAAAACAAAACAAAATGTAGACATAAGTGAGGAGCATGTTGGGTGAGATGAAGAGTGGAGAAAGCAAAAGTAGTAACGCAACATTCTGGGGAACAAGTTTTCCTTGAAACTTTTCTAAAAGTTTCTAAAATTATATCAAATTAAAAAACTACTACAGGCATATATTATAGTGTTTAAAGTGTCATTTAATATAAAAACTAAAAAATCATGAGTGTCTATAACTCAATAAAAGTCATTGTTCTCAAAACTCATGTGAAGTTCAAGGAGAACATTTGACTTCTAAAAAGACAATTTTATAAATTTAATATACAAGTTCCATTGTAAATACTATTTATTATTTCCTAAAACCTTGCTAATTATTTCTTCTGTGTATATTATTCCTTTCCTCTTATAAAAAATATGGGGGATATTAAAAGTGAATACTTGTGATAACATATTACTTCTCCTGACAAAATAATATTTATTGACTTCTTAGTAAAACTCTGGAATTTGCTGAATGTTTTTGTGTAATATCTCCTGTTAGTCAGCTTTCTGGCACTATGAAAAAAAAAAATACCTAAAGAAATCAGTGGAGGAAAGATTTATTTTGGCTCAAAGTTTCAGAGTTCCAGTCCACATTTGGCTGTCTCCGTTGTTTCTGGGCCTGTGGTGAATCAGAGCATTATGGCGGAACCGTGTGGAGGAAAGCTACTCACCACATGCACCTCATGGCTGTGGGAGCAGGGAGGAAAAAAATAGGGCTGAGAACAAGATATAGTTATTAAGGGCACATCCAGAGACCAACTCCCTTCAATTAAGCCCCACTCCCCAAAGTTTCCACCACCTGCCAATAATACCTTCAGCTATGAGTCCATTAATAAAGAACCCTTAGGATTCAATTATTTTCCAAAATTCTGTCTCTGAATACTGCACTGGGGACCTAGTGTCCAACCCATGAACCTTTAGGGGACATTCCAGATGCAACAAATAACAAACCTCATTTAATCTCCAAATGTCCCTAAGCGTTAAAACTATGGCTTATTTTATGAAGAAAAAAACTGAGTTTCAGAGTTATTGGTCAACTTTCAAAGGTCACCAATTAATAAGTAGTGTTAGGACCATTCATAATGAAATGCAGGCATTTTAACTCTGAAACCCAAACTTGTTGCTCTAAAAACTTTCAGATATGCTTTATGAATATTAATTGTGTCTTCTGATACAAGTACTTCTTAAATTATTGCTATTACTTCTATTTACAATGCTGAGAATAGAACCCAGGGCCTTTCATACACTAGACAAGTGCTCTGCTGAATGCCCAAAGTCTCTTTTTTTAAATGTCCACATGAATGTTTTATTTCAAAATATCACAAATATTATAAAAGTGTTGCAAAATTTATAATCATCTTTTTCTTAACATAGTTTTTTTTTTTTTTTTACAAAATTTGATGGGTTCTGTCATTGCTCTAATTTTAAAAAAAATTCACACTTTCTTTTTTACTACCCTCTTCTTCATCAAAAAATCTGTGATCATTAGGAAACAATGTAAACATATCACTAAAAGAAGTGTTAAACATAATTCATCAAAGGGTATTCATTCATGCAATCTTTTTAATTTTCATCTTCAAGTCAATTTTCCTGAGGTACAATTTAAAAAGAAATTAAAAAAATATACTCATCTTAAGGATAGAATTTAATGAACATGTTTCTATTTAAACAGATGTATTTTTTTTTAACCCACTGACCTACATCCCCAGAACTTTTTAAATATTTTATTTAGAGACAAGGTCTCGCTGAGTTGCTTAGGGCCTCACTGAGTTGCTTAGGGCCTTACCTAAGTCTGGCGTTGAACTCATGGTCCTCCTTCCTCAGCCCAATCTGAGTCACTAGGATTATAGATAGGCATGTGTTACTGTGCTCTGCCAGATGTATTTTCTATAGTAGATTTAGGTTTATACAAAAAATGTAGGGGAGATAAAGTTCTAAATAGTATTCCTTCGCAGATGTACACCACATTTTTTTTTATTAATCTCTCTGTATTCAGCACTAATACAGCACAATATCACACTATACTTCATAAACAAGTATTATGTGTCAGTTAAGGGTGAAATAAAACATTTAAAATGAATAAGCATGGAAGATGACAGATAAGTTAAATTGCTTAACTATAGTAAGTATGCATGTGTATATAAAAATATCATGTTGTGCAAATCAAGTTTATCCAATAAAAATTAAGCAAATATAATGAAATCCTTTGATGTTAATGTAAGTGACCCCAAAGATTATCTAGTAGCCAGATGCTTCAGATAAAATAGCAGGGACCACTCCTTTAACCTGGGAAAATTTGATTTTAATTTTGAAAGGTCTGATATCATTAAAATCAGGTTCACCCCAGAAACACCTGGTTTAAGAAGACAAAATTTATGCATTGTCATCTGCAGAATCATTATTTGTATTACCAAAGACTTTGTTCACTTCATTTTTATGAGAGGATTTAATTATTTTCAGCTGTAAAAGAGCTTGGGAGAAACTCTTTATTAAAAAAAAAGATTAATACATGAAATAAAATGTTCACTCTAAAAATTCAAAGCACAAAACTTTTAAATTCATGTAATAATGCTGACATCCAAAGAAAAAAAAATAACATTATACATATTAAAAGTATAATAAAAATTGCATGATGAAATGAATCTATTCATAAAGTTATGGCACTCACTTACAACGGCCTCTTTAGGGAGTGAATTAATGTCATTGTAAAAGTTCCTCCCTGGACCATTTCCCTGAAATTCCACCAGCAAAAAATGCATATATTTGGCTGTAGTAGGAACTTGGTAGAAATTCTACCATGAGGAGGTTCCAAAATATATAAAAATGTAAAGGCTAACATAAAGAGCCTGAACACTTATCTTCCACAATTGTTGATATTCTGCCAGTCGGTTCCTGACAAACCCAGAGTTGCCATATCATAGCTTCCAAAAATTGTTCAGGATACATAGAAATGATTTACTTTCCATAGGATTCCCAATCTTTAAGAAGTATCTAATAAAATTAGAATATTTAAGAAGCATTAATACCATTACAGAAATTAAAGGTATGAAAATATCACATCCCTATAAATAAAGGTTGGAGGGCTGGTTGTGGTGTCAGATGGGAGACAGCCCCTGATACAAGCATTATTTTAACTCCACAGCTTCGACTCCTCTGAAACAGACACAGAACAAAATGTAAAGCTCCAAACAGAATATTCATACCTGGCCAGCCAGGTAAGCTTTTGTTCATCCATTTAATAATATCCAGTTGAATGAATAGATACTTCTTCCTATCATGGACTCTACTCCCCTGAAAATAAACTTCTACATTTGACTAAATTGATAAAGAATGGTTCCTAATTGTCTTGGACAGGTCAAGCCAGCAAATAAACAACTAGGTTTAACTTTGGCTAACTCCAGTGATTTAGGGCACGTGGACTAATTTCTCCAAAACACCCTTACATATTTAAAAACGATTTAAGCATCAAATACATATTTTTGAAGGGTAGGTTATGGGTTAGGCTGTGCAATGAACCAGGAGATAAATGATCTTCGCCTAAATCAAGGAGAGAAAGCTATTAGAAATCGAACCCTCAAGACATGATGATTGATTGGATAAAAGAAACAGGAACAAAGCAAAAAACAAAGATTAAGCTCACCTTTCTGACTTCCCAGATTGTGTGGATGGAGGAGTCAGGGCAGCAGGTTGCCCGTGACAGTGTGATTTGGGATAAGCTGACGTGAAATCCCTTTGTTCAGAAAAACACAGGTAGCAGGTACTCAGAATTTTGAGTGTGGTTCTCTAGAAATGATCTTAACAGTCCTGCCTAGGAAGTGTGGGAAGCATCATGGGTGTCTAAGTAGCAAGAGGCAAACCATAAGTGGAAGAAAATTAGACTGTAAAGATATTGGCACGACATGAGCTTGAAAAGCAGCAGGTCAGAATTTGTCATTGTTAACAGGCTATTACAACTTGGAGCTTCCATCTATCTGTTTACCACATTTCCCAGATTTTCTTGTCACCAACAAAAATAGCTACATTCCTCCAATGAGTGATAATCAAAAGAGATTTAACAGGCAGAAGAAAGAGCCACTGCGTCTTTGGTTGCAGCTGAGGTACTAGGTACTTGGGGAACCACTCTGGGGTTTGGCTGGCCCCTGCCAGGCATGGTATGGAGGAGACCCCACTCAGGAGTAAGGTAGCTCCTCTATCCCGTCTGCATTTCCAGATTTGTTTGGTTTATATTTTTGTTTGGAGTTGAGCAGCACCACGATCAAATTTGCATTTGATAACAAGGCGCTGCTGACAGGAAAGAAATGAAAGGTTGAGACAAAGGAAATTAATTACTCAACATAGTTTATTTAGATGTCAGTGAATGACTCCATGCAGCCTCTATTATAATCTTGTCGATAAGACAGAGAAACAGTGGACTGAGTAAAACCCAGGTGGTTGAGATGACGGTGAATTCGTTTTTGTCTCAATGGAAGTCTCCAGAGAACAGTGCACAGCTCTCCCCTTACAGCCATCAGAAGCACACAAAAAGACTTAGATGGCTGATTTATGAAATCTATGAATAAAATAATATTTATAAATTAATACAACAGTGTAAGAAGGGGGGCTTAAAAGATGTGACACTTAAAAATTGGGCAGAAAACTATGAAACAAAATTTTATACATGAATGATTTTTTTTTTCTCCCAAACATGTGTTTCTTTCCATACAAGTCTACTTTGAAGTTTTATTTGTTGTATATCCTTTTCAATTATGATTTGAATTTTCAGTAAATTTTCACTCTTGCCAATGTGTCTTCTTAAAGGCATATATGGAAATGGTCACTTTAGCAGGATCCTTATGCCTGTATTTGTTGTCTGGGGTGCTGGTATATTGTTTGAAAAGCCCTCTAATATACTTCTCCTTCCTCAGACAAAAGAGGTGCTGTAGCATTGGTCTCAATACTGAAATAGAGCTTAAAAGTGATGACCTATTAACAATGTGATGCACATTTGTCCCACTCTTCCAAACTTCTTCCCAGGATGAACTTGAAAATAGGGTCAGGGAGAAAGTTACATGCAAGACTATTTATTTTTTAAACAAGCTGTGTGAAAGAGTTAAATAATATCAATTACCAGAATGAGTCTGAGCAGGAGAAATTTAGGAAAATATAATAGATCCTCTTTAGGAAGTGTTGGGCTCTCGTTCAACATGAGGATGAGAATAAATGATATATTTATTCATATAATGAATAATATATTTATTCTCATATCATATATTTTACTATATCATCTGTAAAAATTATCGTTTTTATGAA
Source organism: Spermophilus citellus (assembly GCF_964194105.1). NCBI lineage: Eukaryota > Metazoa > Chordata > Mammalia > Rodentia > Sciuridae > Spermophilus > Spermophilus citellus. The sequence goes on from NC_138187.1 coordinate 91,001,656, forward strand.
ATACATTTATAATTGGCCTTTTATTACATAAATTAACCTACAGGAAAAAGACTGAAAGGAAGTACAAGATATTTCAATACACAATTTATTAGAAAGATGGAATTGTGATTTTTGAATTATTTTATCTAGAATATGTATATTGCAAACAAACAAACAAACACACACACACACACACACACATATTCAAAGGTGACCTTCTAAAATGATGTAATCTGAAGCTCTGCAGACTGGAAATGTTTTTCACTCTCCAGAGCATTAGTCGATCTTAAGTGTGTATTAATTTTTTCAATGAAATTCTAATGTCTCTTGAGAAAGAGATTTATGTTCTATTCTTTTTCCAAAGACCACGCTTTTACTGTGCTTTTCAAAACGTGAGTACTCAACAGATATTTGTTAAGCAAATAAATTATCTGTCATTGAAAATATAAATTAATATAAATGTGTTGATTGAAAAGCTACTCTGTTTTTAAGTGACCACCCAACACATACTACATTTAAATTATCAGTAAGATTCAATTTCAGCCCAGTCTGTTTAGAAATGAAAAAAAAATAAATCAATAAATCAATAAAGTAGAAAATATGACCAATTCATGGTAGTATAAAATAAATAGTGGCCATTTTCCCCAGGCAAAACCTATCTGACAATTTTTTCTTAACAGAGCCTTAGGGAATTTTTAATTTAAAAATCTTGAGAGAAAATTTTCATCTAGACAGTGAGGAGAAAGAAAAATTAGAAGTGCCTATACTGTCACATGCTGAAGTACAAATTCATCTCAGCAGGTTTTGGAAAATGTATTCCCTACATGTGACTTAAATTAAACGTCTTACAGTACTCTGATAATGCAACCCTGAGACATTCAAAGAGTAGCACATTCACAATAAGAAAACAAATTTGGGTAGCCCCCCAATGTCAGCAGATGTATCACAGAGTAGCCCCCCAATTAGATGAGATAGTAGATGAATATCTAATACATCAATATTTGTCTGTGAAAACAAACTGTTTTGCAGAATCACATATATTTATTTATGTCTTCATCAATGTTCAGATAGACTTTGCCTTCACCTCCCCCAGGACACACAATCTGAATTACACAAATAGTGCTGGATTTGAATAAGCAAAGCCAACAGACTTCAGATCTGATGGCCATTAATCATCAGGGATCTCGGGTCAATGAACATCTGGCTCCAGTAATACAAGAGATAATACATTTCACCAAGAGACAATGAATTTTCTAAAGAAAAATAACCTCCCTGAAGAAAACTGAGTGTACAAAAAGATAGAATGGACCAGATGATGAGGGAGCTGGCAATGGGGCTCCAAAGACAACAAAAGGTATCATCACACGCCATGAAAGCAAAGATATTTTTTTCTAAATAGATATTTTGGAAATGATAGGGAATCATAAATAATGTAATAAATTTGTGAATGGGCAGGTATATAAGTGAAAGTGTTCCTTGGCATGTTTCTTAGGTCTTAATACACATTTTAGCAGTTAATCCTTTAGGAGCTTTCTAAGCAAAAATCCCTTACAATGAATATCTTAATCTGTCTTACAACAGAATCATTAATTTTACAGCATAGAGTCTTATTGCACTTTGACATGTTAATAATGGAGGTTAAGGCTCAAATAGAGGTCACTCAGTAAGCATCTTTAACCTTATGAGGTAGGGTGGTGTCTGTGTTTTGGAGTCCAAAGCCTAAGTCTAGATTGTGGTCATGATGATACTTATTGTAACAGGGCAGCTCCATATGTGAGCTGTTCTCAGGACTCAGCATTCTTAGGCTTTATCACTCTCCTGCCTAACTGTCCCTCTGTGGAGTGACTGGCCCCCTCCCCTGGAGGCACTCAATCCTGAAGGTGTAGGATTTACAGAAAGGGTGTCCATCCAAACCTCTTATCTTCTCTGCCATGGTCTTGACTCCTTTCCATTTCAGGGCCTTTCTGATTCTGCACCCACTTCTGCATTTCACATTAACCCTCCCCGAGTAGACAGATGGGGAGGATTGACTTCCTGAGCCTGCTTCCCTGCTGGAGTGGGACCCAGCAGACCCACTGTGGACTGCTGGCCATTGAATTGCCACTGGCTTCAGCCTGAGTTCCTGCTCTTCTAAGTTAAGAAGGGATCCTCAAAATTTCTCAGTCTGCCCAGTGTCTGCTATTACAGTGTCTACTAGTACTAGCACTGTTGTTCCCAAATAAGTAATTAGGAGCTTACATTCATTAAGTAGTTAAGTCCAGAAAACTTAATGTGTTAATGTCCTAACCACTTAGTGACCTCTTGACAAAGATAATCCACATAAACTGAAAGAAAAATAATCTTTTATTTTCTGATTAGTGATCTTCTGATAACAAAGATTAAGAAACTGTAATTACATAATAATGGGAAATTTGCATCTGTTGGATACTAGCCAATTTCTTAATTCTCATTTCTTGATCCACATTGATTTTCTTACTACCTAGTTTTATCTCTACTATGAAAACCTCTGCTTTGCAAAGATGAGATGTTACTGAAAGAAATATAGTGTTTTCTAATGTTCAAACCATTGATTTCCTACAGCTAGTGTTTTAGCAGTGTTTAAAAGATGTCAAGGATCTCGGTGTTTTCCTCAAAAGTTTAAAATTTAACAGTTTGCTGTTATCTCCAGGGCTAAGCTAACGAAACTTAGAATTATGTTATTATACTAAGGAAGGCAGGCTGCATGATATAAAGCACATTAATTTATATCTTTATAAATGAACATGGTGGGTTTTCTTTTTTCCTCAGAATGGATTCATGGGCATGGCAGAAACACAAAACATTTCAGGGGCAATTAAATAGCATTAGTTTTGAATTAGAGACAATTATATTAAATTTATGAGGAAATGAATTTTATGTGATTAAGGAAAAGTCTATGAAGGAATTGCTCTAAAAATATGGATAAAAATTCTTACATTGAGAATAAGAAAGTCGACATTTAAGGTAGAAAATGTTTAAAAAGCCTGGAGGAACACTACTGGGAATAATCATTGAATGTGGCTTTAATGAGATTATATGTCAGATTGCATTAAACACTGGACTAATGTCAGGAAGATGTCCATGGATGACTCTAGTTGCAGAAGATGAAGTTTTGAAATCAGCTGGTATCAGCAGAAATGAGGAAGCAACAGGAAAGTGTCCCTGCTGTCTCTTTGGAATTTTGACCCATAAGTAAACAGCTTCCCTTTCTCTCCTACAACTTTATCATCATCCTCTCTAGCTGCTTCTTGTCCATCAGCATATGGACATGGTCAAATTTTTATCAACTTACCATCAAAAGAAATAGAACTCTCCATTATTATGATGTCTTTCTCTCTCTTTCCACCCCTTAATGACTAATGATCTTCTAATAACAAAGATCATGCATCTTTGAACCTCCGACACTTTGGACCATGCTTGGCAAATTTTAGTTCCCAATAAATGCAAGTATTTACAGCCATCACTATGGCCCTCCCTCTGCCTTTACCTGGAATCTAGCTTTTTTCCTACAAACTACAATAAACTGTACTCTAGTTCATATTGCAAAACTCAGTAGGCTTTTCTCAGTCATTACCCTTCCTCAGTCTCAAGATCCTACTTCTACTTCCTGTTTCTTCTCTTTTTTCTTGTCCTTCTGTCTGGCCACACTTGCTCCATCTCCCTTATAGACTCCAGTTCTTCTGCTCACTCTTTAAATATCAACTTTCCTTATATAAGATTAGTGACAATGCTTATCTTTCTGTGAGCACTGCCATTTCTTTTATTTGGTTGTCTGTTCATCTCTGGCCAGTCTCTATCGTACACTTGCCTGGAGCTGCACTGAAACCATTGCCTTGCCTCAATTTGTACCTCTGTGTCCTTCCAGAATGTTTTCTTCTCTGTCCTTAACTGGGTACATAATTTGCATAGCCCAGTTAAAAATGAAAATATGGGATACCTTGTTCAAAATTAATACAAATTTTAGATAGTAACATAACACATTCAACTAAGTGGAGGGTTTTCTAAGTGGGGACCCTGTGTTTCTGCACAAACCACACAGCGTTGAAACAGAACTCTTTTTCTTTCCACTCATTCTTTAACACCCATTTCAAGCATCCTGTCTTCTAGGAACCTCGTCTGACCACCCTCATCAATCTGAGTAGACACTTTTCTTCTATCCTCTCAATTCCTTTGTATACCTTGATCCAAGACCTTTTCCCTTCTTGGCTTGTCTTCCTGAATAGATAGTGATCTTCTAATAACAAAGATCATGCATCTTTGAACCTCTGACACTTTGGACCATGCTTGGCAAATTTTAGTTCCCAATAAATGCAAGTATTTACAGTAGTTGATACAGAGGGAAATGCCATAGGTCATAGATTTGGACAATGATAAAAATAGAGAAAGGACTCAGAGATTTGATTCTACACAAATTGGAGTGGTGCACACAAATTGGAGTGGTGCACACCTGTAATTCCAGGTCAGGGAAACAGAATGGAGAGGAAAATTCTGAATCAAGGGGTATCGTGACCAGCATGCCAAACTTTGTAGTGCCACTACAGATCTCTGCATCTATCTCATAGCACACAGTGGTATTGTTGAGCCAACATAGTGGAATAGCTAGTGCCAGGAAAATCTATACCACACTCAGAACATCATGGTAATTTCCTTGATATTTGATTTAAATTTAATTCCATATGTCTCATAATACCTGTGTTTACAAATATCTTGCCATTTTATCATCCTGCTCTCAAACTTGTTACAAGTGAGATTTTAGATTTTTTTTTTAATAAAGAAACATACTGCTGGCAGTAACACCACAGCAAGAGTCCAGAACATTATGCCAGCATGCTTGAATTTCTCAGAGGTGCAGTTTTATGCAAAAAATCTGTTTGCAGAACCTGAGGGAGCAAAACAACCACAGGCAAATGAAAGACTAAGGATTTTTAATATGGGGACAATTATAAATTGGAAGAATTGTTTTGACGCTACACATGATAGCCAATTTTTAATTGTAGAAAATAACTTAAAATAAAAATAAAGGAAAGACAAAAGAGAAACATATCATTATTGAAGAAGTGCATAGGTTTTTGCTGGTTGGCCCTGAGTGGGGGGCAAATTAATGTAGATGGTAGTTGTTACCAGTCCTCATTCTCTGGGACAATAGTTGTATATGTTGTGGGTCTGAGTCTTATTATCACATGTGATGTGTCTATTGTCCTGGTTGTGTCTTGAGTCTTTCAATGAACCCTCAAGATATCAGTGCTTATAGTTAAAATGAATGTATCATAAAAATTTATGTCATGATAAAAGATGAGACATGAAGGATCTAATAGTTTTGAGAGCCTGTTCTGTTACAGGACCTACCTGTGTATGACACTTATTTTTATATATTTGAAACTTAAAAAAAAATAGCTACGGTATTGATCATCTATTAAGGTGGGTAAACAGACTCAGGACACTTGTTCAAGAATGTAAGAGTCAGGTGTAGTGGTGCACACCTGTAATTCCAGTGAGTGGCTTTGGGGGCTAAGGCAGGAGGATCACAAATTCAAGGCCAACCTAGGTAACTTAGTGAGACCCTGTCTCAAAATAAAAAATAAAAATGCCTGGGGATATTTCTCAGTGGTAGAGAATCCCTGGGATTGATCCCCAATAGTGGGAGAAAACAAAACAGAAAATGACAGAGTCCTATTTTAAAATGTGTTGGTTTGTTGGGCTGGGTGGACTTCCAATCACTTTTAATGCTATAATAAGCCTACTATGTGTAATTTTGTTATTAGAATACTGGCATTCATGCATTAAGATGCTTCAGCTATGAGAAATAAATAACACAACTCAATGTGTCTTCAACAACAAAAGGGATTTCCACTCTGGGGTGATGTTCATAAAGGACTGGATAGATCCAGAAGCACAAAGAGATCATTAAAACAGTCTCCTTGAGTCTGCACTTCTTCCCAGGCTGACAGCTCTTCTCTGTGGTTCCAACATGGCAAATGACACCCAGTGGACAGCTGACTTGTTCATCTGTGAATCAGATGGAGATGTGGGGAGGGAGAGAAAGGGGCTAGAGGAGGGTGGAGGTTTTATTTGCTCATTTTCAGAAGCATCTTGAAAACTTTAATATTGCCCCAGGGAAACCTATGCTCTTGTTTCACTGACCCAAATTGTATCATGTGTCTCCATAAACCATTAAAGAAAAGGGGGGGGGTGTCTTCTGCTGATAAGGTTAATACTTGACTCTGATGTCCCAGCCCTAGAACCACTGTTTCTTCAGTCTGTTCTCAGAAGCACAATAGCCACATGGTGCTGGGGACTGAACTGTGTGGAAACTCAGAAAGGCAAAGAGGATTTTGAAATTGCATCCTCTATCTTCTCAAAGTGTGTGTGTGTGTGTGTGTGTGTGTGTGTGTGTGTGTGTATTTATACCAGGTATTGAACCCAGGGGTGCTTAACCACTGAACCACATCCCCTGTCTTTTATTTATTTATTTGTTTATTTTGAGGTAGGGTCTCTCTAAGTTGCTGAGGCTGGTCTTGAACTTTATATCCTTCTGCCTCAGCCTCCTGAGCTGCTGGGATTATAGGTGTGCACCACCATGATGGACACAAAGAATTTTTAAAGAATCCATTTTTTATGGTTCTGCCATAATTCCGCATGTATAATACTAAAATCCAACTTCTTAATATTTTAAGAGATTAATATTGTTCTGAATAATAACGTAAATCTCTGTTCAATTTAAAAAAATGGAAAAATAAAGCAAAATTTAAAATTGACATTTATCTCTGTTCTCTGATAAAACCCTGTATAACATTTTTGATTAACTTCCTTCCAGTCTGGTGGTATATGTTCATGTGATATTATTTGAAGTGATTCTCTGTTCCAGCTTTTAGGATTCACTAGTATTGTAATTTATAAAATATTTTTCTTCTTTATATTCCTTATAAGTCCTGAGAAGTGGTTTGCCCCCAAGAAGGTTGTGTCTGGAGCAGGGAGCTCTGAGATGTTGCCCACTCTGAAGGAGTTGTCCCCTAGAGGCCACTGCTAGCAGCAGGGCAGGAAGTACCCAAGGAGGACAGAGTGTTGTGTTGACCACCACATGTGCTGTAATACCCTCGTGAATTATGTTCTCCAGATTTCCTGTGTTGTAGGCTTAAGAAATAATATTTTGTGTTTGTTGGATTTATCAAAAACTAGAGGAAATGTGTTGAAGTCATTCTATTTTTGCCATCATGGCCCTTTAAAAAAAATTGGTCATTTTCACTTAAGTATTTTCAGTTAATAAAAATGTAAAAAAATATTTTTAAAAATCCCCATATCCTGTTCAATCAGCCATCCTGCAAAAAATAGGAAACTAATGTTAATAAAATACCATCAACTTATTTCTAGACATTTTTCAAATTTTATCAGTTCTCCAACCACTGTCCTTTCTCTGCTCTGGGAGATAATCCCAGACCCCTGTCTCATTAGGTTGTTTGTGTCTTGAGTCTCCTGCAGTCAGTGACAGCTTATCCATCTTTATTTGTTTTTCAGGAATCTGACATTCGAAGTGCACTGGCCATTTACTTCCTAGATTGTTCCTCAGTTTGGGTTTGTCTGATGTTTCTTCCTGATTAAAATCAGGTCATGCATTTTTCAATGAGAACACACAGAAGGTAGAACATGTTATTGGGGGGTGATGTGGCTATGTCTCATTCTGTTGATTTTGATTTGACCACTCGGATAAAATAAAGTTTAAATCCTCACTTTTATCCATTGATAAGTTTTTTTTCCATATTTTCACTCACTAATTTTAGCATTTATGATAATCCTTGCCTGAAACAAATTGGACTGTGCTGTTTATAAATGATGATTTTCTATTTTCATCAGCCTTTCTCCATTTATCAGTTGGAATTATCCTTTAAGAAAATGTTATCCTTCTTATTTATTTATTTGATCATTTATTTCAGTAGAGAGTTATGGGCATTTGTTGTATTTTATGTATTACAATTCATTATCATAATATTCATTAATATTAAGTTCATTAATAATTTTGATACCTAAATTTTCTCACATTTTCCTTTCATTTCTAGATATTTTGGTCTCTTCTTTATTATATACTCTTTGGCCCAACCTCTTATGATTTTTGTTTCAATGTTACCAATTGTATTGATTCAATTAATTCTACTAATTAACAGTGAAATAAATTTATATATTATAAAAAAAATTTAAAAGTTCATCATTCCATACAGATTTTCAAAATGTTGTAAAAAGTGTAGTCTGTTACTAATATATCCACATTTCCTTTATTTCAGTACATCATCTTGATGCACCCTAAATACTTTATCTATAAAAAGTAATGTTACTTGTTCCTCAAAACAAAGCAAAACAGGCGGTGAGCCTCTGATGTATTCTACATAAAACAAATTCATTCAGATCAGCTTTGACTAGAATTATGAAGTCAGTCACATTAATAAAACCCTAATTGCACACACAGAACCTTTCGTGTGAATTTTCACATTTATCAAGAGAAAATAGTCTTCATTATTTTAAAAAGTTTATGGCTTTAGCACTCTAATCTTGCAATAATTAGTGTTCTTTGTCTCTTTTTTTTCTTTCTCCGAGCTTGTGAGTCACACCTTTCTTCACTTTTCCACAGGAAACAGTTTTCCCCACAGTTAGTGTATCCCTCTGGTCTTTTAATAAGAGGAAATTTACACACCCACACCTTGTGTCACCATCTGACTAAGAGTTCCTTATGTTTGTTTTTGACAAATTACTGTCACTTATGAGGTAGGCAATTTATGGTGACCATGAGAAGGGACCTGGAAAGGATATGGTTTGAGGTTTATAAAGTAAACCCAGATAATGTTGGTCCTGACTAATAAATCAACAACTAATGCTCCATGTCAAATACTAATTAATTCTTCCTTTTCTCCCTCATATTAATTCAGTGTCATTCTGAGGCTTTAAGGGAGAGTTCCTGCAGCTCAAAGCAAGAACACTCTGGTACCTTGCCAGAGATATTTATTAATTGCAATAAATGCAGTGGTTTTGAACAACAGAATTCAGAAAAGAAAGATGAGTTTGGAAGACAGTTCTCCCCCCTTGGTGAGTATGATATTTTAGGATACAAATAAATCAATTTGAACCTAATAGGAGTAATTTTTTCACATCTTTTTGGATACTCAGATATTCCAGTAAACTAATTACTAGCACTATTGTATTCCAACATGCATATTAATGCCAACCTCAAAATGCAAAAAGAAAAAAAATGCAACAAGTTAGTTCAGGAAACTTAGACTCAATAAGATACGACATTCTGATGGCAATGATTGTATTTTTACCTGACATATATTCCCAGAGGGCTAAAAGTACCTATTTAAATATTTGAAATTCTGGTAGCCAGCTGAATGTTCTGTATACAATTATAAATGTATTTTCAGAATATTTTACTTTGTTCTGAGCTTAATCATTTAAAAGAGCATATAGGGCTGGGGTTATGGCTTACCGGTGGAATGCTTGCCAAGCATGTGTGAAGCCCTGGGTTTTATTTTCAGCACCACATAGAAATAAATTAAATAAAGGTCCATTGCAAACTTAAAAAAGAAAAGAAAAGAAAAGAAAAAAAATTTAAAAAATAAGACAATCTATAAACCATGTAATGGAATCTCCTTTAGCAATATGGTATAGTGAAGAATTAAATAGTGTACTATATAGCTTTGATGGTCATGTAATTCTGTGAACTCGGGTATCTTGTTCATGTATTAGATGTGAAAACAGATACTGTGCTCCTACTTTCTCCCATGCATGTTGTAAAAGGAGAATAAATGTTAAAAGGGAGGGAAGGTATCCAAAGCAGCAAATCTTCAAATGCCTGTTTAAGTCTATGGTAATGTGATCTCTACCACTTGACCAAAGTCCTATTTAACTCAAGGTTAGGATTAAGAGGAAGCCCCAAGTTAAAGAAGGATGACTTCCAAAGAGATAGGTGCCATTCTCTAGTATCTGGGTGCAGGAACAGGACCACTCTGAGTTGTTCAGTCTTCACAAGCACTAGCTTTGGGGGATACAGATTTTTCATCCCTTGTTGAGCTTTCTCATACAGTTCAGAATTAAACTTTTGAGACATAGTGACATGCTTTGAAAGGACCCCTCACTTTGTGGACGAGGAGCTCCCAGGGCCTGTTATTTAAGTGTGGAATGGATCAGGGGCATACTGCAGTCAGCCCTGACCTTGGGTCTAGGTGCTTGGCCTTAGCCGTCCAACCTGGCCAAGACTGGTGCGGCGAACAGCTCAGCTCAGGAACTGTGATCCCACAGGGGTAGTAAAGCAAATGGGAAAGAGGACGGAGTGCAAGGCTGCATAAACTATGTGCTGAAAGGAATATAGCCGTTTGGGGAAACTATATTATTTTAGCCTCACCCAGGTAGCATTTAGTGTGTCGTAAGAAGTAAAGCAGTCTAAAATCTGCTGAAATTACGGGCAGGGGAAAACACACCTACTCAGCAAATTGGGTTTGGTGTGTATAAAGTTCAAAGAGTGATAAACAGTTTTAAGAGCTGTTGGTCAGGGGTCACCACGCCTCAGAAAGATACACATTTGAAGGTTACTGTAGGCATTCGCTTTGCTGGAGTATGTTAATTTTAAAACCAGTGCCCAAATAAATCAGTTATGTTAAAGACCTTGACAAAGGCAGGGTAAAACATAAAGCACCGATCTACCTTAACTTAGGTTTTATTTTATGCTGCTACACATGAATGCACGTGAAAATATTTCCCTTCTAGTTTCCACTTTAGTAGCAAAGTATAGTTTTAAAAAGTTTCCCGGAAGTAATATGTAACTTTACACATTGGAAACATGCATTGTTACCTCTAAATGCCTATAGAAATTTAGACTTGGTGACATTTTTATGTTGCTCTGAAATTCCTCCAATCACACATGTCAAAAAAAATCTGTTTAGGTCTTAGCAGAGTTCTCTCAAATCTAAATTTATTAAGGAAGTATTAATATTTTCAACATGTGTGGCTTATATGAATAATCAGGGCTCCTGGTAGGGAGGCAGGGTTTAAATTAGCAGATCCCTATTTCAGAAATTGCATTTAGGGGCTGGGGATGTGGCTCAAGTGGTAGCGCGCTCGCCTGGCATGCGTGCGGCCCGGGTTCGATCCTCAGCACCATGTACAAAGATGTTGTGTCCACCGAGGACTAATATTAAAAAAAAAAAAGTTCTCTCTCTCTCTCTCTCTCTAAAAAAAAAAAAAAGAAATTGCATTTAAAAAGTAACATGTAAAATTTATTGTGAAAATTTCTAGCACTTTTAAACATCTTTTTGTAGAACTTAAAGCTACATGCACAGTGGTGGAGATATTTATGTTCTTATCATTTTTTTTTTTTTACAAAAATATAAAGGCTTGGAGTTACTATCCTTGTTCCATTATCTTTCTATACTCTTTACAGTGGCATTTCACAAAACATGATTTTTGATGTTAGTAGGTTTAAAGAGGACTAAAAGAAGTCTCTGTTCATATAAGCACAGGGAACATGAGTTATAAAAAATTTAAACAAATTTTAAAAAATTAATATCCTATGACTCTTTAAAAGTTGAGTAAGTTCTGATGTCAACCCTAAACTTAATTGATTCCTTCACTTATTTGAGTGTTTTACTAATGCCACAATAGAGGTATAGAATATTTCTTGTATTCCATAAATAACATACTCCCTTCTCCATGATTTCATGCACCCCCAACCTCAAAGCTCTGCTGTCTGTAAACATATAGTAATTTTTCCAGTTTCAGAATTTTTTTTTCATTGCTGAGGACTGAATCAAGAGCCTTGTGCCTGCTAGGCAGTTGTTCTGCATCCCCACCCCTGAACTATTCTTCCAGCTCCCTGTTCTAGAACTTTGTGGGAATGGATTATTGTACATCCTCTTCTGTATGTCTCTCTTGAGAAAATGGTTTTGAGATACCTATCAGTGACAAAAAACGAGACATCCACTTTTACTCCTGTGTACTTTTCTACAGGGAAAAGAGACCACAATTTGTCCATCCATTCTTCTTTGAGTGCGTGTCTAGATTGATTTGAGCATTGGATGAATCTATTAAGATTAAATATTGGGCTGGGGATGTGGCTCAAGTGGTAGCGCGCTCGCCTGGCATGCGTTCGGCCCGAGTTCGATCCTCAGCACCACATACCAACAAAGATGTTGTGTCCGCCGAGAACTAAAAAATAAATATTAAAAATTCTCTCTCTCTCTCTCTCTCTCTCTCTCTCTCTCTCTCTCTCTCTCCCTCTCTCTCTCCTCTCTCTCTCTTTAAAAAAAAGATTAAATATTAATCTTTAATTAAGAATAAAGATAGGTTAAAGTGTCTATATACCTGTTTTATTATGACATATGTTTCATTTTTCTTTTGGAAGTACTGAGAGTCATACGTTAAAAATATTTTGCTTTATGAGAAACTCGCAAATTATTGTGTAGTCCCACAAGCAATGTGTGAAATTTCCAATATTCAACTGTCCTTTTAACTTTAGACATTCTGTAGAGTTCATGTGATTTCTAATTTTTGGTTCTAAAATTCTGATTTCATTTACTTTATTGTTTTTGTTGTTGTTCTGCAATACTGAGGTGGAACCCAGGGCCTCATGGACACTAGGCAACGTCTGTACCACAAGCTCCATCCCAGCTCTGCCTCATTGCCTTACTTCTCTGTTAGTCCTTCTTTTTTCTCATTCATTGGAAGCATGTTTTGACTTACTTGTTTAGACACCACAGGTGTTTCTTGGGAGACAGCTCCTGTCTTCCTTCAGCTGGTTCTCCTTTACCTAAGGCAATTTGAGTCTTTCTGTGTGTACACGTCCAGGAGTCAGTCTGAGACTGCTGGGCCAGGTCTGGGTGTTCTCCCTCCCTGACTCTCTCCTGAGGGATACTTTGGTGCCCTTGGTATTTCCATCCTCACTTCTCAGATGCCCCTGGCCAGAAAAACTGTGATCTGTGCACGCCTGTTCCACCATCATGTTGCATTATGCGCTGGCTGCACACTGCCCTAGCTGAAAGCAGAAAACTAGGTCTCCAGTGCTTTCCAAAAATGCAAATGCTTTCCAGAGTTCTTCTGCTCCTGTCTGCCTCCAATACCTGCAGGCAGCTGCTTTCTGAATTTTGTCCAAGTTTAGAGTTGTTTTCTGCAGCATGTCCTGGTAGGGACTTTGTCATTCTTAGACATGTTGTAGCTCATATTTTCACTATGTTATGGAGTCATTTGCTGAATATAATTTCTTAATTCGACTTAAGGTGAATATATCAATTTTTGCTAGATGATTAGTGCTTATGGTGCTCTATTTTGTAATCCAGATAATTGAGGTTTTCTTCTATATTTTCTTCTGGAATAATTGGTATGTTAACTTGCTCATTTAGAACTACAATTAACCATAATTGATTTTTGTATGTGGTCTGAGCTATTGATCAGAAGTTCGTTAACAGTGAAAACACTTTGAGATCTATTTTAAATTTTAACACAGTATATGTAGTTATAGATGAGGATAGTTAACACATGGAACAAATTCTGAATAATTTTTTAAATTTTATTTAGGGTTAAGTCTAACTCTAGTATCTTCACATTAGATATCAGATTTGAGAATTAGTTCTTACCAATTAGTAGGTCCCTAATTTAAAGCACCAAACTATATTGGACTGTTAAAATGACATCAACAAAAAATGTTTTGATCAACTTAACTATTCTCAGGCAACTCAATTAAGTTTCTGAAGTCAAGCATGTAATTAGAATCCTTCCCACTCTGCTATATATACTTTACATATCAAGTGTGCTTAAAATAGTTTCTATTTTATGAATTAAAATAGACTAATAGTCCCTTTCCTTTATGAATGAAGTTGTGACCTTTTACAATTTAGCAAGCAAATTTAGACCCTTTCTTTCATTACATTATAAAATTGATAAAGTTACATTAAAGTCACTACTTAACATTTTTTTAAATATCCTATGGATTTTTTTTTTTTGTCTCTTTCATTACTCTTTAAAGACATCTTCTTGGTACAGCAACAAAAATGGTGAATGGAAAGGGTAAAAGTTAACAGCTGAGAAATAAAATTAATAAGAAAAAAAATTAAAATAATGGTATCTTTGATTCAAAGAATAGCCCAAAACATGATTTCATAAGTAAACTTTAAATATTTATTATGCTGGATGAAAAGCTTAGATTTGTCAAGTGATTTCCTCAGCACTTTCCATGTACCTGAAGTGCAGAGTCTCATCACCATTTGTGTTTAATTTTATACTTTCTAAAAGTAAGTTTTCAGATCTTACTCATCCCCCTATCCCTCATGGAAATCTTTCCCCAAGTGTAATTACTGATTCCATTGCATTCTTAGAAGGCTCTTAGAAATCATCACCATAAAAAAGTTCCCATAAGTTGACTCTTACCATAAAAGGCATTTTTATAAAATTAACTAGGAAGTTTGAACATGTCAGTTTTATCTGTGGAGTGTTACCATATAATGAACGCATAGAAAAATTCTTAATTCACAGTATTATGTAACTATTTCTCATATTAACATTGAATATTTAATATTTGACACACATTGTCGTCCATCACTGCATAATCAAGAGGAACTTGAAAAATAGAACAAATAAAATTCAGCTAAATGTAGTTGAATAACTCAAGATAAAAGAAGAAATAAGTTTAGATGTCTCTTATAGAAGCCTATCTCACAGTGCTCTGAATGTCCATTTTGCCTTTTTCCTTCACATCTGTGATGCTGAATTTTGTAGGTCAACTTTACTGGGCTTTGAGGTGCCCAGATATTTGGTCAAACCTGGTCCTGGGTATTTCCCTGAGGGTGATTTAGGAAAAGCTTAGCATTTAGATCAGTAGGTGGAGCAAAGCAGATTGTGCTCTCAGTGAGTTGCAGACCTGAAGATAACACCAAGGCCAATTCTCCCTGGAGAATTATCTAATTTTTTCTTTCTTTTTTTCTGGAATTCTTTGAGCTGGGACTTTGAGTTCTGTTCTTTCTTCAGAATCAAACTGCAACACAGAGTTTTCTTGGTCTCAAGCTTGCTGGCCTTTGATGGGACTCTATTATCAGCCCTCCTGATTCTCAGCCCTTTGAATGGGACTGGGATTTATACTCTTAGGGGGACTTGTCAGATATATATATTCACCATTATTATATATAATCACATATGTATATTTTATTTTCCTGCAGGTTTTGTTTTTCTAGAGAATCTTAATGCAGGTGGGATATCAACAGGTGTTAAATGACACAAGAAGGAAAGAAAAAGTGTCTGTATACATTGGGCAAAACAAAGAAACCAATGAATGTTTATTTTCAACATTTTAAACACCTGGGTAAAAAAAGAGAAGTAAAATGGGGAGCATGGGAGGATTAGATGAACTCTAGATAGGGCAAAGGGGAAAAGGGGAGGGAGGGAAGGGAGAAGGCATGGGGGTAGGAAAGATGGTGGAAGGAGATGGATATCGTTACCCTAAGTACATGTATGAAGACATGAATGGTGTGACTCTACTGTGTGTACAACCATAGACATGAAAAATTGTGCTCTATATGTGTACTATGAATTGTAATGCATTCTGCTGTCATATATAACAAATTAAAATTTAACAAATGAAAAAAAGAGAAGTAAATGGTATGACTATTGTCTTTACTCTCTAATTTTGATAAGAAAACATTTATATGTTATTCAAAATTAAGATAGGTAAATATAAGAAGAAAACACCTTTGCAAATATATATTGGTAGTTTCTTATGCAAAATTAACAGTATCCTTTAGGTTTGGGATGTAATTTATAAAATAAGACTGAAAATTATCCTAAAAGTCAAACCTTTGGTAGAAGAAAAATCTGATCAAAATTTATGATGTGTATTTATTCTAACAATATGCATAAATAAAAGACTACTATTACATTTAGTTGATATATTTGTATATTTCAAAAGATTTTATTGTGTTTCCAGTCTATGGCATAAGGATGATGTGTTAGAAAAGATGGTTTTTCAAAAAAAAATACTCAGGTCAAACTCAGTCCAATGAAACTTCATTCCACAGTATTTCTTTTGATGAACTTGTGACATAATGTACAAATCTACGGCTGTATCTGTTTATGCTGTGTTAGCAAGAATTCCATCATGTTTTAGATATTCTGTAAATTTATAGAAGCAAGCTAATTGAAACAGAGATGTTAAAAATAAATGAGAGGTGCCTGCATGGATCTGGGTGCTAATTAAGTTTAGGGAATAGATTAAAAGATACAAAAATGTTAAACAAAAATACTGAACAATTTTATCTAATGTAAGAAAGTTCTTCTATTAATTCTTTAAAAAATATTACTAAATTAAATATTCAGAGATTCAGCAGGATATTTATAATATACCTGAAAATGTAATACGTATAATAATAATACAATAATTACATGCATAGCCCTTGGTAAAACACTAATACAATATCTTACAATATTGATATAATATCTGTCATTATTACACCTCAAGGCAAACTCTAAACAAAATTTTAGGATGTTAAATGTGCAAATCTTCTAGATAGTTTTTGTCACATTTTTCTCATCTTTTGTATCTCAAATTTTAGAAATGATGTAAATGAATACCCTATGACTTGTTCTGTCAGTTTTCTTTTCCATGCAATGATATTTCCGTAATTTATGCCTCTTTTGAAGTATGGATTGTAGTGCATGCTTTCCATTACTTTAGGCTAAGAGATATTTGTATCCATTCTACCACAAATCAACATTGGAATGATTTTCAATTTGTGGCATTACATAAAATGGTATGAGCCCTGTGGGTGCATGTCTCCTGATTCACAATAAAAAGGATTCTCTAGAAATGGAACATTTGGAACATTCACATCAATGTTACTTACTAAACAGTTTAGCAGTTAGTTGTTAAAAGTAAATGTATTAGCTTTAGCTTTTTTTCTTAACATGGAAAGATTTGCAAATTTGTCACTCTTATCCTTACCAAAAAAAAAAAAAAGAAAACAAAAGAAAACAAACTAAAAATCAATAACTCTTCCCAGATCCCACAGGTATTGAGGTCAAAGGGAAAACTAATGCCCTGAAAACTTAGAGAGAGGCAAATACAGAGACTCGAGCTGAGCTGAAGCAGAAGGTCCTGGAGCCTAGAATTGGTAGGAAAGACAAACTATAACCAAAGACATGCTGAGGAAGGAGTGTGGACTACCTGAGTCAGAGTCCCTGGAACCAGTTGAACTTTCATCTTTAAAAAGAATAAATAAATGGGTGTAACCAATGACAACAAATGACATGTGGACACATTTCTTTATTTAGAAATTCTGAAAATCCTTGTCTTTTAATTAGATCCCTAAATCCATTGGCTGAAATATATCTGCCTTATTGCTGTTGTATCATGGTACTGAACATTAATCCCATTTTATTCTCTTGTTTTTCTTATAATTGCTTCCTTTTACATTGAACATTTTTTTTCTCATTTGTTTTTCTTCTCTGTCTCTCACTATATATATATATATATATATATATATATATATATATATATATATATATATACATATACGTATACACACACACACACAATGTGGATTTTGAAAAGCTTTTTCAAGATGGCAGAAAAGATCTAAAAGGTGGATAAATATAAATAAATAAATAAATATAAATTTAATAGATAGAGAGAGAGAGAGAGAGAGAAAGAGAGAGAGAGAGAGAATTTAAACTTTATTTTGCTCATTTGTTTGTATGTGATTTTGAGAATCAAACCCAGTGACTCAGCTGTGCTAGGTGAGTGCGCTACCACTGAGCTACAGCCTCAACCCCTCTGCTTATATTTTTTTTAGAGTTTATTCTTAATTTGTATATACACAAAGTCACAGTCAATGGCATTACCCTCCTGCCGAATGATACCAAATCCTGCAATCTAAATTTATTCATCACAATCCTGACTCCTGTTATTATTGCCTTACATTTTAAATAGCGTGTTGCTTTTTTGTTAACCTGGAAATGTAGACTTTTTTTAATAATAGTATTTGGAGGTAAATGTATTATATGTACACACTCATTTAAGAGCTTTGCTCTTTACTGTTCTCTCTTATATCTAAGACTTGACTGAAGTCTGTTCTATTAGTTGTTTGAAAGTGATTTTCTCTGTTCCTGGTTTAAGAGATGGTTTTGTTCAAAGGACAACTCTAGGCTGACAACTTTCATTGTGGCTGATTAGGGACCTTTGAGTCCCCTATTTGTTTGTTTGTTTAGGTGCCATTTTTTTTTGTTTATTTCCTCTTTTTTTTTTTCTAAGTAATCTTAATACATCTGTTTGTCTTTGGGATCGGATGGTTCCATGGCCTGTTTTATTTCTCTAGTACTCTAGAACTGGTTTGCAGTTCGTGGGGATGCTGATCTCAGGTAGTGACCTTCACTGGACTCCCCAGGCTTTTCCCCATTCTCTGAGCCTGCTCCCTCCTGCAGCCCCCTCTCCTCTCCTTTAGACTCTGCTGAGTGTGGATCCCCTCTTCTACTGTGCACTGCTTCACCTTTTCTTTCCCATTTTCCACCTTTGGATCTTTTCTGCCATCTTGAAAAAGCTTTTCAAAATCCACATTGTACTTCTTTGATTCTGCCTCATCCACCCCAAGCTTCTGTCTCGCCTATTGATTGTTTTAGTTGTTTTATTTTTCATGCCTGGGTTTCAGTTTATTTTTAATTGTGAATCCCCACTTTTGTATCTTCTTCCTCTATACTCTGATTTTTATTAACCTATTTTATTTCCTTAAACATAGCTATTATCCTTGCTTTATAATCTGTGTCTAAAAATCACAATATCGAAAGCATCAAAGGTCTTTTTCTGCCCTTTTTTGCTCTTGTATATAGTAGCTTGTTTTTTTGTTTATTTATGATTTTTTTAAATTATTGAGTTCACCTTTCACAGAACATAATATGCAAAAATGCTCTGGAGAGAGGAATGAAGTGTCATTCTTTTAAAAAGATATTCTTTTGCTGCTATGTGGACCATAAACCCAGGACCATCATAAATTAATTTCTCTTCTTGGGGTATTTTATTTTCCATTAAAGGAAGTGCAATTTCAGCCTTTAATTTCACAGGTGGGTTGGGTTTTATTATAATGAGTAGGGTTTGTTTCTCCTTCCCAACTGGGTCTGAGCCCTTTGCTGTTCTATTCCATGGAGCATATTTGCTCCTACCACATGGTGATTCACTCATCGAGGCTATTAGACACCATACCTGTGTCACATTTTTTTATCCTCAGTTTTTAAAATCAAAAGACACATTCACCCATGTCTACCAGATAACTAAGAGCAAAGTCCAGATGCAATGTTTTGTTTTTCTCGAATTCCTATCTTTACCTGTGTCTTCAGACTCAGTTACACTTTCTTAACAGGTGATTAATGCAACATTTGCCCGCATGGGAGACATTTTCTTCCAGCATCTTTGGGTTGTGTTCAGAGGAATGTTTTTTGTGTGGGATATCTGAAATCTGTCCTCTGTTTTCTTTTAGCATATTCTCCCCTCTTTTCACAGAGCTCTTTTCCAAATCAGCCTGCCCCCCCTCACTCATGGATCAGTGCTTCAGATAATTTTCTTCTGTCCTCCATCAAAATGAACTTTCTCTTGCATCATTTCCAGGTAACATAAATTAATGTAGACAATGAAATAGTAAGGAGAGATATTAGTATCATCATTTTAAAAGAAAGTGTCTAGGATTTAAATCAGTATGCACAGTCTTGTGCTGTTGGAAGAGTTCTTTCATTTCCAGAAGATTCTTTTTTTTTCCTTTATAAAACTAGGGTATGCAGGTCATGTGAGATAATATGTGTGAAACAGCTTCATTATGCGTCCTTCACCCTACAAATACAAGCTATTATATTTTTCCAACAAAAGATCTTTTACAGCCTAAAATGATATCAGCCAAAGACATAAAAAATAGGACAATTTGAAGAAATTATGTAAATTTATGAGGAAAAGTTTTTTTTTTTAATTTTTTTTATATCACTGGACTTTTAGTACCCTTCTAAGGCAACCTTTAGAATCTATTGCCTTATTCTGGCTGCACATGCATGTGTAGAGAACATGTTTTACACCATAAATGCATCTGTCCTCATGAATTCTTGCAAAAGGCAACAAAGGAAATCTCCATTGTAATGTGGCTCGTTCATCAGCAGCATTGAAAGGGAATCACATACCACAGTTAATTTCATTCCCAGAATTTTTACAATAGCAAGACAGCTGCTCAGCATAACTTTCCCTGTTGCTTTTCAATTTATGGTGCAAAAGATGAAATGTATTTGGAAGTAAAGGCCAAGTGGCTAGTAGATGAACTTTATGAGATTTAATCTGATCATGTCAGGGACTTATTTTTCATGGAATAATTTAGGCCTCATGGGCATGCCTTTGGGCTAGGTAGCAATTTCCAAACCGTATTTAAGATACAATTTGAAAAATAAGCTGTAGAACAATAATTATCTGAAATGCTGATTTTACTAATTCTCTTTACTTTCCCATGGACATGTGTATTTGGGAAAAGTGTTCATTCTGTTTCCATAAACCTATTATTTGTCTTGTCTATTTTGATACTGATTTTTTAAATCAAATATTCTGCTAAGTTATGAAATATTCAAATGTGCCAGTATTCATATGTTACAAGGAAACTCATATCTCTTTCACTATTATGTTGCATGTTAATATATAAAAAAGTCTATAACCCAGAATATTAAATCTGGGGAGATAAAGAAGTCGTTTGTTCAGGTGTATACATGTAAATTAATGTAACATGGGCCGAATTATATTAGTTTCAGGTTTTAGCTTGGCAAAATTATAATGATAAATAAAAATATGTGACTTCCATTTCTCATATTTGTAAATAATGGCCCAAATTGAAAAAAAGGTTGCAGCTGGAAGAGAACAAATTAGACTACAAATTCTTTTTCTTGAAGGATTTTCAGAAAACAGAAAATTTACATTATTCATATTGTTTAACACACCAAAGGAACAGTCAAACTTCCACCTCAGCTGGCCACCAACACCTATTTTATAACCACATCATGTTTTCTTTTTGCCCTGCCTTCAGTAGGATGATAAACATTTTGAAATTCATAAAACTTTATTCCATGAATTTTAACCGTGGGTGGATCCCAGAACAGGGATGACCCAAGTGTACTTAGGAATGACATGAACTTCAAGGTCCTATGGTCTGTCTGCTTTCCAAAAAGAATCACTGATTTATTTACCCTTTGTTTAGATCTCTTTGAATGTTATAGTGGGAGCGCAAGAAAGCCAATTGGTAGAAAAATATCTCAATCTAGGTTCCATTTCCAGGGAACATCAGATCATCATCCAGATTCGATATGAGAAAACTTTCTTTAAATAGGAGCCAACAGTAACATCTGCATACAACTCATGCTGTTGTTCATCCTGAATCTCCACCAGTTCTTCATATTTTAGAATGTGTGCATTTCCTCTCCTTTTCTTTTTAATTTCATAGACTGCTGAAGCCAAGCTCAGTGACAAGGACTATTTTGTAATCATTTTGATTTATCTATAAGCAGCAGGTTTGCAAATCCCTTAAGAACTCATTCTCAGATTTGTAGCTCAATTAGGCAGACTCATTTAGTCTGGATAGATTGGCTCAAAAGCACAGAGGACTCAGATCCCAAAGATTCCAGGACCTCATGCAGCGTATTAAATTTTGTTTTTAAAAAATGCCTTCTTTCCTTGCACCGATAAAATCATCTTCAAAACATCCAGAAAAGATCTTATATGTCTGAGGTATACTGTAACTACAATTGAATTTTGCAGCCTAAAATTTTCTCTGAATTCTGTCTTCAGGATCATGGCTGTAGGGTCAGTAAAACCCTCATTATCTGCTTATCTTGAAGAATAAAAAACCTTTTCATCCACCTCTGGCTTGATGACAAATTTAGAGAGACTCGGGTGTTTGTGACTCACTTTCCTTACCAGGAGACCAACTGTTTCTGGTTATTAAAAAAAAAAAAGGGGGAATTGGTGAGTCTTTGAGCCCTGACTTGCTCTCATACAGAGTCATAACCTTCATGTACCATGCTTGATAGGATTCTCAGCACCACTCAGTGAAGAAGGTTCTAAGGAGAAGAAAAAGGCCTAGGGAGACATTTTTAAAAATGAGAATAGGAGAGAGACAGAGAAAAACAAAACAGAAAGAAGATAAAGAGAGGGAAAATGTGCTTGAGAGCATATACGGCTGCACATTCAACATATAAAATGATTTCTCTAAAATCCCATGGCCAGAAGTATTGCCAGAGTGAGTGTGTGGTTTACCTGACACCAAAACCTTTAAACCCCTGCTGTGTCCCAGAGCCCTGTG
Source organism: Spermophilus citellus (assembly GCF_964194105.1). Classification (NCBI taxonomy): domain Eukaryota; kingdom Metazoa; phylum Chordata; class Mammalia; order Rodentia; family Sciuridae; genus Spermophilus; species Spermophilus citellus. The sequence goes on from NC_138187.1 coordinate 91,023,978, forward strand.
GCAGACACTGATAGGAGTTCTTTTCCCCTTTCTATATGCAGCAGATACACTCTCCAGTCTTCCTTTGAGTTAGAGTAGGTCATGGAAGTGAGTTCTTGCCACTGGGATATGGTCTGGCTCCTATAATCTTTTTTCATGAAATCTCTTTCCCTATTTCAAAGCTGAATGGAGAATGTGAATTTCATAAAGGAGAGCAAAATGAGGTAGCAGCCGGAGCTGGGGTTCTGGGAGCATCATACAAAAGGTTTTCAGGGGATAGGGACATGGGGTGCTGAGGGCAGGTTGTCAGCCTCTACAAGGGGAAGCCGTTGGCTACAGCAGTTAGCTCCCCTGACCAACATACCCAAGGGGACCCAGCGGAGTAGCAAGGCCCAATTCTAACCATAATTTCACCCCAACTGTCCTAATTAGCAATCAAGTTTAATCAGGTTAGCTAAATCCTACCAGTGTTAACAAAATGCCTCCTTCTCTAAAGAGTGAATCCTAAAGATCTCCACACAGGAGGAATGGCCAGAGGACATCATCCATGCCATGTCGCAGCTGCCCACAGACACTGGGTGGCTCATTACTGAGTTCCTTCACTGCCATTTTTTGCCAATAGTTTGAATAAGAAATAGAAAAAATAAAACAATGAGTCTATTGTGTATTGTGCATGGATGAAAACAGAATAGCACCATAATTTATTAAACTGAAAGCTATAAAAGGAAATAAACTCTCTCCCAGCTTCCCTAAATATAGACAAATACTTATAATTTCTGTGGAGGATCTAAAACTATGAACTTCTCTAGAGAGGGCTGCCAAAGTTTTACCTCCTTATAGATGTTTAGATTTTCAGGCCTCTGGTTGGGTTTCTAAGCCCAGAAATTATGGTATTCAAAGCAAGATAATGTTGCCTTACTGCTGTAAAGTTATTAATACAGTAACTTTTGTGAATTCTATTAGCTGCGTGCTGTTCTATGGTTTCAAGTTTATCTTCCTAGTATGCCTGGAAGGCAGACCCACACCGGTGATGTCTTTTATTAACACCATTTTAAGAGATGAAGCAATCAGAAAGAGGAGTGTAAAGGCCTTTACAAGAATAATAAAAAGCAGAGCTGGGTTTACATAATACAATCTGAAGCAGTTTTAGGTTTAGGACTCAAAGTAGTTCTACTATTGTGAATTTAAGCAATGATACACATTCTGTATATCATTTTTTGGACAGAATCCTTGTTGTAGAAAAATAATTTCTCTAAGGTCAAAAAGAAAAAAATCTTAAGAGCCTTAGAAATTGAGATAGATTCAAAAGGCATTTTTGATTAAGGTATTTGTTTTGGTTCTGTATGGGAATGTCCGAGAACATCATCTAATATTCATAGTGCACCATTCTGAGCTTATTTCTGTTCCTTTATCAGTGAATGGAAGTGTAAACATAGTAATCCCAAAATGTGTGAACTAGATCAAATTCTAAGTGACCCATGACTCGAAGCTGTTGCAAAGACTTTCTATGTACAAAAAGTAAAAATTTCTACTGCAAAAAAAAAAAAAAAAACAAAAAGTAAAAATTACCCTACTTAGTCTGCCTTGCTAGACCTTTGTTCCCAAATATCTTTCTCAATGCATGTTCCTGCCACACAGGAACAGATTTTAAGCTATACACAAGTCACCCTACTCCTTTTAAATTCATTCACTAAAACTCATTTTTCTTCACATATTCAGTTATGTTTACCCCATCTGCTTGGGATAAGTTGATCTTGATGTTAGTCTGCATTTCTGATTCTCTTTTCATCTTTAAAGTGCCTGCCTTATAATACAGCTGTTTCTCTTGAATTCCCAAATTCTCTTTGTGGGTCATTGGCTCTCTTTCCTGCTCCCTCTACTATTTATCAATGCTTTCCCTGTAAACTTTTGGGACATAAATATTGTTGCATCATTTAAAAAATATTTCTTTACCAACCAGCATCATGTCAACTTGTACCTAGTGTTTATTTCTCTTCTTCAGTTTTCCATGTAGCTTCTTCATGTTTTTACTTCTAAGGGGACAGTTGTATAAAGAAAACTAGCAAAAATAACAAGAATGGTAGACTGTGCACTCCCAGAAACAATGATAAGAAGAAGGAAAAAATAAAACAGCTAAAGTCATTAGAAGTGAAAAGAAAATGAAAATTATAATTTAATGGAATTAGAAGAGCAGTCAGTACAAGAAGCATATTTTAGAGAGAGAGGTAATTCTGGGAGTTTATCATCAAGACATCGCCTCACCAGCTGGTCACCACACCTTTAGCCTACTAAGTAATTCTGTCCTTGGAGACTTTTAGAAAATAGTACAAATCTCTATCCCAGTTTTGGTGGGAAATCAAATGTCCCCCCATATTTAAAGGATCTTTAGGGAAGTCTAGGTGTGTTTGCAGATGCTCTGGTGAAGACTGTAATTGCTAGATGTGTATTTTTATAATTCCCTTTGTTTGGTACATTTACAGATGTTGCAGTTCAGTGTAATCAATCAGTATGCAAAGATACAAAATTATATTGGAAAAAGGAAGTTGTAGAAACAAAGTTTAGTACTGTATTTAGTAAGCTCTAAAATATAGCTAATAAAAGCAGGGAAAAATAGAGGAAGAAGTTTTGTGGTATTGGGGAAATTCAAAAAACCAGTACCTAAGTTGCAGGGGAACGAGGCCATCTCATAAATCTGCCCTTCAGAGTGTTGCCGTTGACAAGATTGTGGTGCCCAAGAAATCTGTACCTATTAATTTTCAGTGTCAAATTTCAAATTCCTGGGAGGAACATGGAGGACCCAACTGGAATAAAGTTTTCATAACTAGAAAGTCTATTTTTGTTTTATAGCTAGCGCAAGCGGGAGCAGAATGTGTTACATAAATTCTACAGCTGTACATTTGAAGTCTCTTTTGGGGAAAGGGAACTTTTGTTTGGAGGTCTCCTGAAGAGGTGCCTAACATCCTATGATTTTATACCCCATTCTTTGACAAATGAGGACACAGAGTTTCCCAAGGGGTGAGTGGTGTAATTAGAGTACAGAGGCTAGGATTTAAGTAGAAGAGAGGTCTATTTTTATTACTTTACTATGCAGATGCTCCCTGGAGATGAATTAGAGAACTTACATTACTAGGATTGGAAGTCTGAAATGTCAAGTCATCAGGTATTCAAGGAAAGAAGGAAGACTGCATTTGTTGAACTTCAAATCAAACAAGATCATTCATTCTAGTATAGGTAACCAAATAAGGTGATTCTATTTTCTTGTGACATTACTTTACATTACCACTGTGCAGTAGTAAGACACAGGAATGAAAAGTGTCTTTAAAAGAATAAAAATCACCATGTAGTATCATTTTCTTAGCCATCTTGACTTTAAATCAGATCATTAGGTAGAATTTAACATTTTCTTCATTATATGTATCTGGTCAAGTTCTTGATCCCCATCTAATGTGCACTCAAATTTGAGACTACCTTCCAATTGCTCACAAAGTTAGGTTTCTAGATCAGTAGCATCAACATCAGTGTTGGACATGCAATTTTTCAGGCACATTCTGAGACTACCTGAATCAGAAATAGTGGGATAAGGTCATAATCTGTCTTCAATAACTATCAAGAAGTTCTGATACATGTTATATTGGAGATCCACAACTTCTAGCCTATGAGTACCACCCTCAATTGCAACTTTTTATGTCTAGTTTATTTATTGATTTTATTTCAGAAAATTTACATAGTAACTTCTACGTGTCCTGTGATATTCCAAGTATTTGGGATACAATAGTTCCTTATATCTTCACAGAAATCTTACCACATGGGAACTTGAGAGCTACAATATTTCAGTTTTACAGAGGAGTAAAAGGAAGCAAAGAACAACTGTCCCTGAGTTGTGGGCCTAGATTCTAGGCCATGTCAATGGGCTCTAGATCCCCCCTTGAACTTGACACTTCATAGGAGCTCTTGTGATACCCCTCAGTTCATCACAACTGATCTCTGTGACTGATCAATGGGTATTTACCAAACTGAAATGCTAAGAGAGAAAAAGAACTGAGGCAGCCAGATTCACACTTAAAAATAAAACATCCAAGAACTCTAGGACAGTGTTTATATTAAAAGAGAGGAACAAAAAACTAAGGAAAAGAACTTCTCAGTGAAAAGTCAAAAAACTTTCCAAAATTAATGCTAGATATCAAAACACAGTCCCAGGAAAAGAATGCCAATCAGGATAAATACAAACCACCACCCCACAGACCCTTAGAGAAACATGTCCAGCTTTAGAAGTCTTCACCCAAATGTGAAGAAAGGGCTTATTCATGGAGGAACAAGCCCAGAAATTGTAGCAGATGTTCATCAGCAAACAAGCAAGGTAGAAAAGAGTTGAGTGAAATATTAAAAGTGATAAAAGAGAAAGTCACTGATCTAAGATTCTGTATGCAGTGAAATCACACTATAGATGTGAAAGAGAAATTTAGACTCTCAGACAAACAGTAACTGGGGCAATTCATCACCAGCAGATCTAACCTGGAAAAAAAAAGATATTAAAAGCAGTTTTTCAAGTTTAAGGAAAATGACAGATAAGCCAGAGATTGGATCCCATAACCAACATTGGAGAACAGAAAAAAGAAAGGTAAATAATATATTTTATTTTTTTTTACTCTTAATTGATCAATAAGATAGGTCTAAAGTAAAAATAATGGAATACATTAAAAATGAATGGCAACTGTCATAAGGAATGAAAGATGAGAATAGGGGAACTCTTCTGCTTCTGGGTATATTTGCTACACTTTCCAGTCATAGTGTTATTTAGAAATGGATGGGTTGAAAATGTATCTTGTAACCTCTCAGCCATCCCCAAACCATTTTTTAAAAGAAATACAATTGCTATTCTAAAATCAAAAGTTAAATGAAGTTGTATAAAAACCAGAAAAGGCAGAAAAAAGGAAAATTTTATCAATAAAAAGATGCTGCAAAGAGGAAATACTTGCAAACATGGTAGATATTAATCAAATGGTAGCAGTAATGACCTCTAAATAGACCAGTTACACATTCCCAATATTTTAAAATGTTAATTGATGCATGACAGTTGTACATATATATGGGACACTGTGTGTTATTTTATATGTATACAATGTGTAACGAACAGAACAGAGTAATTGGAATTGACTTTTCCATATCATTATCACAGGACAATTTTCCTCTTTTGTGTGTGTCCTTTTTAATTTCTTTCATTAATGCTTTATAATTTGTATCATCACTACCTATCACTTCTGTGGTGAAATTTATCAAATTTTTCATGGTACTGTAAGTAGAATTGGTTTCTTGATTTCTTCCTTGGCAATTTTATTATTGGTGTATAAAAATTCGACTGACTTTTGTATGTTGATCTTGTATCCTGGAATATTCTTGAATTTATTTGTAAATTCTAATAGCTTGGAAGAACCTTTATTTTCTACACAAAAAATTACACCATTTGTAAACAGAAATAATTTGACCTTCTCTATCCTGTCTGGTTGTTCTTTATTTCTTTGCTTTGTTGTTCTGGCTGGGACTGCCAATACTATGTTGAATAAGAGTCGTGAAAGGATCATGATTGTATTATTCCTGGTCTTACAGGAAACAATTTCAGCTTTTCCTCATTCAGCATGATGTTATCTGTGTGTTTGTCATATGTAACTTCATTGTGTTGAGGCACTTTCTATTCCTATTTTCTGAGGGTTTTTTTTCATGATGGGAGATTAAATTTTATTCAAAGCCTTTTCTGCTTCATGTGAGCAGATCATGTGTTTTCTAGCCTTCATTTCCTTGATATGATGCATTATGTTTATTGATTTGCATATGATCCTTACATAACTGGGATAAATTCTATTTGATTGGTATACACAATCTTTTTATGTGCTGCTGGATTTGGTTCACTAGTACTTTGTTGAGAATTTTTGCATCTATCAGTGATATTGTTTTATAGTCCCTCCCATTTATTTATTTATTTGTTTGTTTGTTTTGTTGTTGTTGTTTTAAAGGTTTAGTAAAATTCACCAGTGAAGACTTCTAATCCTGGGCTTTTCCTTTTGAGGACAGGTTTTATTAATATTCCAGTGTTGCTACTCATTATAAACCTAGGCAGGCTTTTTAAATCTTTATGGCTCTGTCTTGGTAGATTATATGGGTTCACAAATTTATCTCTTTCTTCCAGTTTTTCCAGTTTGTTCACATTTTATTTTTTCTAATAGTCTTTAATGATTCTCTGTATTTTTCTGTGATATCAGTCGTAATATCTAATTTTTCAACTCTAATTTTATTTACTTAGCTTATTAATATGTTGTTTTTTTCTTCTGGGTCTTTATAGCTGTCTTGTCGATTTTATTTTATTTATTCTTTTGTAAAATCCAACTCTGGTTGATATTTTGTGCTGTTCTTTTGGTCTCTATTTCACAGATTTCTGCTCTGATTTTTGCTGGTTTCTTCTTTCTACTAATCTGGGGTTTGGATTGTCCTTGATTTTCTATTTCTTTGAGTTGCATCATTAGGTTTTTTACCACTGCTTTGCTGTATTTGTAAGTTTTAGCATTTTGTACTTTCATTTTCATTTGTTTAAAAATAATTTTAAAATTTTTCTTTTGGTTTCTTCATTGACCCATTGTTTGTTCAAGAGAAAACTGTGTAATTTTCATTTATTTGTACAATTTCTAAGGTTTCTTTGTTGTTGATTTCTAGTTTTATTCATTATGGTCAGAGAAAATACATGATATATTCTTAATTGTTTTTGGAATTCTTTGAAATGTGTCTTGTAGACTAACATATTGTCTATTTTTGAAAATGCCCCAAGTGCTTATGAGAAGACTGTGTGTTCTAGTATGTTCTAGAGCTATAAACAATGCATTTCTAAAGAATTCAAGGGACAAAAGAAATTTCCAGACAATTAATAAATATTTTGAACTAAATAAGAGCTGAAAATACAGGTTTTTTTTCAAAGTTATAGGATATAGCAGAGGCAGTTCTTGGAGGGAAATTTGTCAAATTAAATTTATACATTAGAAAAGAACAATCTAAAATTATTAAGTTAAACTTCCACCTACAAAACTGAAAAATGGTGCAAACACCCCCCCCAAAAAAAGCAAAGAAATAGAAAAATAAGATTAGAGAATAAATCAATGAATTTGAAAACATAGGAAAAATATGACAGAATCAAAACACCTACAGTTTGTTCTTGGAAAAAGGCAATGAAATTCATAAATCTCTGGCTAAGCTGAAGAAAGAGAGAGAGAGAGAGAGAGAGAGAGAGAGAGAGAGAGAGAGAGAGAGAACATATACACACTTTACTAATACTAGAATCAAAGTAGAAGCTAATACTGATTAAATGTGGACTGGAATGACAATATAGAAATACTATGAGCAATTGAGTGTCCACAAATTTGATAACTTAGATGAGATCAATCAATTACCTGAAGCACACAACAACATAACCTGAGTAGCAACATATTGAGATAGAGTCTATAATTAGTGACAGGCCAACAAGGAAAACTCTAGTCCCAAAGATTTCACTGAATTCTGACAAATGCTTAAAGTATACCAATTCCATAATAATCTCTTCCATAAAACTGCTGATACAACATTCTCTGTCGCATTCTATGTAGCCAGCAAATACCAAATACAGATATTACAAAAAAGGAAAGCTCATAGATCAGTATCTCTCATAAACTTTGACATAAAAATTCTCAACAAAATATTAACAAATTAAATCCAACCATGTACAAAAATTATATACTACAACCAAATGCCATTTATCCCATGTACACCATGCTGGTTAAACATTTGAAAATCAATCAATATAATGCATAATATCAACAGCCTTAACAAAGTGGCTAGCTGTCAATCAGACTCACAACTCAATCTTAATGTGTGATCACTTGTACTATAGCAGGGCAGCGTCCTCTCTAAACACTCTGGGAACAGGTCAGTACATAGCCTGATTCTTAGAGATGGAGAGACAAACTTCAGGGAGGCCCTGTAATAGAGAGGAAAGATTACAGAATTGGAAGATTAGGTGCTTGGGTGATCCAAGAATTTACAAGCTGAGGTGTATCTGGGATGATATTTATTCTCTCTTACATTTAACCATAAAGTGAAAGACATATGTAAAACAGGAAGTTACAATGAATAATATATGTAAAGCCTCTATTGCAGTGTGGTGTATGTTGTAGGTATTCAGTAGGCTGAAAGACTTGGTATAACAAAAGGGCTTTATACTTCTGTTCTTATTTATACTACCTTAGCTCTACATTGAATGGGGACATTTGCCTTTTACTTGGGGCATAAATCAGCATTCAAGGGCACAATGGCAGGATAATACCTTTTGCACAGACTTTTGCCTCTATAGAGACATTTCATGCAGTTTTAGTTTATACCATGGGTGCCAGGAGTCCCTATCTTCAGGGTGTTTTGTTTTTTTTTTCAAAAGCAAGGCACCATTATGTTCTGAAGTCAGTCTAATACTTTACCTTGAATATCATTTCTCCTTCATTATATCTCAAAGTAGTTGTCTGTTTGTTTACTACCTCCCCCAAACAGAGTGTAAATTCTATAAACCACAGCTACGTTTACTCCTTTTTCTCCATAAGCCAGACAGTGTGTGGCATACAGTGTATGATCAATGAAGACCTGCTTAAATAAGAACACAAATGAATTCCCCTCATACATAGGAGGAAAATGACCTTCTCAGGAGACCATGACAGTAAATCTTTATTTTGACTCTATAGTACATGTTTTTACATGTTTCAATAAGGACAAGGAATATCAATCAAGACTTTTCACTATTCCTGTGCCTGGGATGCAACCCTGAAGGATTAAAAAGTAGAGGTATGCTGAGACCAATATAACAGGTAAATTGACTCTCTTAGAAAAGGGCCTAAAATAACATTTATTCAAGGCTAAGGAATGGAATCTCATTCAGTTTCAGGACTCATAAGTAGTAGGCAGAGCCACAAATCAAAAGGGCCCTATCTCGTTGGTAAAGGAGTTGCCCTGGGAAAGGGCTGCTGGCCACATAGTAACCTCTCACTCAAACTTAGAGGAAGGCAGACCATGAATGCCAAGAGGGTCCTTGCCAGAGAGGAGATCCTTTTATAAGATGCCAGTGAGGATAATGAGATTTTATATACCCAGTATCATGTCTGTAGGGAATGTAAAGAGTGGAAATGTCACTGTTTGATCCATGTTATACCTGAACAAATCATCCTGTATCAGAGTTTCCTAGCTCCTGTATGATTATAGACTGTAAATTATGACACAAAGCTGTAACCTGGGACTAGAGAGGGACACCAGAACATACCGTCCTAATAGAATATATCATCAGATACAAATATGCTAAGACCATCAAGTACCCTATCTTCTAGGAAGAAAAATCTTCATGAGTCTTCTAGTCTAGCAGGCTACTTCTAACAGGCTTGGCTACAGGTACACATTAACAGGATTGGCTATGGGTATGCATTTTCTCTTCTGTAATGATAAAGCAGCCTGTATCTTGGTCTTCACTGATCTTGGAAATGTGATGACACACGGAAATCCTTCATGTGACATCAGCAGGGAAAAGAATTGAGTGAAATGGCCAAAGATGCACAAAGACAACCCCAAGGTCATTCCTACCTCTGTCCAAGGACAGGTTGGTGCTAGGTTGACATCACTACTCTTCTATCCCTTTACTTTGACCTGTAGACAAATATATATTTAAGAAATGTTTTCATGCTTCTCTCCATCGACTTGCCAAGTAAAATCCTAAAGGGAAATAGTTCTAAGACATACTGGTGGCAGGCACTTCTCAGATAGGATCTCATGCACATTAATAGTAGAACAAAGAAGAACAGGGGGGAAGGAACAGAATTCTTTCTGAGAGCCTACTCTCTCTTGTATCTTGTATCCTTCATACTTCTATATAGTAGTGTATGAAATACAAACAATGATTTATGAATTTCGTGAGATAAATTCCCAGAGTAATAACATTTACTACCATAAAACTGTCGGACTTCTTTTCCACATAGGAACTCTGAAAGCAAAGAAAATCACCATGCTTTCACAGAGTCATTCCATTGTGCGGTTCTGCCAGCAGGACCCTAATGAGAAGAAGTCCAGGCTTCAGTTCTGCTTTAGAATTCAGTGACAGTTTGATTGTGGGCTCAACCTTTTCCGCTGCTATTGGAATGTGAGTTGCATGCTGAATTAATGAGCAAAAATAGGGAAAACAGCCTGCTTTGTGTATTTCTGGTTCTTTTCATTTTGTTTCCACTGGCATATTTTATTCTGGTATCTGGATCCAAAATTCATTTGCTTTTTTTTTTTTTGACATTATGATAATTTTGACTTATAAAACACTGGAAGTCAATTACCCTCAGTAATCTATGACCTTGGGAAGGTGTATTCTTTAGAAACCTTTATTGATAAAATCCCTCTTTCTTTATCCTGTCAATAAGTCCCATCCTGACTTTCTCTTACTTACTACTATTTTTTTTTTGCCCCTCAATGAACACGAAGAACATTTCCTATTTCTTGCAGAAAGTTAATGCTATTTATATTTTAAAAATGCCAGATTCCTTCACAAGTCACTCGAGACCCAGTGGCAAGAATGAATTACCCTGAACTGTCTGTCTCTCTCCTGACAGGTCTGCCTGAAAAGCAGCTTGCCTGGAGCTGAATTCATTGTTATTTCACTATCTGAGAGCCAGCAAGAGACAGTTTTACAAATTTCTAACATAAGGCATAAAATGAAATTCAACAGAAACTGATCTTTCTTTTTTTTTTTTTGTAGATTCCTGGCTTTGACCAAATTAGTAGGGTCTGACATATTTTGAATTGCTTAGTGTATGTACTGTTGTATTTCTCTGAAATTTAATCTTACAACCATTGCTCTGGGGAGAAAGATATTAAAGTTTATTGGCAAACACTTTTCCTCTGATTTCCTTTTGTCCTAAAATAAAACGATGAATTAAGTCTTAGCACATATATTAGCATTTAGAATTTGGCATAGTTTTCACTTTGCATGTCCAAATAGTGATCTGCACCCTGTAGCAACCAATTATACTACATGTGCTCATATTATACGATTTAAAAATTCATCCAGTGACTTATTTCATGTACTGTGTATATATATATATGTGTATATATATATATATATATATATATATATATATATGCGCACATCTTTTACCTAGAGATTTCATTTGTTTCTTTTCATTTGTTTCTTGGCTTTACCCCTGTTCTACACATCTCTATATCTAAGTCATTCCCACTGATTTCTTCATTTCTTAGCATGGATCACATTTTCCTATTTCTGTGTAAACATGGTGATTGTTTACTCTGGATATTGTAAATAATATGTAGTAGATACCATTATTCTGTTATGCATCTCTAAAGAATTATTTTTGGGCAGAAAGTTAATTTGACTGGAATCAAATTAAAAACTGACTCTGAAATAGGAAACTGATGAATTATCTCTTTAATATTTTTAGCCGTAGTTTTGCTGCTTTGCGTGTCCTGTGTGACTCATGAATCTCTGAGAGCTTTGGGCAAAGTTAATACCAGAATTTGGGCTCAACTTCCATTGCTACCTCTTGTGATTCTAACAACATTCCATCTGCGAGGTAGCCTACATTTTATTCTCTGACTCCTTCAGTTGGAATAAATTTCTAAAGACACCTAACCAAGAATGAATCACAAGGAAGTAGAAAACCCAAACATACTAATAACAAGCCAGTGTTAACTGCTGAATTCTGCCAAACATTTACAGAAAAACTAATACTAATTTTCCTTAAGGTATTCCAAAAAAAATTGAAAGAGGAAGAATCTTTGCAAGGCTATTCTGTGAGGACATTATTAACCTGATACAAAGCCAAACAAGGGCACACATACATATATACACATAAAGAAAGAAAGAAAAGAAATCTACAGGTTGATATCCTTATTTAACAAAATTGAAAAATCCTCAACAAAATACTAGCAATCTGAATCCAACAGCATAATAAAAAGATTATTCACTCTGATCAATTGGGATACACCCCAGATATTCAAGGATGGCTCAATATATGAAAATAAATATGTGATATTGTACCACATACCACATCATCAGAATAAAGGACAAAAACCATATGATGATCTCAATAGATGCAGAAAAGACATTTGATAGGTTTAGCATCCTTCCATGATAAAAATGCTAAGATGATTAGATATAGAAGGAAACTATCTCAGTATAATAGAGGGCATATATAATAAGCCAATAATTAACATTATATGGAATGAGGAAAAGTTGAAAGTTTCCTTTATAAAATATGTAATAAGACTAGAATGCCCACTTTTATCACTCTGTTCAAAATGGTACTGGAAGTCCTAGCCAGAGAAATAAGGCAAGAGAAAAAAAAATCAGCATCCAAATTGGAAAAGAGGACGTTAAATTTTTGCTCTTTGCAGACACATTTTATTATGTGTACAAAACCTTAAAATCTTCATAAAAATAGTACCAGAACTAAAAACAAGTTTAAGAAAATTGCAAGATGAAAAATTAACCTAAGAAGCATTGCAATACACAAATAGATAATAATCTGGGGAAAAAATCAGGAAAGCAATCCTATTTAAAATGACTACAAACAATGTCTAGGAATGATCTTAAAGAAATAGAATAGTATTGATGAAATCAAGGAAGACACAAGGAATGGAAAGATACCCCATGTTTATGAATTAGGAAAGTCAATATTGTGAAAACATTCATACAACTCAAAGTAATATGCAGATACAGTGCAATTTATAACAAAATATAAATGGTTCTCCACCAAACTAGCGGGGAAAATCCTAAAATTTGTATGAATCCACAAAAACCCCAATAGTCAAAAGGAGACATTATATTACCTGACTTCAAAAAATGTTACAAAGCTGTGGTAATTAATCTCTATCTGCTTTTGAACTTTCATGGGCCTGGGTTTGCCCTCAGGTGAAAAGGTATTCAGGCAGGACACACTTTTTGCTCTTTCACTCAAGGTTTCTCTCCAGTTCATTTTCTTCAGTGCCTTAGAGAGTTATACTTTTATATTTTGCTCAGAGCTTATAATTATTATAAGAAGGGGAGTTGACACAATGTAAACTGCTCTACCTTTATAAGAAGAATCACTCTGTTTATATATTTTAAGATAAAATTATTAGGTGCATACAAGTTTAGAATAGTGAAACTTTTTTACATGTTAGAGTTATTTAGAATTTTCTTTAAGACCATTTTTCTTGTGATAGACTCTCTTATTTTTGATAAAATGAAAATATCTTTATATCACTTTTTTCTTGAAAGATTTGGTGTTTATTTTATCTAAGACAAGTGAGGCTGTAATTTATAGTTCTTATTTCCATTTTTGTTGGTGAGAAATCAGCTGTTGCTTGTCACATTTTTTTAAAGTTGTCTGCCTCTTTTCAGTGGATACATTTAAAACTCTTGTGTACTGTAGTATCATATTGCTTCATTATAATGGGCTAATGCTGATTCTTTTTACTTAAGCTCCTTGGATTAGACTTCTTGAATATGTGATTTATTTTCAGCTATGGACAATTTTCAGACCACACTCTTGACAAGTATTGTCTCCACCAGTTCTCTTTTTTGTGTCTCTTTAGAGTTCAAATTAGATATAACTTAACTTTCTCACTGTGTCAATTTTGTTTCCTAAAATTTCTTTCAAAATTTATACCACTTCATCTCCTTTTTCTCACTTTTCAAATTTCCTCTGATTTTTCTTCCTGTCCTCTTGTAATTTTTTCTGTATCGGATATTATGATAATCATGCTCATTATGCTTTTAATTTAAATTTTTTACATTTTTCAGTTTTTAGCATTCAAATTGGTTCTTTTAAATTCTACCAGATCTTTCTATAAATCAGAACAAAACAGAGTACACACATGCACACATACACACACACACACAGCCAAAAAAAATTAATCAGGATTTTATCTCAAAATGTACAAAACATGTGACAGATAATTCACTATGTACTTAATATGCTTTCAATATGAAAAGAGTTCTGAAATAGGAAAAAGCTTTGACTACAAATAAAAAATGATATTCTAATGTATACCAAAATTAATAACATGTATTTATTAAAAAGTTTTAAAGTTTTAATTAACTGAATTGGGAAAAATATTTTGCAAGCATACAGTACACAATAATTGAGAAAATATTAGCTTCAGAAAATGTAGAGAAATACTTCAAATTAATACCAAAGAATCAAAAAATATAATATCAATATGAGCCAGAGATACATAATGACATTTCACAAAGATTGAAACTATACAGACAAAAAATAAAGAACATTTTCAATATTATTGGTATTTAGGAACATACAAATCAATGTCACAATGCCATCCTATTGTATATTTATATTTAGTTTAGTCTAAAAATTGCAAGTATTAAAGCCAATATGCATGTACAGGATGCTGTATATATTGACATTCAAAATAATTTTGTACATTCAGTATGGAACAAAATTTGGCATTTCTATTCATGTAAAATATTTGTAATCCATATGAAACAACAATTTTGTTCTTGGATGTATTTTCAAAGAAACCATTACTCATGTTGTGAGCAGAGATTTGGAGAAACTTTCATAGTTATAAAATGATAACATTTTTAGATTAAATAATGGATTAAATTTAGCTTTTTTACAAAGAGAAACTACTAATAAAACATTTTTGATACTGTTTCATTGAAGAATATTAGACAATAACTAAAATGACGTATTATGCATTTGGATTATATATAGATTTATAGATGATTCACAGACAGATGATAGACAAACGGGTATGCAGACACAGACATAAACTTAGACATAAATATTTCTCGTAACACATAGACGATCAGATGTGAGAAAGAAGATCAAGTTCAAAATATATAGATGCATAGGTATGACTTATAATCACCCTATATAAGTATACAAGATAGATTGTTTCACTCAGCATTTTCATTGCTGTGACCAAAGGACCTGACAAGATCAATTAGAGGAGGAAAAGTTTATTTTGGGGTGAAAAGTTTCAGAGGCCTTAGTCTGTTGATGGCCGACTGTATTCCTTGGGGCCTCAACTGAGTGTATGGCAGAGGAAAGCAGCTGAGAATATGGTTCCACAATGTAGAGACAGAGAGAGAGTAAGAGAATGAGAGAGAGAGGAGAGAGAGAGAGAGAGAGAGAGAGAGAGAGAGAGAGAGAGAGAGAGAGAGAGAGAGAGAGAGATATTCCACTGGACAAATACAAATTATAACCTCCAAAAGCATGTCCCCAATGATCTATCTTCTCCAGCCACACTCTAACTGCCTTTAGTGATCACTCAGTTAATCCCTATCAGGAGATTTGTTGAACCAGGACACGAAGAAAGACCACTGACTCCAATTTTAAATCAAATTAAAGCAAGCTTGCATTGTATAAACAAGGAAAGCTGGCCACCAGCGACTATCTCTCCCAAAACGGGGCTAGAGATCAGCCCTACTCTCAGGGAAGAAAAGGTTTATATAGCACAAAGAGTTACAAAGGTGGGTATCAGGATTCTGGCAAATTTAATTAAAGGGCAGGTAGCAGATTAATGATCTACATGGCATGATATTTCAAGGTAGGGAGTCAATTCAGATCTCAACATCAGAATTTAGGAGGCGCCACCGAGGTCTCAGAGAAGGTTGTTATCTGGTCAGGGGGAGCCAGATTTATGACGTGCCACTAAGGTTTAGAGAAGGTTGTCAAGGAGACCCAGGTATGGATGAGTTCAGAGCACAGATAAGAATTCCAAACAAGTTAGAAAATCTCAGGGTAAAACAGAAATTAACTTTTCCATGACTTTGTGATGAGATGGCTCCCAATCTTAAAATGGAATTAGGCTGGGTTCATCAGATTAATGCACTGATTGGGTTAAGGTCCTTATAACCCTGTTGTTATGATTTGGACCTAGAACCTCACATGTGAGATGAAGCAAGAAGGTTCAGAGGAGAAACTATTGGGTTTTAAGAGTCTTAACTCAATCAGTGATTTAATCTGCTTGTAGGGATTACCTGAGTAGTACCTGAATTGGTAGGATGTGGCTGGAGGAGGTAGGAATTAGGGTGTGGCTTTGGTGTATATATTTGTATCTGGAAATCAGAGTCTCTTTCTCTGCTTTCTGATCACCATGATATGAGCTGCTTCCCTCTGCCATACTCTCCCGCCATGATGTTCTGCCTCACCTGGAGCCCTGAGGAATGGAGCCAGCCTGTTGGATAAACACCTCTGAAACAGTGAGCCCTCAAATAAACCTTTTCCCTTCTACAATTGTGCTTCTAGGATCCTTTAGTCACAGCAGCAAAAAAGCTGACTAAAGCACCAGTCATTTCAACTCTAAACTTTGTTGTATTTTCTCACACATGAGCTTTGGGGGACACCTCATATCTAAATCATAACATAGATTGTATATCAAACTGTGAATAATAACTTCTCTCTGAATTTCCTAAGTCCTGTATGCCTCTGTTGTCTGAAACATCATTTTAAAATTTTGATATCTCCAGAATTTAGCTAACTCAGAAAACCGTTTTCTCATGTGCTTGAAATATCTATTTCTTTGAAAACTAGGACATTATTTTTATTTAATATCAAGCATTTATATCTTCTCGTGTAGAAAATTTTAGAGTATGAATATACTTAAGTGAAAATTACTAAAAATATGTTGATCTGAAATTTTAGTCATAGATTTAACATTAACCTATCTTAATATGAGGAGGTTCAAGCAACCACTATGGTTAAGAATTGCCTTATATTTATTAAAATTATACATATAGCTTAAAATCTTGTATTTTGTACATAAATGTCTCCGGTTTTCTTTAGAACTCTTGGACTTCTTACATCCTTCAAGCTATATATGTAATTTACATTGTATATTATTTCTGATTTTAAGTTTTCCAGGTATTTTTAAAGGTGTATTCTTAGATCCAATAAATATATTAGGAAGATTATCTTCAGGTAACATGAAAAGTATACATATACATTTTTTAATATAGAATATAATTTATAATTATACTATAAATATTGGAGAAACAATTATCAAGAATAAATTGCTATTTAAATATTACTGCTTTGGAAGATCTACTTTATCTGGAAGTGTTTTTTCTTTGTTAATTCCTCAGACTAAAACATATGCCAGCTTCCTGGATGGAACTCTTCAGAAAGATTTGAAAGTCTTGGCCGTAAAATATTACTTCCAAAACAAACATTTTCATTGAATTAAATGTTAAGGAATTAAAAACAATGTTAATTTTTTTCCAAATAAAACAGGTATAAAATTCAAGAAAAGCATATTTGCCAAAGCTTATTTTATTGCCAAATTCATGTTTGAAAATCATTTAAAATATTTAATGGACCTATAAGATGCCAAACATTATTTAGGTATTTAATATATATTACATATAGTCATATAGTATCTGATTAAATCATAGTAATTAATATGTATAAATTCTCTCTATATGGTCTCTCTTTCTCTTTCTCTGCATATGTATATGTAGGTACACACACACATACACACACACACACACATATTTAATGTTTTGTTGATTCCCACACATTGTTACTGTCATGGATCCTTTTCATCCATTCCTATTCTAACACATAATTTTTATCTTATTAATTCAGTACAATTCATTTTATTATCCACTATTACATGATTAAATTAATTTAAAAGAATTAAATAATGGGCTGCTTATTAATTATCTCTTTAAACAACCAAGGTAGTCACAAATTAAAAGTGATAGAAAATTTTTGAATTGTACATTTTTGTGAAGTCAGATGACCAGTATTTTCTAATTAATTTAGGAATTTTGTTTTTTGACATAAATTACTGATTAAAACATTATAATTCAATTTTAACATGGAAGTTGAGACTGCTTAGAATAAAATGTTATTTTTGAAGCCCTGTATTTATGATAATCCTCACAGCAAGAAGAAACTAAGTTCATGCTGGACCATTATGACCTAATAAGTTATTTATTGACTCTTTTGTTTAACACAATTAAGGTGCATTACAAAATAGTAAACAAGATCATGCAAATTTTAAACATGGGATATAGAAAAAATTAAATTTTAGGGAAAGACATAAAATATTACCACAGTGTTCTTTAATTTACAGAATAATTCTATTGGCACTCCCCCTTAAGGTGCATTTCACACACCCGTGCACACACACCTGCACACACACACACAGGTGCATTCTTGCACACTTTTCTGAAATAGGTAAGCCTGAGAAATATTGCAAATTCTACCTCCTAAGGATATTAAAATGTTCTAAAAACTGCTACAGTAGAAATAGTAGGTCAGGAAAACCCAAGGCCAAGTTCCACTCCATTTCATCAGTTTCCCAATTAATTAGCAGTAGAGAATTTTGTTCTTTTTTTTTTTAATAGAAGTTTATTTGGATCATGGTTCTGGAAGCTGGGAAATCCAAGTGCATGATACCAGCATCTGATTGGTATCTAGTTAGGGCCTTCATGCTGCATCAAAACTTGTCCGAGGACATTACATAAGACAAAGTAAGTGTGCTAGCTTCGGTTTCTCTTCCTCTTCTTATAAACTTACTAATGCCATCATGGCAGTCCCACCAACATGACCTCTTTGAATACTAATTACCTCCTGTGTTGGAAAAAACAAATTGCATTTTTCCTCTGTTCTCACTCAACAGCAATCAATACAGAAGATTTTGGTGACCTCAAAATGAGTGGGGGCTTCTCCCCAACAGCAAGAAAGCAATTCTGCAATGAATACCAGCTGTGTGTCCTTTAATTTAATTCAGTTCTGACACTATCTACCTGGAGATACTGTAAGATCCCACAGGACTGCCCACACACTTTAGATTCTAGTCACAAGTCTCAGGTTGTTTTTATCTGCGCTTCTGAACAATTGAGCATTAAGTGTGGTTCCCATGACTCCATCCTCTAGTTTAATTATTTTGCTTGAGCAGCTCACAGAACTCAGACAAAGATGTTTACCAGGTTTTTTTGTAAAAAAAAAAAAATATTACAAAGCATACAACTGGGGAGAAGCATGGGACAATGTATGAGGGGAGGGCTATAGTATTTCCATATCCTTTCCAAGCATACCAGCCTCCATACCAGAAAACTCCATGTGTTCAGCTATGTGGAATCTTTCTAAGCTCTATTCTTTGAGGTTTTTATAGATACTTCAGTGCACAGGAATGACCAAAGCATCGATAACTGTGTAGGAATGTGTTTGAACAAATCTAATGCTAGCAGATTGAGTGGGGGAAACGTAACAAGACTTGTCTGCTTCAGAATTGTTGTTGGCCATTCCTGGGCAGCATTCCTTCTTCTAGAGTATGGAGGACTCCTCCACAATGAAAAAGTTTTTATGATCTACTATTGGACAAGGGTAGATCAAATAATTTCTTTTTTTTAACTTCTTTTTTTTATTGGTTGTTCAAAACATTACATAGTTCTTGATATATCATACTTCACACTTTGATTCAAGTGGGTTATGAACTCCCATTTTTACCCCGTATACAGATTGCAGAGTCACATCAGTTACACTTCCACTGATTTACATATTGACATACTCATGTCTGTTGTATTCTGCTGCCTTTCCTATCCTCTACTATCCCCCCTCCCCTCCCCTCCCCTCTTCTCTCTCTACCCCCTCTACTGTAATTCATTTCTCCCCCTTGTATTATTTTTCCCTTTCCCCTCACTTCCTCTTGTATGTAATTTTGTATAACCCTAAGGGTCTCCTTCCATTTCCAAGCAATTTCACTTCTCTCTCCCTGTCCCTCCCACCCCTCATCCCTGTTTAATGTTAGTCATCTTCTCATGCTCTTCTTCCCTACTCTGTTCTTAGTTACTCTCCTTATATCAAAGAAGACATTTGGCATTTGTTTTTTAGGGATTGGCTAGCTTCACTTAGCATAATCTGCTCTAATGCCATCCATTTCCCTCCAAATTCTATAATTTTGTCATTTTTTAATGCAGAGTAATACTCCATTGTGTATAAATGCCACATTTTTTTTTATCCATTCGTCTATTGAAGGGCATCTAGGTTGCTTCCACAGTCTTGCTATTGTGAATTGTACTGCTATGAACATCAATGTAGCAGTGTCCCTGTAGAATGCTGTTTTTAGGGCTTTAGGGAATAGACCCAGAAGGGGAATAGCTGGATCAAATGGTGGTTCCATTCCCAGCTTTCCAAGAAATCTCCATACTGCTTTCCAAATTGGTTGCACCAATTTGCAGTCCCACCAACAATGTACAAGTGTACCCTTTTCCCCACATCCTCGCCAGCACTTGTTGTTGTTTGACTTCATAATGGCTGCCAATCTTATGGGAGTGAGATGATATCTTAGGGTGGTTTTGATTTGCATTTCTCTGACTGCTAGCGATGGTGAGCATTTTTTCATGTACTTGTTGATTGATTGTATGTCCTCCTCTGAGAAGTGTCTGTTTAGGTCCTTGGCCCATTTGTTGATTGGGTTATTTGTTATCTTATTGTCTAATTTTTTGAGTTCTTTATATACTCTGGATATTGGGGCTCTATCTGAAGTGTGAGGAGTAAAGATTTGTTCCCATGATGTAGGCTCCCTATTTACCTCTCTTATTGTTTCTTTTGCTGAGAAAAAACTTTTTAGTTTGAGCAAGTCCCATTTGTTGATTCTAGATATTAATTCTTGTGCTATGGGTGTCCTATTGAGGAATTTGGAGCCCGACCCCACAGTATGTAGGTCGTAGCCAACTTTTTCTTCTATCAGATGCCTTGTCTCTGGTTTGATATCAAGCTCCTTGATCCATTTTGAGTTAACTTTTGTGCATGGCGAGAGAAAGGGATTCAGTTTCATTTTGTTGCATATGGATTTCCAGTTTTCCCAGCACCATTTGTTGAAGATGCTATCCTTCCTCCATTGCATGATTTTAGCCCCTTTATCAAATATAAGAAAGTTGTAGTTTTGTGGGTTGGTTTCTGTGTCCTCTATTCTGTACTATTGGTCCACCCGCCTGTTTTGGTACCAATACCATGCTGTTTTTGTTACTATTGCTCTGTAGTATAGTGTGAAGTCTGGTATCGCTATACCACCTGATTCACACTTCCTGCTTAGCATTGTTTTTGATATTCTGGGTCTTTTATTTTTCCATATGAATTTCATGATTGCTTTCTCTATTTCTACAAGAAATGCCATTGGGATTTTGATTGGCATTGCATTAAACCTATAGAGAACTTTTGGTAATATCGCCATTTTGATGATGTTAGTTCTGCCTATCCATGAACAGGGTATAGTTTTCCATCTTCTAAGATCTTCTTCAATTTCTCTCTTTAGGGTTATGTAGTTTTCATTGTATAAGTCTTTTACCTCTTTTGTTAGGTGGATTCCCAAATATTCTATTATTTTTGAGGATATTGTGAATGGAGTGGTTGTCCTCATTTCCATTTCAGAGGGTTTGTCGCTGATATACAGGAATGCCTTTGATTTATGCGTGCTGATTTTATATCCTGCCACTTTGCTGAATTCATTTATTAGCTCTAGTAGTTTCTTTGTAGACCCTTTTGGGTCTGCTAGGTATAGAATCATGTCATCTGCAAATAGTGATAATTTAAGTTCTTTTTTTCCTATTTTTATGCCTTTAATTTCTTTCATCTGTCTAATTGCTCTGGCCAGGGTTTCGAGAACTATGTTGAACAGAAGTGGTGATAGAGGGCATCCCTGTCTTGTTCCAGATTTTAGAGGGAATTCCTTCAATTTTTCTCCATTCAGAATGATGCTAGTCTGGGGCTTAGCGTAGATTGATTTTACAATGTTGAGGTATGTTCCTGTTATCCCTATTTTTTCGAGAGTTTTGAACAAAAAGGGATGGTGTACTTTGTCGAATGCTTTTTCCGCATCTATCAAGATGATCATATGGTTCTTATTTTTAAGTCTATTGATGTGGTGAATAACATTTATTGATTTCCGTATATTGAACCAGCCTTGCATCCCAGGGATGAGTCCTACTTGATCATGGTGTACAATTTTTTGATAGGATTTTGTATCCGATTCGCCAGAATTTTATTGAGGATTTTTGCGTCTAAGTTCATTAGAGATATAGGTCTGTAGTTTTCTTTCTTTGAAGTGTCTTTGTCTGGTTTAGGAATCAGGGTGATATTGGCCTCATAGAATGAATTTGGAAGTTATCCCTCTTTTTCTATTTCCTGAAATAGCTTGAAAAGTATTGATATTAGTTCCTCTTTAAAGGTTTTGTAAAACTCTGCTGTATACCCATCCGGTCCTGGGCTTTTCTTAGTTGGTAATCTTTTGATGGTTTCTTCTATGTCCTCAATTGATATTGGTCTGTTTAGGTTGTCTATATCCTCCTGTCTCAATCTGGGCAGATCATATGACTTAAGAAATTTATCGATGCCTTCACTATCTTCTATTTTATTGGAGTATAAGGATTCAAAATAATTTCTGATTATCTTCTGTATTTCTGAAGTGTCTGTTGTGATATTGCCTTTTTCATCCTGTATGCTAGTAATTTGAGTTCTCTCTCTTCTTCTCTTCGTTAGCATGGCTAAGGGTCTGTCAATCTTATTTATTTTTTCAAAGAACCAACTTTTAGTTTTATCAATTTTTTCAATTGTTTCTTTTGTTTCAATTTCATTAATTTCAGCTCTGATTTTAATTATTTCTTGCCTTCTACTTCTTTTGCTGTTATATTGCTCTTCTTTTTCTAGGATTTTGAGATGAAGTATGAGATCATTTATTTGTTGTTTTTTTTCTTTTTTTAAGGAATGAACTCCATGCAATGAATTTTCTTCTTAGAACTGCTTTCAATGTGTCCCATAGATTCCGATATGTTGTGTCTGTGTTTTCATTTATCTCTAAGAATTTTTTAATTTCCTCCTTGATGTTTTCTATAACCCATTGATCATTCAGTAACCTATTGTTCATTCTCCAAGTGATGCATGATTTTTCCTTCCTTCTTTTATCGTTGATTTTCAGTTTCATTCCATTATGGTCAGATAAGATGCATGGTATTATCTCTGCTCCTTTATATTGTCTAAGAGTTGCCCTGTGACATAATATATGGTCTATTTTTGAGAAGGATCCATGTGCTGCTGAGAAAAAAGTGTAACTGCTTAATGTTGGGTGGTATATTCTATATATATCAATTAAGTCTAGGTTGTTAATTGTGTTATTGAGTTCTATAGTTTCCTTATTCAACTTTTGTTTGGAAGATCTGTCCAGTGGTGAGAGAGGTGTGTTGAAGTCTCCCATGATTATTGTATGGTGGTTTATTAGACTATTGAACTTGAGAAGAGTTTGTTTGATGAACATAGCTGCACCATTGTTTGGGGCATATATATTTATGATTGTTATGTCTTGTTGGTGTATGGTTCCCTTGAGCAGTATGTAGTGTCCCTCTTTATCCCTTTTGATTAACTTTGGCTTGAAATCTATTTTATTTGATATGAGTATGGACACTCCTGCTTGTTTCCGAAGTCCTTATGAGTGATATGATTTTTCCCAACCTTTCACCTTCAGTCTATGTATGTCTTTTCCTATCAAATGCGTCTCCTGTAGGCAGCATATTGTTGGGTCATGTTTTGTGATCCATTCTACTAGCCTGTGTCTCTTAATTGGTGAGTTTAAGCCATTAATATTTAGGGTTATTATTGAGATATGGGTTATCCTTCCAGCCATATTTGTTTATTTATGTTACTGAATATGGTTTGTTTTCCTCTTTGATTATTTTCCCCCCTTTACTGTCCTACCTCCCACTGTTGGTTTTCATTGTTATTTTCCATTTCCTCTTCCTGTAATGTTATGCTGAGGATTTTTTTGAGAGATGGTTTTCTAGCTGCAAATTCTTTTAACTTTTGTTTATCGTGGAAGGTTTTAATTTCATCTACCATCTTGAAGCTTAATTTTGCTGGATACACAATTCTTGGTTGGAACCCATTTTCTTTCAGTGTTTGAAATATGTTATTCCAGGATCTTCTAGCTTTCAAAGTCTGTGTTGAGAGATCAGCTGTTATCCTGATTGGTTTACCCCTAAATGTAATCTGCTTCCTTTCTCTTGTAGCTTTTAAAATTCTCTCCTTATTCTGTATGTTGGGCATCTTCATTATAATGTGTCTAGGTGTGGATCTCTTATGATTATGCACATTCGGCGTCCTGTAGGCTTCTAGGATTTGGGATTCTGTCTCGTTCTTCAAGTCTGGGAAGTTTTCTCGAATTATTTCATTGAATAGATTGCTCATTCCTTTGGTTGGAGCTCTGTGCCTTCCTGTATCCCAATGACTCTTAAGTTTGGTCTTTTAATGTTATCCCATATTTCTTGGATGTTCTGCTCATGGTTTCTTAACAGTCTTGCTGAGCTGTCTATGTTCCTTTCAAGTTGAAATACTTTGTCTTCATTGTCTGATGTTCTATCTTCTAAGTGTTCTACTCTGCTGGTAGTATTCTCAATTGAGTTTTTAAGTTGGTTTATTGCTTCCTGCCTTTCTAGGATTTCTGTTTGTTTGTTTTTTATAACCTCTATCTCCCTGTATAGTTGATCTTTTGCTTCCTGGATTTGTTTATGTATTTCATTGTTGAAGAGATCTTTCATTGTCTGATTTTGCTGTCTAATGTCTTCCTTGAGACTCCAGATCATCGGAAGCATGTATCTCCTGAATTCTTTATCTGACATTCCATCTGCTGCAGATATTACCTCTTCTAATGTTGAGTTGACCTGCGTTGCTTGTGGTCCTTTCTTTCCTTGTCTCTTCATACTGTTCACATTTCTTTCTGCTTACTGAGACTGTTGTGTTATTGAATTTTCCCCCTATATATTTGTATTACTCTTGTATAGTTGCAAAGTCTCCTGCGCAGGCGCGGGCAGGGGCTCTGCTCCTCCTCCAATTGGGGCACTGTGCCTACCACATCGGCTGGCCACTGGGCCTGTTCTGCTGGTTGGTAGCAGGTGCGCCTACCTTGCAGGCGCGTGGGGCGGCTCTGCCACTCCCAGGTTGCTGGGCCTGACCTGCTGGTGGGTTGCAGGTCCGGCTACCTTGCAGGCGCCGGGGGAGGGCGCACACCTATTTGTATTTAGACAGTTACGCGAAATGGAGGACATAATGCTTGGGATGAAAGTTGGGGGGAAGGGGAAGGTAGGTGCTCTTGAAAAGAAAGAAGGAGAGGGAGATAGATAGCATAGAGGAGAATGGGAAGAGCAGTAAAACTTGGAAGGGGAGAAAGAGAGGGAAAAGGGAGAGACAAAATTAAAATGAAATAGGAAATAAAATTAGGTCTTAGAGATCCATTTTCTTCTCTTCCCGTAGGCAAAGCTGTGCCCTCCGGGCTGAGTTTTGCCCTCAATGTGTCAACAGCAATCCCTGTAAGGCGGTTCCTGGGAGTCTCTCAATCCTGTTGGTCCCGAGCCATTTCACTTATACGGCCCCTCCTCCCCTTCCTCCTGCCAGCCAGCCAGGTCCTGCTCACCGGAGGCAGTTCCCCAAGGATTTGGTTACACTTTCAGCCTCACCGAGTGCTCTATTTCCCTAACTACTGAGCACTCTTGCTGTCATTCATCTAAGCCCCAGTGCTGTGGAGCTGTGGTCTGGGAGTCAATTGTTTAATTTTTCCGGACCCGTTTGGTGGGCACACCTTCGGAATCTGGCAGCTAAGACCATTGGTGTCGTTGCTGGTGGTAATAGGAGTTGGGGCTCGAGGATCCCCTCTACTTCCCTCAGCCCCTACAGTCACAACCACACTGCTGGTGGTAGGAGGAGTTGGGGGTCTGGAGTGTCCTCTGTTTCCCTCCGCCCCTACCGTCACACCCTCTCAGTTCGCGGTTGGGGGATTTGGGGGTGGGGAGTCTTCTCTGCTTCCCTCTGCCCCTACAGTCACGCCCTCGTCACTGGCAGTAGGGGGAGTTGGGGGTCGAGAGTCCTTTGGCCCTTACGGTCACGCCCACGGAGAGATTTTGAAGGTTCCCAGTTGTTTGTATCTGGTGTGGGTGGGAGTCACATTCCTGCTAAAGTAGATTCCACTGGGAAGGAATCTCTTTGGCCGAACTTTGGTGACTTCCCCTCTCTGCTATGGCGGGCCACTGGCTCCTTGCCGGAGTGTCTGAAGGGAGGGGTGGAACTGGCTTGTCTCTGGTCTGACACAATTTGGTTTTAGTTCCCAGTTCGCTATTTCGTAAAGGGTTGGTTAGATTCCCTTCACGCTGTCTGGGGGGGGGAGCCGTTCGCCGGGTAGGCGGGGCTCTTAGTAGAGCTGGGAGGGCACGGGCTGTCTGCTGGGCCAGGTGGGGACACTTCTCGCTGCGCCGGGCCGCTGGGGGCTGCCTGTAGAGCCGGGCAGCTGCGGCCGCGTGGCTAAGATCCGGGTGGGTGGGGTGGCCGTTCGCAGCCGTTCTGCAAGCCGGCCGCTTGCAGAAGCGGCTGGTGGCTGCGGGACTCGACCTCCGCGCCCGCGTGGCAGGCCAAGATCCACTTGTTTGGGACAAACTGACACTTCTAATAAACCTACCAATTCCCGGCAGGTCCCCTCTTAACGGAATTTTGCTAGAAGTTCCTCAGTAGGTAGACTGCCGCTGTTCCAATGGGTCTTTCTGATCCCGTTAATGTGGAGACATTGGAATCGCTGCTTCCTCGCCGGCGGCCATGTTGGATCCCCCTTATTAACTTCTTTAAGCAGAGAACAGACTGGATGGATATTCCTCTTGCACATGTGAGGCACTGGCTTCAGTCCTCAGCACCACATATAAATAAACAAAGGCATTGTGTCCATCTCTTTAAATCCATCCACATATGGGCATTACATGGGAGACAGCAGATCAGTGGAGTAGGAGTTAGAATTCCAGCATCTGAAGGACTAGAAAAATACTCAGCATCATTTCTCTTCTCTGGCTGGTAATGAGTGACCAACTAGAACACCAGATGTCTCCCAGAGCAGCCTTGGGCAGGAATTGAAGTGTTTCAAAACTCTGGTGTTATTCTTCAGCATTCAGGGTGTTACACTTCAGCATTTAGGGAAGCAAGGATGTCATGGTAACGGTGGTATCACTGTTTGGGCCTTTGCCATTCACAGCTGGCCAATCCTTAATATAACTCAGCAAAGAATTTTCTTAGTGTTTTTTTTAATTTTCATGGTACAAAGCACTATGACACCTCTGCCTTATCTGCTCTCCGTGGCTGACGACCCCTGAACTTCAGCTGGCTTCAGAGAGCTATGGCAGTGGCAGTTCGGCCGCTCACCCACTCATTTGGGGTCGGCCATGATAAAGAAGCGCACGCCGAGAATTTTGTTCTTAACTAGTTACCTAACATTATAGCTAGAATTATTTTTCTGACCTGCTGTGATATATAGAGATGGAGAATCTTGTAGATATTACTAATTATTCATCTCCATACTCTTATAAAATGGGAGGCCTGTAGCTCCTAAACGGGATGGAAACCAACTGAGACATTGCCCTTCAGAATTACTTAGAGTTGAGTGAGTGGTACAGGTAAAGGGGCATAGTTAGGTTATTAACAGTCAATTGCTGTACAGATAATATAGTCAATTAAACTTGCAGAAATTAATTACTCATGAGAATATTTTCCTCTTTCTTTGCCTTAATAAAAAGGTAGTACATGCTTATTCATAATCTGCAAAGATGCATAAAGTAGAAATGAAATGAAAACTGCATAAATATCTTAGACTCTTGGCTAAGGTCAAGTGAAAACTACCTGAAATTTTACCACAAAGATGAATATATTGAGGGTGGTTCATATGAATATGTGTCAAATATGAAAATGCATGACCTCATTGATGCTTTACATAAAAAGTTTTACACATTTTTCTGTGAATAATTACACAGAAAACAAATAGAGGTAATATTCATCTTGGTAACATCATATTCAGTAATTAATTACTCATGTGCAATTCTAAGTGTGCTGACAACGTTGTACATATTGGTTGCTAGTGTACCGTGTTTTAAACAAGTTCACCTAGACTCTTGGCACCAACAAGCACTTGTGCTTTATTACTCTAGGCACATTGCTCACCCAAATTCCAATATTACTTATTAATGCCACATACACATATTTTTGTCTTCTAAGGAAAAATGCAAATTCAACAGATGATCTCATGTTCAATTTCACAGAAAAAGAAAAACTAAAATATCTTTTAGTAAACTTCACTACTTTCTATGAAGTCTACTGAATGCCCACATCCGTGTCTGTATTTCTTGCATAGTGCCGATACCCTCCTTCCCCTTCACAGGAAGGAGGTGTATACAAATTTTCACTCTACATCACACCTATCTACCCAAATTTCATATTCTTTGCACTAGAGGAGTTCTCCATGCATGTCAAACAACAGAACCTCAAAAGATATGAAGCAAAAACCAGTATGGTTGAAAAGAAAGACAATTCCACATTTATAGTTGGGACTTCAAAACATCTTTTTCAGCAGCTGATAGAAATTGTTAGAGGAAGTCAGCATGGAGAACTCAATACCACAAAGAGCCCACAAGGTCAAGCTGAAGTGTGCCAACCACTCCAGGCAGCAGCAGAGGCTCTGCACTCAAGGTTCCATGGAGGGTTGATCAGAACAGAGCATAAGGTGGCTACATAGCAATCCCCAAGATATGCAGAGAATTGAACTCCTCTAGAATTCTGGTCATATCAGAATGAAACTAGAAATCATAAAACTGAAAAATTCCTAAGAACATGAAAAGTAAATGACACACTTCTAAATCATGACTCAAAGAGGAAGTCTCAAAGGAAATAATAATGCAGAGCTGGATAAATAGGAAAACACAACGTAACAAAATCTGCCAGAGTCAGCTAAACAGTGATGAGAGACATTCACAGCATTAAATTATTTGAGTGGAAAAGAGGAAAAGCATCAAATCAGTAATATTAGTTGCTATCTAAAGAAAGTAGAGCAAGATGACTAAATTAATCATAAAGCACTCAGAAGAAATTATAAAGAGGATAGAAATCATTGAAATTGAAAAAAAAAATAGAAAAAAAACCTATTCTCCAGAGACAATAAAATTAAGAAATATCTATTAAGACTGGCATAAATAAAATGGAGAAAGACACAATTCTTAATACCAGAAATACATCATGTGATATCTTTCCAGATTCAATAGCTATTAAAAAGATAATAAACAAATAATACAAATAGGTTTATTCTCATAAATTTAACACCAGGGGAAATATACAAACTGCCCCAAACTAAAACTACCAAAACTCAACCAAGATGAAGTAGACCATTGGCATTGGATGAAAATATCAAACTAATTGAATTTATAGTTTGTAATTCCCAAGAAAGAAATTTCCAAAAACAGTTCATCTCACTGGAGAATTCTACCTATTTGAAGAAGAATTAATAGAAAATTTACACACATTTTTAAAGAAAATATAAAAATTGTTCTTTTTTATGAAAGAAAAGAGATAAACCTGCTTTATGATGTAAGTCAATTATTAATTCCAAAAGACAGAGATAATAAAAAATTAAAAATAATGATGATAATTAAGTTAGAGGGGCTGGGGATGTGGCTCAAGCGGTAGCGCACTCGCCTGGCATGCGTGCGGCCCAGGTTCGATCCTCAGCACCACATACCAACAAAGATGTTGTGTCCGCCGAGAACTAAAAATAAATATTAAAAATTCTCTTCTCTCTCTCTCTCTCTCCTCTCTCACTCTCTCTTTAAAAAAAAATAAAAAAAAAATAAATAAAATAATTAAGTTAGAGATCACCATATGTGATGAGGTGACTTAAACCTCCTCCACAATGCATTGGGAAATGGAATCCAGCAATGAACAGGAAGGACTGTGTACCATAGTCAAGTGGGCTATACTCCATGTGTGCAAGACATATCCAGTAGTATTCAATGCAAACTAAAGAGAATAAGTGATCATAGCAATCAATACAAACATAGCAAATCCTACCCCAATTCATGATGAAACTCTCAACGAGTTAGGAAGGCAGGGGGATTCCAAAAACAAAGCAAAAGATATTCTTACAACTCCTTTTATATAAATGGTGAAATACAGACTAGTTTCCCCTAAAATTGGGCACAGAGCAAGGATGTCTGTTGTCATTACTATTACCCAGAAGAGCATTGTTGAAATAACCAGTAAAACCCTGGCATCCAGATTGGAAAGGAATGTATACAGCTGTCCTTATTTTCAGATTGCAGGATTGTCATTGTAGAAAATTCCCCCAAATCTGTAAAGTCAAACAAATGAACAAAATTCCAAGAACAAATGACTCCAGTAAAATTGAAAGATAGAGGTTCAACCCATGCATAATTAATCATATTTCTACATATTAAGTGTGAATGTACAGATACCACAGTTAAAAATGTAACATTATTCATAATCACTTTAAAGGAAGAAATATTTGCAAAACATACATAGGATTTGCATGCTCAGCATTGCAACAGAGCTTGTAAAAATCCAAAGCTGGCTTTAGTAAATGGGATACACATCATGTTTGTGGATCAGTGGAATCATCTAGCACCGGTGCCACTTCTCCCCCAGAGTGATCCATAGATTCAAGCAACTCTTATCAAACCCCAGCAAGATTTTTGGTAGAGGTAAGTTTATTGTTAAATGTCTATGGAAAGCTAACAGTTCCCATAATAACTAAAATAATTTTCAAAGGATATTGCAGGAAGAATAACACTACCCTATATTATCTCGTTACATAGCTATAATTATCAATATGGTGTGCTTTGGGTGGAGGCATAGACCCAGGTATGAAAGAAATGGTTGGAGAACCCCAAAATATCTTCCTACAAATATGTTCAGCTAACTTTTGATGAAGATGTGAAACTACTCAATAACAAAATGATGGGATTTTCAACAGATGTGTTGGAAAAACTGGGCAATCTTGAGCCAAAAAGAATTGGACTTCAACCTAAAACTCACACTTAAGAAAAGTTAATTCAAAATGTCTCACAAATTTTTGTGTAAAATTATAAAATGTTTAGAAAAATATATAGATAGCAGAAAATTTTCAGGATCAAAAATTTGATTAAGAGTTCTTATAACTACCATCGAAAGCATGACTCCTAAAGAAAAAAAAATATATAAAATAGACTTGATGAAAACTAAAGCCTCTTTCTCCGTGAAAACACATAAGCAGGGAATGGAAAGACAAGCTGGATGTGGTACAGGGCATTTACAAACTATATATCTGTCAACAGACAAGGAGTTAGTAACTAGAACATATAAAGAATTATCAAAATTCAACATTAAAGGAACTATTCAATCAAAAAAATGGGCAAAATACATGAAGAGACATTTCATTGACTTGGGATGAAAACAATCACTAGGATAGTGCCAATTAAGACCACAGGAAATACCATTACACTTCTATTAGAATGGCTAAAATGTTTTCAATAGTCATGACAATATCAAATGTTGATGAGAAGGCAAAGAACCTGGCCACTCAGACATTCTTTCTGCCATAGTAAAATGGCGCAATCACTCTTAAATTTCTGGTAGTTTTGTATAAAACAAAAAAAAAATGCAATTAAAATAGAACCCAGGGGGTTGAAAAAACATGGTGGTGGGAAGGGAATGAGCCACCCCGTACCCAGTTTATTGTCCACTGTCAGAAACTATACACATTTTTACAAAACTACTAATTATATTTTAGATAATAATTGAATCCAACATCTCTGTACATCGAGACTAAACGGTAAATGTCTTAATAACAACAAACTGTTCATAGGTGGTATATTGTTGATATTGGGATCTGATAACATTGTCCTTCCCCACAAAGGGGAGGTCTTGGAACCCTACAAGAGCACTACAAACCTATAGGGTAAAAACAATAACAATCTAGACCCACAGAGCTGGAAAAAAAGACACAGGAGCAACATAAAAAGACAAGGGAAGAAAGTGCCCCAAACAAATGAAGACACCACATCATTAGAATCATTGGCAGCCACAGCAGGAGGAATGACAGAGAAAGAATTTAGTATATGCATGGTTAAAATGTTCTGTGAACTCAAAGAAAGATATTAAGAGAGCAAATACAGGCAGTGAAAGATCACTTCAACAAGGAGCTACATAAACAAATAGAGGAAGCAAAAGATCACCTCAACAGGGAGATAGAGGTGCTAAAAAAAGATCAGAAATCTTTGAAATGAAAGAAATAATAAATCAAATTAAAAGCTCAAATGAAAGCATCACCAACAGAGTAGACCACTTGGAAGATATGACATCAGACAATGAAGACAAAATTTATGTTATCTTGAAAAGAATATAGACCACACAGTGATAATAGTAAAGAAACCACAAGCAGAATATTCAAAAAATATGGGATAGCATAAAAAGACCAAATTTAAGAGTTACTGGGATAGAGGAAGGCATAGAGGTCCAAACCAAAGGAATGAACAATCCATTCAATAAAATAATATCAGAAAATTTTCCAAACATGAATAATGAATTGGAAATCCAAATTCAAGAAGCCTACAGGATGCCAAATGTACAAAATCACAACAGAGCCACACCAAGGCACATTATAATGAAAATGTCCAACATACAGAATATGGAGAGAATTTTAAAAGCAACAAGAAAAAGGAATAAGATTGCATATGGGGTAATCCAATTAGTATATTTTCCAAAACAGACCCTGAAAGCTAGAAGATTCTGGAATAACATATATCAAGCTCTGAAAGAAAATTGGTGCCAACCAAGAATCTTTTATCCAGAAAAATTAATCTTTAGATTAGAAGAGGAAATAAAAATCTTCCACGATAAACAAAATTTGAAAGAATTCATAGCTAGAAAACTGACACTACAAAGCACCCTTGGAAAAATATTCTATGAAGAGGAAACAAAAAGCAACAATGAAAATCAGCAGAGGGAGTTAGTACCCTAAAGAAAAAACTAATCAAAGAAGAAAATCAAGTCAAGTTAAATAACAAAAATAAATATGCCTGGGAATACACACCATGTCTCAATAGTAACCCTGAATGCTAATGGCTTAAACTCACCAATCAAAAGACATAGACTAGCAGATTTAATTTAAAAAAAAAGACCCAACAATATACTGCTGCCAGGAGACTCATCTGACAGGTAAAGACATACACAGACTAAAGGTGAAAGGTTGGGACAAATCATACCACTCACATTGAATGTGGAAACAAGAAGGGATTTCCATCCTCTCATCAAATAAAGTAGATTTCAAGCCAAAGTTTAAAAATGGGATAAAAATGGACATTACATACTGCTTAAGGGAACCATACACCAACAAGACATAAAAATCATAAATATATATGCCCAAAATAATGGTGCAGCTATGTTCATCAAATTCTTCTCAAGTTCAAGAGTCAAATTGATCACAATACAGTAATCTTGGGTGACTTTAACATACCTCTTGCACCATTGGATAGATCTTAGAAACAAAAGTTGAATAAAGAATCTATAGAACTCAATAAAATAGTCAATAACTTAGTCGTTACTAACATATATAGAATATTTCAACATTCATCAAGCTGAAACACTTTCTTCTCAGCAGCATATAGATCCTTCTCTAAAATAGACCATATACTATGCCACAAAGCAACTCTTAGCAATACAAAAAAGTAGAGATACTACCATGTATTTTATCAGATCATAATGGAATGAAATTAGAAATCAATGACAAAATAAAAAATAAAAATTACTCCAACACATGGAGACTAAAAAATATGCTAATGAATAAACAATGGGTTGCAGAAGATATAAAAGAGGAGATTAAAAAATTCTTAGAGGTAAATAAGAACATAGACACAACATATTGGAATCTCTGGGCCACTATGAAAGCAGGTCTAAGAGGAAAGTTCATTGCATAGAGTTCATTCTTTAAAAGAAGAAAAAGTCAACAAATAAATGACCTCACTTTACATCTCAAAGCCCTAGAAAAAGAAGAACAAATCAACAGCAAAATCAGTGGAAGATGAGAAATAATTAAAATTGGAGCTGAAATCAATGAAATCAAAACAAAAGAAACAATTGAAAAAATTGACAAAACCAAAAGTTGGTTCTTTGAAAAAATAAATAAAATTGAAAGACCCTTAGGTATGCTAACAATGAGAAGGAGAGAGAGAACTCAAATTACCAGCATATGTGATAAAAAAGGTAATATCACAACAGACACTACAGACATATAGAGGATAATTAGAAATTATTTTAAAAACTTATAATCCAATAAAATAGAAGATAGTGAAGGCATTGATGAATTTCGTAAGTCATGTGACTTGAAAAGACTTAATCAGGAAAATATACACAATTAAAACAGACCAATATCAAGTGATAAAATAGAAAATGCCATCAGAAGCCTACCAAACAAGAAAAGCCCAGGACCAGACAGTTACACAGCCGAGTTCTACAAGACCTTTAAAGAAGAACTAATACCAATACTCTTCAATTTATTTCAGTAAGTAGAAAAAAGGGCAGCACTTCCAAACTCATTCTATGAGGCCAATATCACCCTGAATCCAAAACCAAGCAAAGACACATTAAAGAAAGAAAACTTTAGACCAATATCTCTAATGATCATAGATGCAAAAATTCACAATAAAATTCTGGCAATTTGAGTACAAAAACATATCAAAAAGATTGTGCACCATGATCAAGTGGGATTCATCCCAGGTATGCAAGGTTGGTTCAACATAAGGAAATCAATAAATGTAATTCATCACACCAATAGACTCAGAGATAAGAATCATATGATCATCTCAATAGATGCAGAAAAAGCATTTGACAAAATACATCACCCCTTCATGTTCAAAACACTATAAAAATTAGGGATAACAGGAACATATCTCAACATCAAAAAGACTATCTACGCTAAGCCCCAGGCCAACATCATTATAAATGGAGAAAAATTGAAGGCATTCCATCTAAATACTGGAACAAGAGAGGATGCCCTCTTTCACCACTTATATTTAACATAGTTCTTGAAACACTGGCCAGAGCAATTATACAGATGAAAGAAACTAAAAGGATACGGATAGAAAAAGAAGAATTCAAATTGGCACTATTTGCTGATGATATGATTCTATACCTAGAAGACCCAAAAAGCTCCACCAGAAAACTTCTAGAACTAATAAACAAATTCAGCAAAGTAGCAGGATATAAAATCAACACCCCTAAATCAAAGGCATTTCAGTATATCAGTGACAAATCCTCTGAGATGGAAATAAGGAAAACTACTCCATTCATAATAACCTCAAAAAAAAAAAAAACTTTGGAATCAACTTTACGAAAGAGGTAAAAGATCTATACAACAAAAACTACAGAACCCTAAAGAAAAAATCAAAGAAGAAAGACCTTAGAAGGTGGAAAGATCTACCTTGCTCTTGGATAGGCAGAATTAATATTATCAAAATGAACATACTACCAAAAGCACTATTCAGATTTAATGCAATGTTGATCAAAATCCCAAAGGCATTTCTTATAGAAATAGAGAAAGCAATCATGAAATTCATCTGGAAAAAACAATTGACCCAGAATACCTAAAGCAATCCTTAGCAGGAAGAGTGAAGCAGGTGGCATCACTATACCAGACCTGAAACTATACTACAGAAAAAATATTAACAAAAACAGTGTGATATTGGCACCAAAACAGACTGGTAGACCAATGGTACAGAATAGAGGACACAGAGTCTAACCCACAAAATTACAATTATCTTATATTAGACAAAGGTGCCAAAACATGCATTGGAGAAAAGATAGCCTCTTCAACAAATGGTGCTGGGAAAATTGGAAATCTATATGCAAAAAAAAAAAAAATGAAATTAAACCCCTATCTCTCTACATGCACAAAATTCAACTCAAAATGGACCAAGGACCTAGGAATAAAACCAGAGACCCCATGTCTAATAGAAGAAAAAGTAGGCCCTAATCTCCATTATGTGGGATTAGGACCCCACTTCCTTAATAAGACTCCTATAGCAGGAGAATTAAAACCAAGAATCAATAAATAGAATGGACCCAAACTAAAAAGTTTGTTGTCAGCAAAAGAAATAATCTGTGAAGTGAATAGAGAACCTACATCTTGAGAGCAAATTTTTACCCCTTACACATC
Organism: Spermophilus citellus; assembly: GCF_964194105.1. Lineage (NCBI taxonomy): Eukaryota > Metazoa > Chordata > Mammalia > Rodentia > Sciuridae > Spermophilus > Spermophilus citellus. The sequence continues at coordinate 91,060,011 of NC_138187.1, forward strand.
AGATAGAGCACTAATCTCTAGGGTATATAAAGAACTAAAAAAGCTAAACACCCCCCCCAAAAAATAAAATCAATAAATGGGCCAAGGACATGAACAGACTCTTCTCAGAAGAGGCTATTCAATCAATTGACAAATATGTGAAAAAATATTCTTCTTCTAGCAATTAAAGAAATGCAAATCAAAACTACTCTAATATTCCATCTCTCTCCAGTGAGAATGGCAGTTAATATGAAGACAAACAACAATAAGTGTTGGCGAGGATGTGGGGGAAAGTCACACTCATACATTGTTGGTGGGACTGCAAATTGGTGCAGCCAATATGGAAAACAGTATGGAGATTCCTTGGATCTGGGAATGGAACCACCATTTGACCCAGCTGTCCCTCTCCTCAGACTATACCCAAAGGACTTAAAAACAGCATACTACAGGGACACAGCCACATCAATGTTTATAGCAGCACAATTCACAATAGCTAAACTGTGGAGCCAACCTAGATGCTCTTTAGTAGAGGAATGGATAAAAAAATGTGGCATATATACACAATGGAATGTTACTCAGCAATAAAAGAGAATAAAATCATGGCATTTTCAGGTAAATGGATGGAGTTAGAGAAGATAATGCTAAGTGAAGTTAACCAATCCTCAAAAAACAAATTCCAAATGTTTTCTTTGATATAAGGAGGCTGATTCATAGTGGTAGGGAGAGAGCATGGGAGGAATAGACAAACTCTAGATAGAGCAGAGGGGTTGGAGTGGAAGGGAGGGTGCAGGGAATTAGCAAGGATGGTGGAATGTGATAGACATCAGTATCCAAAGTACATGCATGGAGACGTGAATTGGCGTGAACGTAATTTATATAATTTATAACACATTCTGCTACAAAAAGTATTTTATAAACAGAGGTACGAAAAATTGTTCTAAATGTGTAATCAGAATTGTGATGCATTCTGCTGTCCTGTATTTAAAGAATAAAACCAATAAAAAAATAAAATAGGACCTAGTAAATTCATTCTTGGGCATGCATCCCAGAGAAATGAAAACTTATTTTCAAAATCAAAATCATATATAGATTTATAGGTAGCAACTTTATTTCCAATAGACAAAACTTGAAATGAATTTCACGGAATGTAAAGTTAAACTGTAACATTAATATCATTTGATGTTATTCAACAACACAAAACAATAACTTGAATGGATCTCTAGGGAATTATGCTAAATGAAAAAAGGTTATCCCACAATGTTACATATTATTTAATTTGCATAACACCTTTTAAATGTCAAAATTTTAGAAATGAAGGACAAACTAGTATCTGCTAAGGTTTAAAGATTGATGAGGAAGGATAAATAGGCAGTGGAAACAGAGCTAAATGAAGGATCTTTGTGGTGATTGAACCACTTAGAATCTGACTATGGTAGAGGATGGAGAAACATACCAATGGTAAAACTGTATAGAAATACACACACATTCACATGCACACAGTGGAAGTATAATTTGGATACTCTGAATAAGAGGGGTGGGTTGTATCAGTGTCAATACTCCGATTGTAATATTATAGCCTCATTCTGCCAAGTGTTAACAAAGGAGAAAATATTTTTTTACAACAACTTGCAAATCTACAATTATCTCAAGTACAAATACTTTATTGCAGACTAAGCCAAAATGATATGACAGACAAAGCCAAAATTACTTTTCAGGAGGTGTGTCCAAAGTGGAAATCAATTTTTCTGAACCCGGGGAATAGACAGTTGGTGGAAACAGATGTGTGCCCAGCACCAGCCTACCAACACAAAACTTAGCCAGAGAGGATGCGAGTTTATTCTTGTGCCCTCCAGTTGGTCTCTGGTCTTACTTGGAATGCTACACACATTGTTCTCATTAGAGCTCCATTTCCTTCGCACAGATGTTTTCCATTTTAACAGACCACAGTGACGTACAGAACACATAACCGCCCTTCTTGTCTGCAGTGACTGCCTCTCTCCCCCAAGTCATAAGAGTTAAATCTTTGGGCAACTATTATGAATGTGCTCCACAATACAAAACACCTCCAACAAAATGATAACACATTCTGCTACAAAAAGTATTTTGTAGACTAAATAGCAATCCACCCATTATAAATGTACTTTCTATAAAATAGAACCTAAAAACAACCAGTACCAAATGAACAAAAGTGTTCTGACCTGAAAGTTGGACTGAGTTAATCAATTTTATAAAGTATATAAAATGCAAGTTTTATTCTTGACTTCTTTTTTGCCATTATGGCAACTTCTGTGCTTGAAAAAAAAATTGTTTGTTCCTGATTATAAAAAACAATATGTATCGATTTAGAAATGAAAAAAGAAAAAGGAGCACAAAGAAGGAAATACAATCCAATTAACCCCATAAAATTAACCTCAATGATCTGTTTTAGTGTCTTGGAACATTTGTCTTATTTACACGTGAATGTGTTTAACTGAATCACAACTAGGAGCAGGGCATGGACCTTCAGGTTGGGCTTGTTGAGACTTTCATAGGCACTTATGTCCATGACTCACATAGTAGCACAAGGCACTGCCAACCTCCCTCACACACCTCTCTGTGGACATCTCCACCTCCAGGTGATGGCAGACCTGACCTCTAGACCATGGAAAGTCTTCACCTGCTTGGGAATTTCATGTAAATGGAAAATGTGCTTTTCTGTCTGACCCACTGAGGTTTATCCTCTTGCAAGTGACAGCAGCTGGCCCTCCTCCCCTCTGCAGAACATTTTATTATCTTAACATACAGCATGCGTCCTTTCTGCAGATCATAGGTGTTCAGGCCGTTCACCCTGTTAGGTATTAAGTATGATGCTGCTTTGAACATCATGCCTGCTCAGGCGTGAGCTCTCACATCCATGAAACACATATCAGGAACTGAAATTATTGCAAGAGCATGTGCCATTTGGTGACTTCTAGTTGGTCCTGACAATTCATCAGACTTGCAGTTGCTTCTTGTGCTTGCTGACACTGATTATCGTGTGTCCGCTGAATTTTAGTCAGTTTGGCAGTAACATATAATTTCAAGCCAAAATAAGAACAAATCGAGTCTAGAATTTTCTATCTGGTGCTTTACAGTGACCATTACATCATGATCTTTCATGTGTAGTTATTTCTTATGCTCATAAAATCTTGAGTTTTGGCCACTGGTTATTATAATCACTGTTAGCTTGACTGGTTACAAAAACAAAAACAACTTCTAGCAAAATCTCACAATCATTAACAAAAGCAATCACATACTGCAGAATTTTAAAGTTACTATACTTTTAACCCCATGGTGTGCTTGTGTTTGTACTTGTAGGTGTTCCAAATGACCTGTGTATTTTGTAAGGAAGCAGATTTTAACAAATAATGACCATGATTTGAGGGGTCCCATTTTACCAAGCAATTTTCAGGAAAATGACAGTATTTTCCTCTGCACTGAGATAAGATAATCCATAAAATAAAACATATAAGGTTAGAGAAATACAAAGTAAAATTCCTCTAGAGACACATTTAAAATCATTTCTCAGTTGGCTTTCTTTTGCTTTGGTTTAGGTCTTTATAATTCTGAGTGAATATTAACAATTACCATTAGAATGAACATGCTACCATGCAAATTTTGAAAGTCTTTCTGTAAAACTTTCCAGAAACTAAAACCTAATCAATGCACTCATAAGTGTCTTATTATCATTTTTATTATGTATGCAACATGGTTTTGCTATTGTTTTATCTGCTTTCTACATTTATCTTTAGCTTAGAGATTTCCCAGTTGTTTATCTTTTTTTGTGATTTTATTTTTTAACATATATAACACATTTCTCTGCTACTAATATTTCTTGCATATTAAGAAGGATATAGAGGAAGAATACAAACATTGGCTGTGTAACATACAAGGATATATTTCTTCAAATCTTTCACTTGGGGAAAGGTGTATATATAAGTACACATTTGTATTGACTTGCAAAATTAAAACCATCTGTTTCAATTATATAGTCTAAGCAGGAGAGTAACACTAAGCAATAAATACTGAAGTTTACAAGCTTATGCTGTGGTTCTTCTCATCATAGAAGGTGCCAGTAATTATCTTTAAAGCCTTCTGTGTTCTGGGACTTGGCTACTTTAGAGTTGTGTTTCATTTGTTACCCTCTCTTTGATTTTGACTGAATAAAATGGATCTGGGATTCTGTTTGCAGCATGGAACATTGCAGAATTAGTTACAGATGCCTATTCTCTTCCTTTCAGTTTTCACACTGACTTGGAGGTGAGGCCAATCTACTTTCTCACTTATCTGGGGGACATTTTTAAAGCCACTACTCCATTTAGAAGCATCCTGATGTTCTATATCTTTTATCGAAGATTTTATCATTTTATCAAAATACTTTTGAATTATTTTAACCCAATCATTCAAATTTCTCTAATTCTCTTTTTGGATGATTATACACAGACTGTGTGCCCCTCTCTCTCTCTCTCTCTCTCTCTCTCTCTCTGTGTGTGTGTGTGTGTGTGTGTGTATACATAAAACTTGGAAAAATACAATCAATAATGTTGCATCCTGAAGACTGTATAAATGACTATTAAATTAATTTTTGATACATATTAAATCAATCAAATGCATTATTTTCATCAAGATAAAAAGAAAAATTTGTTAGCCATCTGGATATTTTGTCTACAGAATACCCAAAGCAAAACTTAAAATAATATTTTAAGGTGTGGAAAACATCTTTGCTGGGTTCCCACAAATACAATAGCCGAGGAAACAGAAACAAGAAAAATAATCAGGCACACCGGACTACAGTGTAACGAGATCTTTGGGCTCTTAGGCACTTGGCTAAGAGTATATTTTCATAGGTGTTAAGATGAATATTCATAATATATCACACTCAAGATGTCTAGTGCTGAATGAATCACCTCCTCCCCCAATCCGAGCTTTCCTTGGGTTTTTCTAGTTTCTGTCACGGCAAGGTCATTCTGAGGACCTCACTGTAGTGCATCCTGGGGAGGGCATCCTCCACCTGCTGGAAGGACACTCACCCTGCCAGGTCGCAAGGATTGTGGGGACAGGATCCACCTTAGGCCAGCTAAAAGTAGAGCCCATGCTCTCGTGAGAAGTCTTTTGCTCAGGGCTTGTGCTGAGATGTATCATGGTCCAGACAAGCTGCAGCCTAGGTGGAGCCAGGAGAATGGACATTAGCATCAGAGATGTCTGTCCCCGAACCCTATCATTGCTGGACACCTGGACACTGGACACAATTTGTGAGGCTCTTCTTGCACAAGCTTACAACTGTCCTATGGATACAGGGTTATTAAGCAAGTTTCCCCAACAGATTTTTTTACTTCAGAAACTAGGCAGTAACAAATGGAATAGAGGATGGTGCTGAAGATCTAGAATAAGATAGGAGCCATACATCTGTTAGACCATGAACCGATGTTAAATAAGACAAATCTGTATCTAAAATAGATAAAAACCATTTTCCCTGTTCTTGAAATAAGAATAAGTCTTCAGGGCTGGGGATGTGGCTCAAGCAGTAGCGCGCTCGCCTGGCATGCATGCGGCCCAGGTTCGATCCTCAGCACCACATACCAACAAAGATGTTGTGTCCGCCAATAACTAAAAAATAAATATTAAAAATTCTTTCTCTCCTCTCTCACTCTCTCTAAAAAAAAAAAAAAAAGAATAAGTCTTCAATGCTTGGGTGTAAGACCATCATCCCACTTGAAGGTTTTATATTAGATTCTAGATCTTTGGAGGGAGTGCAATATTCTAGATAAAGACAAGTTTAATGAAGAAAAAGGCAGTGGATATGAGGCGAGAGGCTAAAGAAATGCCCATATTTTGAAAAGTAGACTGAGGCTGACAATTAATTGGGTACTTAGCTTTAGCAGGCAAGAATAGAATAGGTTATCTGAGTTTCATAACTGTTACAAACTAAAACTTCTATTACTTTTATGTACATTTATTTATCTGCTACCTTTTTTTAGAAGGAAAATAAATATCTATATTATAAAGACAGTATTTTGAAGAATGGAGCCAAATTTTGGAAACAAGCCATTTTTCATTCATTCATCATATAATTTGGGTATTGACAAAAATCCAGTTTGTATAGGAGTCATGCAGCCCTATTGTCTAAAAACCGAGTCAGAGATGGGAGACATTGCTTGGTACCAAAGTTAAGAGTAGAGTCATGCAGAACCTTGGCTCCCCTCCCCAAGAAACGGTATCTCAAAAGTCCCCAACTGTGATGATTCAGGTGGCACAGTGGTTCCTGCATCTGCCCTTTCCCACCCACCAGCACCAGTGTGATTCAGCTGGTAATCGCCTTTCCCAGGAGTAATTTAATTGCTTCCACCTGTATCTTATTTAGCCCGTTTGATCCATCATATACATCATTCTCAGATTTATCTTCTGAAAAGCCCTACTGATGCATTGGTTGCTAAATAGCCATTACTCTTCTGCTTGGAAAAAGTTAATTCGTATTAGCTTCTATTTTATAAATACTTGATATTTTGATTTGTTATCTCAATGATCCTCCCACCAAGAGAAATGTAAAAGGTGATTTTTGTCATGAAAACAGGAACTTTACTCAAATTTTTCCAATTAAATATTTTTATCTCTATCTGCCATTGAGCATGATCAAGCTTCTGGTACTGAACAGGGTACAGACGAAAATTGAACAAAAAGACTGACAGAGTGGAATCTCATCCTCTGCCAAATCATGGCACTGGTCAGTAGAACCACCAACTGGCAGTCTAGCAAAACAATAGTGCATGGCTACATAGTCATATGATATGCAGTAACTATGTGGAACTCATCAGCATCCCATGCCTGCAGCATCCCAGAGGTCTTAAAGAGGCTAACTCAGATCTATGTCCCCACAAATGTTCATACAAGGTAAAAAGTACCTCTTTCTTTATTCCCTCTTTTCAAAACATCTGAGTTACTCTCCAGGACATCCTTGTGAGTAGACAATACCATTCCCTGGAGAGTCTCATAAGTCTCCTAGTTCTGTATGTAAATTAAATTATAATTTAAATTTTATAGTCAAAATGTAAGATCCTTCTAATACTAGAAATGATCTGATGACCTCAGGTGTCTTGTGTGACAGCAGTTCTCTCATTGCTTCATGAAAATTCTAACACTAGGTGGTTTCTATAAGGAACATGTAAATCAGACAGTTTCCAATTAAAAATTATATAAAGATTCACTTCCTTTGTATTATATCTCTTTTCACACATTTGATACAACAAATGTTATAAGTAAAGCAACTAGAGATTTTTAAAACATAGTTTTGAATGTTTTTGTCTTGTTTTATTGTGTAATAAGTTTTCACTTCCTGAGACTTTAAGTTGAATTATTTTTAAATTCTTTGGAATGTTTGAAAATTATTTGAACGTAGTAACTGGATATAATGCTTGAATGCATGACAGTTTACCTTTTTAAAGCTGAATTTAGCTTTAAGTTAGTCTGAATATAGTAATTAATCTCTTTCTTGAATAGTCAACTTTGGGTTGAAATATAATCTGCATTTCATAATTGGTGTCATGTGTATTAAAAGGTCAAACAAGAAGATGTCATAGTATTAAGATGCTTGTCTTTGCAGACATATTTTGGATGGAAAAATCTGAGTTTCAAAAACCTATTTTAAAAGTTAAAATTAACTTTATGAATTTAGTGTATGCTTTATTAGAAGACAAGCCCAGTTGTTTTAAAAATAAAATTGTTCCCATGATTTCCAATGAAGTGGTAAAGAATTATCACTGGTAGAAATGGAGCATGAACTTTTTACCATTATACATTTTTTTTAAATGGCTCCAGTTAACTCACCAGAGATATACGAATGGTAAGTAAGCATCTGAAAAGATGCTCAACCCATATGTCATTAGGGAACCGCAAGTCAAAACAAATGTGAGGTTGCACTGCACACCTATTAGAATGGCCAAAATCCAGAAAACTGACAACAATAAGTGTGCTGGGTATGTGGAGCAACGAGGAGGAGTGCCATTCATTGCTGGTGGGAATGCAAGATGGTCTGATCACCATGGAAAACAGTTTGGCAGTTTCTCACAGAGCTAAACATACCTTGGGCATATGATCCGGCAATTGTACTCCTTAGTATTTACTCAAACAAGTTGAAAACTGTGAAACAAAACCCTGCCCATGAGTCGTTGTAGCAAGTTTTTTTTTTCCATTATTTCCAAAAATTGGAAACAACCAAGACATTCATTCAGGAAGTGAACGGAAAAAAACTGGTAAATCTAGATAATGGAATATTTTTCAGTGCTGAAAAGAAACAACTGATCAAACGATAAAAAGACAGGGAGAAACTGAAATGCATATTCCCAACTGAAAGGAGCCAATCTGAAAAGGTAGAAAACCATATAATTCCAAGGATACGACATCTGAAAAAGGCAAAACTATGGTTGTTGGTTGCCAGGAGTTAAGGAATGTGGAGAAGGGTGACGGGGCAGGGGGATGCACAGGTGGGGCACAGAGAAATTAGTGGGCAGTGAAACTCTGTAATGGTGGATACAAGTCATTATCCATTTGTCAAAGCCCATGTAATGCATATCCCTAAGAGTGAACCCTATGTATGTAGATGTAGATGTAGATGATCAGCTTTGAGTAATGACATATCAGTGCAGATTCATTGATTGTAATATATGTACTATTCTGGTTTGGAATTTTTATAATGGTGGAGATTATGCATATATGAGGTCAAAGGGAATCTGAAAACAATCTTTGTACTTTCTGTTCAATTTTGCTATGGACCTAAAAATATTCTAAAATATAAAGTCTACTTTTAAAATAGCGTAATTTCTATAAAAAATACTATTGCTGTTAAAACATGGTATATGAAACATTATTCTTTATGTTCACGGAGTGTATATATTCCTTGCATCCAAATACCCATTCAAATATGTTTGACAATTTGAACTGGTAAAATATTTTAAAGTAGTTACTAAAATGATTATGTTGCCAAATTATTAAGACTTTTTGGCTAGTTTTCATTGCCTACCTAATGCTGTAGTTAGTTTATTTTCAGGTGATTCTGTGGCAGTGTGATCCGAAAGACGTGTTATCCATGTGTCACCCTCATTAGGGATAATGATGTTTTGGGGTACATGCTAAGGTTGCGTACACACACAAAGACACTCACACAAATTGTTACATTTCATAAAAATAATTTTCTTTTTATGTCATCTGTTATCATTTCTAATGTCATTTGAGATTCTGTGGACTAATATGATACATGAACGTCTGGTGCCGTTTCAGTGCTACAGGAAGGAAGATGAGACTTGCCAGCTGTGGGTGACTAGAGTCCCCAATCTGCATTTGAAATATTCCCAGCAAAGAGCTGAAGATTTTCACACGTAGCTCTTTTTAAAGAAGTCTTGATTGCACAGAGCCTGATGTATAATAATACGCACACCCATCTGGTTAATAAGATATTTGAGTGAGCAGAGGATATTTGCAGTACTCCCTAAGAAGTGTTTCTGAGTTTAGGCATATACAGACCCACTCAAAGTCAGCATGTACCACTTTATATGCCTCCAGTGCTGTGCCATTGTAAGTGTTCAGGTGGTGTCCTCATTGGTCTGAGCAGCCTAACTTGAGCTAAGTTCTCACTGTCAGAACATATCAGAAAGATGATTCTGCAGCAGATAGGAAGATTTACTGATTGTTGATTCCTCCTATTGAGTGGATGACATTGAAACTCAATTCCCACTTTGTTTCCTATCATTTTGCACCACAGATCATTGTTTTAAAGAAAGCAACCAACACCTGACCAGGTATGCAAAGGCCAGCCAATAACCAACTCTACCCCAGTTCCTGTCATGATGAACCATCATAGGAAGATATCTGATACATATTTGCTCTGATCTGATGAGAATGTTATAGGGTTGTGACTAGTGACCTCCACCAGAAGCATTTTATCTTGTCATCTGTAAAGTTCAGATAGTTATCAAATAATAAGGTCTGAACGTGATTTCTCAGTAGACCACCAAAGTTAGGAGAGATGGGCTATGATTTTTTAATTGTTCCTCTTCTTGAGACGTATCTAATGGAGTTATCTCTATATGTCATATTATTCAATATGAACTTTGAAATTTTATAATTATTATATTACACTGTAATATTAAGTGTTTTTTATTGAAAATCTTCTTAAACTTACCAATGTTGATACATATTTTAAAAAACAAATATTGAGTTCTAAAATGGTGGTTCATAACTTTTTTCTTAAAATAATTCATACTTATTCATTGTTCTGTATTAATTCTGAAAACTTTCACATATTGCAAATATATCATCATAATCAAAAAGTACACATAATAAATATATGAATTCAAGAAAAAATTAGAACAGATGTCTGTGGATTCACCATAGCAATTTTAGAAGTAGAATCATCAATATCTTTGAAGTTCTGATGATATACTTGGACAAGCCCTGCAGAGGTCACAACTGTGTCCTTTTTTGCACACTATTGTTTTGGTTTTAGTTAAAAATGGAACATATATATCCAAATAAAATATATTATTTAATTTTGTGTGTCTTTGATGTTTTAAAAATAAAATCATGAGTTACTTTCCATTTTTTGCTTACCTTTTTATAAATTCCACATTGTCTTTGGGGAAGTCACCCTACGATGCCTGTGTCTAGCTTATTTGGATTCATTGTGCTTTAATGGTCCACTGTATAATTATACATCAATTTATTTGTCCATTTTTCCTAGTTGTGAATGTTTAAGTGGTTTTCAAATTTTTATTACACAAAGCTTGAATGCCTTTTAGTGCATATGTGCAAGTTTTCCTTATGGTATATAAACAGCCATAAAGCTCGTTTCTCTAAGCACATGTATAAATTCAACAGGAAATTCAAAATAGCTTCTCAAAGTAGTTGTGCCAATTTTACTCCCACCAGTGAGAAAGACTTGGTATTGTCAGATTTTTGAAAGAAGTTTTCTGTAATTTTATATTCAATTGAAATTATATCTGAATTCTGATAACTATTAATGATCCTGAGCATCTGTTGTCTCTCTCTCTCTCTCTCTCTCTGTCTCTCTTCCCATGTGCACACGCGGAAGCCGTGCGAGTATGTGTACATAAAATTCCTTTTGTTTTATATTCATATTTTTCTAAGAGTTAAAAAATGTATTATTTTTATTCATGTCTTTAACATATCTAGAATTGATGGGGATGTCATGTTATAAAATTGATGTCTAATGCTTATGTAGTTAGAAGCAGCTTGTAGCCTGTGATTGACTAGTAGCCTGGGCTTTTCCCAGTTACCTGCAAGGTCACCTGCATAGGCTTTTCTTCAGGCATTGATCTGTTTCTGGCCTCTTTCTTCATTTTCATGGTGTATTTTTCTATTTTTCTATCTCTTAATCATCACAGCTCTCTTATAATCCTTGTTACCTGAAGAACTGCATCCCCAGCATCACCACATACCAACCTGGTTCTTCTTCATGAAGATATCGATTATTTTTTGGCCATTTGCTTTTCCATATAAATTCATTAAAAATTGTAAAAATAGTGGGAATTTTTATACAAATTACATCAACCTCATGGGACAATTTGGAGGTAATTAGAATTCTTAAAGAACTGAGTTTTTAAAACACAAAGACAAAGCTTTCCATGTATTGTGGATTGAAGGATTTTTTTGGTAACAATGTGAATTTTTTTTCCATAACAACACACTTTTTCACATAAATCACTTTTAGCTATCTAATATATTTAGATTTTACTAAAAACATATATTTAAGCATTTTGTGTTTTTGACACCTTTGTTATTGTTTTCATGACTTAAAACACCACTTGTATGTCTTATTGAGTATAACTGCATGTTCATATTTGGGGCTAAAATCATTATGTCATGCATAAATAGAAGCATATTCATATCTTCCTTTACAGTCATCACAATTTTGAATTTCCTAATCTGACTGTGCTGGCAGAGACATCCAGGACAACAGAAGAAGAGATGTGTTATTACTGGTTTTATGGACATTCACAGCTTCACCGTCACACACAATGGCTGTTACCAGCTTTTGTAGAAAATTCTTATTATGTTGTAGACGCTCTCCTCTATTCTCAGCTTATATTTTTTTAATCAAAACTGATTATGAAATTTTATCACAAACATCCCCTGCACTGATGAGATGATCATTTAACTTATTTTTATCAATTTGCTAATGTGTGAATTATATTAACCATTTTTTCTTATGCTTAAAAACTTGCAGTGTAGTCTCACATTATTGTTGATAGGTTTGTGAGATCAGACATAATCTCATGTTGTTTTTCTGATTGCAACAGGAAAGCATCATTTGTCTCATAAATATTTGAAGAATATGTCCTTTTTTAATAACTTCTGGGAAGATTTCTATAAGAAAAAGCTTTTTTTTGTACATTTGTTGGACTCTGCAAAACCCTCTGAAGTTGTTATCTACTTAGTGGAAATACTGTGAATTACTGGGATTGTTTCTTTAATAATACAGGATTATCGATGCTCTTATTTTTTTCTTGAGATAGCATCTCGTCAGAGTGATTTCAAATGTTCAATTGCTTGTTTGATTTTTATATTTTTATTCCTTCCTAACTTCATTATTTCTTATATTTTATAAGATGTAAATTTTTCTAATCTATTTTAGATATCTGCTGAAAGGAGCATATGGCTAGATATTTTAAATCTAGCTTGACAATTGTTGTTTTTATCTGGATGATTCAGTTCTTTCCTGTTTATTGTGGCTATTGCTGTATTTATATTTATTTCTACCATCTCATTTCTGCTTACCCTACTCTCACTTTATTTATTCCAGCCATTATATGAATCGACTGAGAAGTCTGTTCTTCCCTGGTTTCATTTTTTTCCCTCTCTACTGCTTTAGAAGTTATAAATTCTCTATTTGTGTCAGGTTACCACAGAAATTTTAATATGTGCATTTTGCTTTGATGAAATAAAAATTTAAGCATCTTTATTACCAGACTCTCAAAAACCACAAGAACTTTAAGTCACTTCAATTGTGACCATCTTTTACAGCTTGCATTCTGCATTTTCAAAGAGTTTGGTCTTATCATTTCAATGTCACAAATTAGACATTGTTTTATTGCCTCAGACTAGCTCTGTACTTAAAAACTGTTTACACACGTCTTTAACTTCTTTGCTTCTACTTATTCCTTCTGCATTCACAGCCACCATCTGGAACCATTTTGCTTTTTCCTGAAGTATATTTTCTAAAAGTTTCTATAGTAAGCATTTGTTGGTAAGAAACTCTTGTTTTTGTTTAAAAGACAATTCATTTATTTTATCCAGTCTTGAATTCACTGAGTAAAAAGTTCCAGATTTAGTTATTTTCTCTTCTGCATGTTGAAGAGACTATTGCACATATTCTGGTCTTACCTTCAATGATGAGACCTTCCATCTGTCTCCTGGTCATTCCTCTGAGGGCAACTTGGCTTTTAGGACATTCTTCCATGTGGTGTGCCTCCTTGGCATTTGATGCTATGTGGCCTCATTATAAGTGTTTATAGATAAGGATTCATCTTCATTGAGCCCTCTGGATTTGCATTTCAAAATTTTTTTCAGCAGCTAGGTCTTTGAATCCTATCTTTCCCTTGGGGTCAGGATTATCTTGTTGAAGTCCAGTTTATATGTTAGATGTTCTCAATTTGTCACCCAGGTCTCTGCATCTTTCTTGTAGGATCTCTCCGTTTTCATTTTTATGGTCTATTCTCCAGGAATTTTGCTTTTTAGATATGCTTACCCATTCACTAACTTTATTTAAATTTACACACATACCTGGTTTCAAAGTCACTTAATATGTTCAGTTTCTAATGTCCATGAATTTTTTTATTCCTAAACTGTTTCTAAGTTTTTGCCAAGTCTGGTCCTTTCAGTGGTAGCCTCTTAAACTTTTTGACCATATTTTTAATATCAGTATTCACATACCTTCTAAATTTGGTCTTTCTTATATTTACATCAGAAATTTAAAACATTTTCAGTCATCAGAGGATTGACAGTCCATATCTCTTCATGCAGTTTTAAGTCGTTTTCCTTGGGACAGAATTTGTGATGCCTCCTTCTGGGGGTCTATACTATACACAGTTCTAACCCAGGACTATTTTACATTAAAATTATGTTTTCCCTTTAGACTCACACATGATGTGAATTCTAGCTCCTCTCACTCTTAAATGTCAACCTGAGGTCATGGAATTTTCCTGTGAGCCACCCAAACCCAAGACTTAGAGAAGCAAATTTCCCCTGAAGTACCCATTTTCATTTCTTTTTTATTTATCCACTGAAGGGGTCGTTTTTTTAGAAATTCCATATTTAAGCACTCTAAGGATAGTGGGAGCTGAACTCACTCCTACTTGGTGCCAACCCTTGGCAGAGTCTCCTGCCCCCAGCTTGCCTGGTGCTCATTCTAGGTCACCAAGAGCCTGATGACTCTCATAAGTAGCCCTGAATCTCAGTATTCTCTTCTTGGAAACCATTGTTGCCCATCACTAGGGCCTCTAAAGATTGCTCTTGCTACCTACCAACTATGTGAGGCATTAGAAAAGATTTTTAAAAATACAAGCCAGCCTTTTTCCAAATACCCTTACCTTCTCTTTCCTGTACATACTGCCTTCCTTCTTTCTTTTTCTCTTCCATACATATGAAAAATATACATCCCTGTACTCAATATTTAAAGAGATACTTGAATGTTAAAATCCACTGGAGATGTGGGCTGGAGATGTGGCTCAAGCGGTAGCGTGCTCGCCTGGCATGCACGGGGCACTGGGTTCAATCCTCAGCACCACATACAAATAAAAAAATAAAGATGTTGTGTCCACCGAAAACTAATAAATTAAAAAAATCCACTATTAAAATATCTTAAATATGATTTTTGAAGACCAGTTGTTACTTTAAACAATGTGTTTATTACATATCTACATATATATGCATATAAGATATACAGATGTTTTATTTCTATCTTTATTCAGTCAAAATAGTCTTCCCCACACACACCACAGAAATGACAGCAGCAGTTATGTATGCTAAAACTATCACCAGAACACTGCAAGATCTTCACAATTACTCTCAGATCAGATTATCATTTTATGTTAAATTCAGATCAAAATAATCTAGAAACTGTGCCTTTTATTTTAAGATATACTTTAGGTAATCATCACCGAGGCTGTATTCGACTGCACTTGTGTCCACTCATGCATGCATATAGAGACTTGCATTTTTTTCTAAAGTACTTGTGTTATTCTAGAACATATTGATACAGATCTTTCACATACTTTTACAATTAATGAAGCATGTCAAATGTGCAAAATGCAGAAAATGACATCGAACATATTTAGGTATCATTCACTGAGATGGAGCGCTTCTCACTCATCTCTCTCAGGTGTGTGAACACTCTGTCTAAACGTTTTTATCTCTCTCTCTCTCTATATATATATATATATATATATTATATATATATATAATAATATATATAACATATATATATTAGCCTTTTACACTTTCTTTGACCATATTTTAATGTCAGTATTCTCATATCTTCTAAAATATATATATATATATATATATATATATATATATATATATATATATATAGATAGAGAGAGAGAGAGAGAGAGAGAGAGAAGTATATATATACACACACACACACAGGAGTGCTTAACCACTGAGCAATATCCCCAGCCCTTTTATTTTTTATTTTGCGACAGAGTCTCACTAAGTTGCTCAGGGCCTCTCTGGGGTCACAGGTGTGAACCTTTCTGTGCCCCACTTTAGCTGTCTTTCAAGAAATAAATCTGAAAAGATACAGTTAAAACCCCACTTTGTCCTTTCCCTAGTCACTGCACCCAAGGATTAAACCATTATTCTGAATTTTACTTTTAGTTTTCTTATATGTTTCTTTACTTCTAGTAATAGACAAGGATCTATCACTAATATACAATATGATATATATATATTCATTTAAGATGTTATACATTTTTTATCCAATTTATGTAACTTCTCAATGTTATTTTTCCATAATACTTCATATTTGTGAAATTTAGTTATGCAAATATAGATTTAGTTCATTGATTTGAGCTGCTGTACAATATGCTGCTGTATGAATAAACCAGGTTATTATGTATTCATCTTCTAAGTGACAGTTGTTTCCACATTTCTATTATATCAAACACTGTTAGAAAGAGCTTTGTACATGCAAAGTAGTGAACATGTTTGAGATCTTTCTCTTGAGTCTGCAATTAACCTAAATAACAGCTGATTTTGAATATGTGCATTTTAACTTTTACAGGGTCTTGCAAAATTACAAATTGCTTTCTAAAGTTATTATACCAATTTACATTCCCTGAAACCATGAGCATCCTTATTTTCTCTATTTGTGCCAAAATGTTATCAACTTTACTCATTTATGTCTGTATGTTGGGTGGTAAATTTATTTATTAGGAGATTGTTATGGTTTAGATACTGGGTGATTCTCAAAAGCTCATGTGTGAGACAGTGCAAGAACATTCAGAGGTGGAATGATGGGCTGTGAGAACCTTACCCCTATCTATTAATTAATCCCTGGATGGGATTAACTGAGTGGTAACTGTTAGGATGTGGATGGAGCAGGTGGGCATTGGGGCTGTGCCTTTGGAGTATATATTTTGTATCTGGCAAATCTAGTCACTCTCTGCCATACTTTTCCCCATGATGTTCTGTTTCATCTCAAACCCCAAGGAATGAAGATGACTGTCTAGGGACCGAGTCCTCTGAAACTGTGAGCCCACCAATGAACCCTTCCTCCTCTAAAATTGATCTCTTCCAGCCTTTTAGTTCTAGTAGCAAAAAAGCTGAATAAAACAGAGGTTGTTTATATTTGTCTGATTGCTGATGAAGCTGACCACTCTTATGAACATATTACAAATTCCAGTTTTCACTTCATGAATCTCTCCTTTTCATCCCTTTGCCTATTTATCTTTAATGTTTTCCCCATATGTTTTAGGAGTGCAATATACTATATAATTATCCTTTCTTGCTTATTCACACCATCGATGTCTTTTCTTAGTATGTAGCTTATTTTACTCAGTTGGTTAATGATATTTATTTTTCATAGAGCAGTTTTGAATTTTAATGAAATAAATCTTATCAAACTCTTTTCTTCATAATGTTTAAAAAAATCTCTCCTTTCCTAAATGTCACAAAGTTGTTTTCCTGTTTTGGCATCAATATCATTATCAATTTTATGTTTCTATTCAGACTAAATCTTTGGATTTTATTTTTCTGCAAGTTGTAGGATATGAATCTAATTTAATTAAAATTTACAATGAATAATCAGCTTTTCCTGACAAGTCAAGAAGATTCCCTCTTTAACCTCTGATAAATACTGCAGTCTTTTGTGAGTAGTGTCACTGTGGGTGAAAGGTCCCTTTCACAGTTTTCTGTTTATTCTATTGGTCTTTTGTTCTATCATCCCTGCCCCCAGGGTAATTCTTTTCCATAGTGCTTTACTAATCACTGATAAATTGTAAATTGAGTCTTCCTCTGTTCTTCTTGAAAGTGTTTTGTTATTAGCTGGGTCTTTCTGTTTGTTGGTTGGAGAAGCAAGGTAGTGCAAGTTCAGACTCTTATTAATCTAACACTGATATTCTGACCTTGGCTAACTTGCTTACCAAATTACTTTTTCTACCTGCAGATGACAGCCATGTCAATAATTACTAAAGTACTTACCAAAGCACTGGTATTTTGTAGGTGCTATAAAAATGTTGGGACATTTATAAAAATAATTTCACTCTATTTTTCCATATGTATATTAAAACAAAACCCATGTGTGTATTAGTACGTTTTCATTATAAAACTCATTAGTATTCTGGTTGCAATATTGAAATTATAGTTCACTGGGATAGATTGATATTACATAGTTATTCTTCCAAGGCATGTATATGATTTGCTTTCTGCACATTTAGATCTTGCTTTATACCTCTCAATATTATTTTATTCTACATAAAAAAATTCCAGTTTGTTGTGTTTTTATATATACTTTCCATGCCACTAAATTATATCCTTTAAGAATTGTTTATTCCAATTGTTTTGCTAACCATTCCACCATGAATGCATTTGACTTGGATACATTCTATTTATGTACTGCCAAATGGATAAAATTGTCTAATTAGTTCTAAATATTTTTCTATAAATTAATTTTAATATACCAATAGAAAATCATATTTTTGGCAAAATATTAAGATTGCGGTCTTTTTTTTCCAGTCCTTACAACCGTTTTTTCATTTGTGTGCCTCATTTCATGGCTAGAACCTCCAGATAGTGCTAAGTAGAAGTCCTGGTGATGAACTTGTGGACTGTACCTATAATGGGAATAACTTGCTAGGAAACTTTGGTCGAAAAATATTTGAATTTCAAAAATTCTAACAACTTTTATTTTGATATTTCCCCCCCACCCCAGAACTCAGGCTAAGATATCCTTCAGTGTTGTTTTTATGTATACATTGTGTGTGTGTGTGTGTCTGTGAGAGAGAGAGAGAAAGAGGGAGAAGGAGAGAGGGAGGGAGGGAGAGACAGAAAGAGAGAAGGAGGGAGAAAGAGAGAGAGAGAGAGAGACAGAGAAAGAGATGCTGTGGATTAAACCCAGGGCACTTTTTATCCTAAGCAAACACTCTAGCACTGAGTTATACTCCCAGCCCTTCATATTATTATAAATAAATATAATGTGTTCTAATACATTGCTGTATCATTTCATGTTATTTGAGTTGGTTTCATATTATCATTATATCTACACTGCTAGAACTAAAGTCTGCATATGCATTTCTAATCAAATTATAAGTCTAAAGTATTAAAACTGTTATAATAGCTGAAACGTTAATGATTTGCTCATGTCTACTATGTCCCTAATGACTAATAAAATTCTAAAATAATTTTAAGCTATTTTACTCTTATTTCATTTGTGTTAGCATAATTGGTTAGCAAAATCTGTTTATCGTCTGAATGATAATGGAGTGCATTGGGTGCCTCAATTCATGCAGTATGTCAGAAGCAATCAGAACTATTGAAATTGTTAACTACTGTACAAACAGAAAGAGACATTTTCTGTTCAGTAATTTATGCAATACTAGGATGCTCAAAACTTTTGTTAGTATAGCGAGACTAGTATTAATGTGTTGTCACATTTTTATTATTATATACGTAGCACATGAAAGTCAGAGTATACAATTACCAAATACGACAAAAAATAAACAGAAATTACTCATTCTCCTCATCTTTCAAGTTACACTTTTACAAATTTATTACAACATAGCAATATATAAAATAGAACAATTATTCTCACGCCTGAGATACATAACATAGCCTAATGTGTATTTTTTTTTTAATTCTCAAACAAAAGTTAGTGAGTGATGAAGTCTCATTAACAAACGGGTAACTTTCTAAGTCAATATTTCTTTCCATCATCCTGAGATACTATTTCTTCCCTTTGGCTGAGTCGGCCCTCCCAATTTTTTCTTCAAACCACACTCGGAAACCAGTCTCGGAGCTGGTGAAATCTTAGCTAAGGGACTGGATTAAATATTAAATCAGGACTCGATGATGACAAGCAGAACTGAGCAGTATGTGAGAACCTGGCACAGCCCAGTGGCAGGCTGGCCCTATGGGGCTCTGCATGGGGGAAGCCGTGCTATGCAGAAAGGCCTGGGGAGGCTCTGCCTGCCACATCGACATTTGCTGGCTCATTCCTTCCTTCTTTCTGATCTTGCTCTTCTGGCATCAAGAAGGCCAATAAGTCTGTAAAACCTTGGGGTCACTAACTTGTCCTACATATTCTTATCTAGGAAGGAATGGGCAGAAAAAGCCCCAGGGCACATGAGATAGAGGAAGTTCTCCTATGTATTGCTCCTTCCTGGTCCTTGTTTATCTTTATTGAAGGGTTTCCTTACTTTCTCAGTATCCTGCTTCCCCCTCTTTATTCTGATGTCTACTTGCCAGCCCAAACCCTACATTACAAGTTCTTCTCCAAGGATCACCACCTCTAGTGTGACAACTTCTAAAATGTTTTCTCTTATCATTAAAAAAAAAAAAGTGAATTATTTGGTTCTAGGTAAATAATTTGGTGGGCCTAAAAGACTATTCAGCTTTTCCCCAAGTTTTATTAACCTCACACTTAACATCAAAAATATCAGAATCCTCTCTTCTCAACCACTAATCATGGGCATCCATGAGAGATTCAACAAGAAGGAGGAAGACCCAAGAATCGAGGTGGACACCAAACTTCGCACTCGGGAAAACAACAAATGCTACAAAAATAATGCCAACACCTAAGGAGTCCTGGTCAGAGACTGAACACAGCCCATGCAAATAGGAATTTGGAGCCAACAAATGAAGATCAAGAGGTGAGATCTGAATATATTAGAGGGTATTGCTCAGAGTTGCCACGGAAAGGGAATGTTGTATTGAACATTTGTCTGAAATAATTTTGAGCCAAAGGGATCAGTGGACACTTGGAATTTAGCAAGTTGAACTAATTCGTATTTTCAGAAACAGCCTGAAATAGGAAACGTCATCACATTTAGCCAATGCAGAAAATAAATTAAAATAATGCAATTCCCCCAAGTGATTTGTGGAGTACATGGTGAAAAGCTGAGCTTTCCCCCTCTGGTTTCACACAGATGTATATGATTGCTCAAAATCCCTTCATGCACACATTTCCAGCGAGGGTTCATTTTTGTTGTTGTTGATGTAGCAGGGTTTTCTCTATTTTCAAGTTCAAGGGTTTCTTCTGTCCCACTTAATTTCCTTCTCGTGGGTTCTAACTCCCTCCTGTCGTCCCCAAATCAAAGCTTATTGGAACTGACAGTCAAATCCTATGAAAAAGAAAATAGTGTATCCTCAAACATGTAGGCAAACCATACTTGAAGAGTTACATCAAAATTAAGACTGCAAACTTGTTTTTAACCGAAGGTTTACTTTGGTAAAATTTGTAATGTAGACTAAGGTAAGCAAATTCCTCTGTTCCTGCTGTTAGTGATACCGCTGGTTATGGGTGGCGAATTTTGCTCCCTCACATGTTGAAGTACATTAGAGAAACATGCCTGCCGATGGCGAGACAAGCTTATAAAGCAGTAGGGGTAGCATAGACTTTTCCTAGGAGAAAAAAGGGGGCCATAGCTGGTATCCTGATATCCCCAGAAGTGGGGGTATTCTGTATTTTTTATAGGCTTCCTTAGTTCTCCTGATCTCTTCCTTTATTTCTCTCCTTCGTGTGTAGGTGACCATGCCCAGAAGATGCTCATTGGGATGGCCAAAAGGTGAGAACAAATGGGCAAGGGGAAGGGGGAAGGGCAGATGGAGCAGCCCAGGACACATCAATTAACAACTTTTACAACTCCCTGTAGGGAGGGGCAAATTCTGGGACAGGTTACCTTAACAACAGGTTGGAGTAGGGGCAGGTTATCTTGATAGGGTGAAGGAGGGGCTCTGAAAGAATTGACATTTCAATTGCTCCATTCTCTGGATCTACCCCTTGCCTATCTGCTTGTCTAATTCTGGCTTTACTAGTGTCTGACATGTACAGTGTTTGTCACACACACACACAAGCACACATGCATACAAACAGTCATGAACATAAGCATAGCCACTTATTTTAGTGTGAAGTTTAAAATGAGTTAATAAAATGGGGTTTATTATCTAGACTCATGAAGATGATACTCCAAGCTTTCAGAAGGTATAGGAGTTGACAGGTCTTTGTTTTTTTTTTTTTTTTTTTTTAGGTATTCTCTGTCCATTACACGTAGCACAACATGGACTTTCCTTTGTTTCAATTTCTCTTGTGTAAATGAGGATGAAATGGAACCTTCCTCAGTGGGAGTGAAGGCCTTCCCAGCTAAGGGTATGGAAAGCTGAACTGAGAGAGTTGGAAGCCATAGAAACCTGCTTCATTTTACTCTCTGTAACCGCCATTACAAGAGCAATACTTCAAAGTTCTTTTTTTTTAAATTGTTAATTTTTTTATATATGACAGCAGAATGCATTAAATTCATATTACATATATAGAGCACAATTTTTCATATCTCTGGTTGTATACACAGTATATGCACACCAATTCATGTCTTCATACGTATATTTGGATAATGGTGTCCATCACATTCCACCATCATTAATGACCCCATGCCCCCACCCTTCCCTTCCACCCCTCTGCCCTATCTAGAGTTGGTCTAGTCCTCCCTTGTTCCCCTTCTCTACCCCACTATGAATCAGCCTCTTTATATCGGAGGAAACATCTGGCATTTGGTTTTTGGGGATTGGCTAACTTCACTTAGCATTATCTTCTCTAACTCCATCCATTTACCTGCAAATTCCATGATTTTATTCTCTTCTATTGCTGAGTAAAATTCCATTGTGTATATATGCCACATTTTTTTAATCCATTCCTCTACTGAAGGGCATCTAGGTTGGTTCCACAGTTTAGCTATTGTGAATTGTGTTGCCATAAACATTGATGTGGCTGTGACCCTGTAGTACACTGTTTTTAAGTCCTTTGGGTATCAACTGAGGAGAGGAATATCTGGGTCAAATTGTGGCTCCATTCCCAGTTTTCCAAGGAATATCCATACTACTTTCCATATTGGCTGTACCAACTTGCAGTCCCACCAACAATGTATGAGTGTACCTTTTTCCCCCACATCCTTGCCAACACTTATTGTCGTTTGTCTCCATAATAGCTGCCATTCTGACAGGAATGAGATGAAATCTTAGAGGAGTTTTTATTTGAATTTCTCTAGTTGTTAGAGATGATTAACCTTTTTTTCATAATTTTGTTGATTGATTGTATATCCTCTTCTGAGAAGTGTGTATTCAGGTTCTTGGCCCATTTATTATTGGGTTATTTTATTTTATTTTTTGGTGTTAAGGGTTTTGAGTTCTTTATATACCCTAGAGATTATTGCTCTATTTGATGTGTGAGGGGTAAAACTTTGCTCCTAAGATGTAGGCTCTCTATTTACCTCACAGATCATTTCTTTTACTGAGGAGAAACATTTTAGTTTGAATTCATCCCATCTGTTGATTCTTGATTTTAATTCTTGTGCCAAAGGAATCTTATTAAGGAAGTTGGAGCCTAATCCCATATAATGGAGATTAGGGCCTACTTTTTCTTCTATTAGTCACAGGGTCTTTTGTTTTATTCCTAGGTCCTTGATCCATTTTGAGTTGAGTTTCATGCATGGTGAGAGATAGGGGTTTAATTTCATTTTGTTGCATATGGATTTACAGTTTTCCCAGCACCATTTGTTGAAAAGGCTATCTTTTCTCCAATGTATGTTTTGGCACCTTTGTCTAATATAAGATAATTGTAATTTTGTGGGTTAGTTTTTGTGTCCTCTATTCTGTACCATTGGTATACCAGTCTGTTCTTGTGTTAATACCATGCTATTTTTTATACTATTGCTCCATAGTATAGTTTAAGTTATGATAAAGTGATGCCACCTGCTTCACTCTTCCTGTAAAGATTGCTTATGTATTCTGGGTCTCTGATTTTTCCCAATTTATTTCATGACTGTTTTTTCTATGTCTATGAGGAATGCCATTGGGATTTTGATCAGAATTGCATTAAATATGTATAGTGCTTTTGGAAGTATGGTCATTTTGATAATATTAATTCTGCCTATCTAAGAGCAAGGTAGATCTTTCCATCTTCTAAGGTCTTCTTTGATTTCTTTCTTTAGGGTTCTGTAGTTTTCATTGTATAGATATTTCACTTCTTTTGTTAAGTTGATTCTCATTTTTGTGTGTGTGACTATTGTAAATGGGGAACTTTTCTTTGTATCCATTTTAGAGGATTTGTTACTGATATATAGAAATGCATTTGATTTATGAGTGTTGATTTTCTATCCTGTTACTTTGCTGAATGCATTTACTATTTCTAGAAATTTCCTGGTAGAATGTTTTGGGTCTTCTAGTTTTGAAATCATATCATCAGCAAATGGTACTAATTTAAGTTCTTCTTTTTCTATGCCCATCCCTTTAATTTTTTTTCATCTGTCTAATTGCCCTGGCTAGTGTTTCAAGAACTATGTTAAATAGAATTGGTGAAAGAGGGCATCTCTCTCTTGTTCCAGTATTTAGATGGAATGTCTTCAATTTTTCTCCATTTATAATGATGTTGGCCTGGGGCTTAGTGTAGATAGCCTCTATGATGTTGAGATATGTTCCTATTATCCCTAGTTTTTCTAGTGTTTTGAACATGAAGGGGTGCTTTATTTTGTCAAATGCTTTTTCTGCATCTAATGAGATGATCATATGATTCTTATCTTTGAGACTATTGATGTGATGAATTACATTTATTGATTTCCTTATGTTGAACCAACCTTGCATACCTGGGATGAATCCCACTTGATCATGGTGCATGATCTTTTTGATGTGTTTTTGTATTCGATCTGCCAGAATTTTATTGAGAATTTTTGCATCTATGTTCATTAGAGATATTGGTCTGACGTTTTCTTTCTTTGATATCTTTGCCTGGTTTTGGAATCGGGGTGATGTTGGCCTCATAGAATGAGTTTGGAAGTGCTCCCTCTTTTCCTATTTCCTTAAATAAATTGGAGTACTGGTATTAGTTCTTCTTTGAATTCTTGTAGAATTGGGCTGTGTATCCATCCATTCCTGGGTTTTCTTGGTTGGTAGACTTCGCTTGATATTGGCCTGTTTAAATTGTGTATATCATCTTGATTCAATTTGGGCAAATCATACGACTTAAAAAATTTGTCAATGCCTTCAATATCTTCTATTTTATTGGAGTACAAGTTTTCAAAATAATTTCTAATTATCCTCTGTATTTCTGTAGTGTCTATTGTGGTATTAACTTTTTCATCACATACATTAGTAATTTGAGTTTTCTCTCTCCTTCTCTTCATTAGCATTTAATATTCTCTCCTTATTCTGTGTGTTAGGCATTTTCATTATACTGTGACTTGGTATGGATATGTTGTGATTTTGGTATTCTATAGGCTTCTTGAATTTGGTTTTCCAATTCATCATGTTTGGAAAATTTTCACATATTATTTCATTGAATAAATTTTTCATTCCTTTGGTTTGGAACTCTATGCTTCCTTTATCTCAATAATTCTTAAATTTGGACTTTTTGTGCTATCCCATATTTCTTAAATGTTCTGCTCATGGTTTCTTACCATTTTCATGGTGTGGTCTACATTCAAGATTATATATTTTGTCTTCGTTGTCTAATGTCCTATCTTCCAAGTGGTCTACTCTGTTGGTGATGCTTTCAATTGAACTTGCAATTTGGTTTATTATTTTTTTCATTTCAAGTATTTCTGGTTTTATTTTTTTAAGAAACTCTATCCCTGTTGAAGTAATCTTTTGCTTCCTGTATTTGTTTATGTAGCTCTTTGTCAAAATGATCTGTTGCTGCCTGTATTTGCTCTCTTATATCATCCTTCAATTCACAGCCATTTAAATCATGCATATCCTGAAATCCTACTCTATAATTTCTTCTGTTGTGCTTGCCATGTATTCTAATAATGTGGTCTTCATTTGTTTGGGGCACTTTCTTCCCTTGTCTTTTCATGTTGCTTGTGTGTCTTCCCTTCTAGCGCTGTGGGTACAGGTCATTATTATTTTTACCCTATAGACTTATAGTGCTCCTGTATGGTTTCTATACCTCTCCTTTGTGGTGAAGGACAATGTTAGCAGATCCCAATATCAACAATATACTACCTGTGAACAATTTATTGCAATTAAGACATTTACAATTTGGTCACAATGTACAGAAATGTTGAATTCGATTATTATCCATAATATATTGAGTAGGTTTGTAAAAGGGTTTACAGTTTATGATGGTGGACAATGAACTGAAGATGAGGCGTAGGTTGGTATGCTGAGGAGGTAGGATGTGAGCATATAGAGTAAATATATCTTAGGAAGTGTGAAAGAGAAATTTAGTGAAGAGGGTTAGTAGCAAGAGAAAAGATAGGAAGAAATTTTGGGTAGACAATTATGTGGATAGACAGTAGAGTACATAAAACAAGCACACATATGTATTCAGAAAAATAAAGGATGTTAAAATAATAAAAATTAGAGGGGAAAAGAAAAGGGAAAAAAAGGCATATACAACACACCTATACTGTATTGTTCAAATTTCCCGGTCCTCAAAATCCTAATTCATGCAAAGTTCTTGGTTTTGCATATGTTGGAGATGTGAGGTCAGGAGAATAGAAGGGGAGAAGAAAAAGAGAAAAATGAAAAAAAAAAAAAGTCTTGAAGGAAGAAACCAGGATTGTTGCTAGTTTTAGAGATCTGTATCTTTCCTGCTTCCCTTCTCATCCAATAGATTGGGTTGTCTCTTTTTATCTGGTATCTCCACCCTCAGTATGGTGGAAGTAACCAGAGTGGGAAGGCTGGTCCTGGGGCAGGGTGCTTAGAAGTGAAAAGTCCCACCTGCCAGTCCCTGCAGGCAGGCTGCACCTCAAAGGTCTCTTTTTGGGTGTTATGTGACTTGAGCCCCTGGTCCTCTCTACCTGTCTTGCCTGAAGATTTCCCAGTTCCTGGTCTCTCTGTTAGTCTCTTAAGAATTATGTCTGACATTAAGTAAAATCCAATAAATCTCATTTATAATTGCTGATTTCTTTAAATATAACATTTACTATCCCTTGAATTCATATTCCTTTAAGGAATGCATCATGTGAAAAACTAACAAAAGAGAAAAAAAATATGTTCATAGTCTTAGTTTAGATTTCCTAATAAGCAGTCCTGAGAGGGAGGCTGGCATATAACCCAAGAGATGGGCTGTTCTTCATTTATTTGGTTCACTCCTTCCTTTGAAAGTAAATTTAATAAACTACTTAATTTTTTATTGTTTTCCATTCTAGATCATGGTAAAGTTGGAATAGGGATGTAATAGTAAACAAGGACAGTACTATTATCTATAAATAACTTCATTAGACAGAGAAAGTGAGTGTGTTGTTGAGAGGTTTAAACTGCAACATGTCTGGACCGTGTAAAACTCATATAACAGAAACCTAAGTGTAATTCTTAAAACAGGAATAAATCCCATAAAAGTAATCATAGATTAAATGTGCAATTCTATCATGTGCCAGGTACACAGTGTAAACACATTGAATCCTCATTCAGCTTTGTCAGGGAGGTACCGGAATCCCTGAGTTCACATATGAGGAAACTTAGACTGAGAGATCTCTGCATTCCACACAAGGTCATTCCCTGTCAATGTCGGAATCAGAATGGGAAGGTACGCTTCTGACATCGCATTCTACACGTTCAGCCACAATTTCACACTGTCTCCCACTTCTCTTTTGGAGCAGTTCCTGGTGATTGGTTTTATTCCTTCCTGTCCTCTAAGTGACGGCTCAGAGATAGAGGAGCCTTGACCATCTGACTCACCCCTGCATGGCAGGCCTCACACAAGGCTGCATACAAATGAGATGGACAGACACACGTTAACTGATCTGTCCTGGCACAGAGCTTTCATTCCCTGTATTTATAGTAAAAGAAAGAAAAGCAGGGGCTGTGAGTGAGTGGTAGAGAACTAGGGTAGCATGTGTGAGGGAGGCCCTGGCTTTAATGCCCAGCAGCATAAAAGAAAAGAGAGAGAGACGGAGAGAGAGAGAGAGAGAGAGAGAGAGAGAGAGAGAGAGAGAGAGAGAGAGAACCAGAGGAAGATAGAAAGAGTTCATGTTGGGTCACTTTTACTGGCCATTAAAAGTTGAATCTTCTTTGCAAAACTGACTCAGCCCCTAGTCAGGCTGAATTATGTATTGCCATGTTTTTTTTTTTTTCAATATAAGCAGCATTTACACTTTAAATTATAATCCATTATCATCACAAGAAATATATTTCCAGTTCTAAGTCAATAATTAGTTTTTTTTTAATTTGAGACTTACATTCCAATTTGAAGCACATATTCTTGTCCCAAGGAACTTGGTATTTGAGGTGATACAGATTTCCTTTATTTAGACTAAAAGGCACTTTAAATTATTTTTGAACACCTACAAAAAAAATAATGATTTCATTGGAAGTTGAAGGTAATTTTAAATGAAGTAAATGTGAGGGACATATTTATGCTGTCCACAGTCTGCTAATCTTTCCTGGATCAGTTATGGTGTTTGTGTTATTTTCCATCTTTTTCACTGAAACGGATCAGAGGCCAGGACCCAGCAATGGGTATGTCATGTTGTCCAGGTGACAAAGTGTTTCTCAGACTGCTGGTCCTGAAGATGCTAGGTTTGAAAGCAAATGTCCTTTGAATAAATTGTGTGTAACTTTGAGAACAAAAATAAATAAATAAATAAATAAAATTCCTAAGAACAAAAAAGGAGAAGGAAGGAAGAGAAAAAGGAGAGAGATGGGGTGCCAATGGAATATCTAGAAGTTTATTTATACTACATAATAAGTAACAGAAGTATATCAGCTTGACAGGTTTTATTAAAATTTTATTTTCTTTGATATCTCTGACTAGGTTTGGTGATTAAGAGTCACTACACAGATAATAAAGGAAATGAGATTTTAAAGTAAGGATTAATATTGAAAAAAAATTGGGAAGGGATTATGAAGAATTTGCTTTTATATAACAACAAAGGAAATGGGTTCTCTTTCTAGACATTAAAGCAGAGTGCCTTCTGAGAAATCCGCAGCCATTACTTAACAGATTAACTATTATTTTTTTTCCAACTGTAGTTTGTAAATTTGGTCATGTATTTAATGACTTCTGGAGGAGTGTGATACAAGTCCAAAC
This sequence comes from Spermophilus citellus, assembly GCF_964194105.1. NCBI lineage: Eukaryota > Metazoa > Chordata > Mammalia > Rodentia > Sciuridae > Spermophilus > Spermophilus citellus. The sequence goes on from NC_138187.1 coordinate 91,088,755, forward strand.
CATCTCAATGGTCGATGGGATGTTTAACAAATACAGTGTGATGCCGGTGATGTCCTATCTCACCAAACACTAGAAAACATCTTTTCATGTTTCTCCTTCAGTTGGCTTTCATTTAGGAAAAAATGGACTATCTCCCATGTCTTCCCACCTCTATCTAACAACACCAGCCAGGCCACAGCTGCTAGTTGAAGTCGTTTTCTTTCTTTGCAGTGTTAGAGGGTGACATTGTGAAGTCCTTTTGCAGATAAGACAGGAGAGGAGACAGGAGAGCCCCCTGCCCTGTGGTGGCACTGAGACAGACTGGCCAATGCTAAAGTCTCTGCTGGGCCTCCTCATCTAAGATATGAACCTCACAGCAGCCAGGATGCCCCCAATGAGAAAGGAATTTGATCATAATGTATAAAAGGATTTTATCTTTCTCTTCCAGATACTTTTCTCCTCCTGGTGGGAGCAAAGATGAGAAAAGTAAGGAAAAGGGCAGCAGGAACTGAAAACTTTTTCTTAAAGGTGAGGAGTGCAGGCAGGTACCCAGAACACAGAGACAGTCTGGGCTATTACAAAGGACGGTGATTCTTTGTTGGATTCTATTCTTCCCTCTGTTTTTTTCCCCCTCTTCTCTTTTCTCCCTCTTTTCATGGCCTCTCTCTTTTTGAGCACCATTTAGGGCCTAGCATAAACCAGCATTTCACTTCCATCGCAGGGGATGATGGGTACCAGGCAGGTGCCACCATCAGCACTATTGGGGAGGATCCCAGTCAGTGGGCAATAGGAGAGAATGCATTTGGTAGGAACTCAGGGCATTTTATAATTGTCCAACTGTCAGACACAGCTTAAAAACTCAGACTCTCCCCTCCACAAAAGGGTGTTCCAATAGAGAGAGAGGACCAAGACTTCTCTGAAGTTGACTCACCTACATCTTAATTTGTTCTCTAGAAAATTTCCTTTCATTTCATTTTCTCTTTCTGGTACTGGCAATTGAACCCAGGGCTACATTAATGAGCTGCATCCCCAGCCCCTTTTTTAAATTTTCATTTTGAGCCAGGGTCTTGCTGAGTTTCTCAGAGTAGGCTTGACCTTGCCATCTTTCTGCCTCACCTTCCTGGGTTGCTGGGATTGCCTTCCTGCACCACCACACCTGACTAGAAAAATGGCTCCATGTTTAGTGAACGTCTGTGACAGGAAGAGTCTTGAGAGTATTTCCCATCAATAGTCAGATGGGGCAGGGAACAGGATCTCTGTTGTGAGCTCTGATCCGACCCTGTTGGTCTGAATCCTATATAGCTTGCAATGTCTACCAAGATTTATATTAAGACAAATCCAGGTCCTCCCCAGATGGCTACTGGGAATGCTACCATCATTTTGGATGTGCCTAATACCTGTTTTCTCTGGCTCTTATCTCTGGGCCTCAGTAGGCACTCACTAAGTGCAGGGATCCTGTCTGCCTTGTTCGGTTTTCTAAATCTAGGATCTGCACAGTGCCTGGAACAGAGCAGGTGCTTAGTGAATACTCTCTGCATGTATAGATCCATGACTACAAGAATTAAAAAGGACCCCCTCAGTCTTACAGAGTTGGTATCTATGGTAGGCAGAATTATGAGCCTTCATCCACTGATGTTGTAGGGGAGGAAAGTATTTATTTGTCCTCCACTGATCTTAGTTTTGTTGGCTGGAACCCTATAAATTAGAGTGACAAAAGATAGATAACACATCAACAAAAGAAGAGAGAAAGAAAGAGAGAAATAAAGGAAGGAAAGAAGGAGAGAAGGAAGATAGGGAGGGAGGAAGGGAGGAAGGAAGAAAATAAGGAAGAAAGAAAGAGAGAATAAATTTGTTAACCTGTGCATTGCACATACACATGGGAGAACTGAGAAGTGAATCACTATAAAGGACAGTTAAAATTGAGGCTTCTACAGCATCTTAGCAAAGAACAACAGAGTCTAAATGAAGTGGCAAGAAAAAAGACATGCACTTTGAGGTTCTCAGGGAGGAAAATTGTGGAAAGGTAAATATATGGGGAAAACTAATAGGGGGATAAGGCTAGTTAATAAGATATGTTATGTAGATTCTGTCTCTGATGCTGTCTCCAGGTGATAAGGGTTTATAGTTGTCCCAGTTAACTTCTGGCTAGATGTGTGTGTGTGTGTGTGTGTGTGTGTGTGTGTGTGTGTTGCGTGGGAGGGAGGGTTTATAAATTTATGCCTGGCATATGTAAGAGAATAGAGAGGTACATCTGCTTCTTCTCAATATTTTTAGTTCAAAACAGTCCCCATGCCACAGTGGCATATTTAGGGTGGCATGTTCTGCAGCCCTTTAATGTCCAAATCCTGGTCTAACCAGAGCCCATGAATGATTAGGTTCCATGAGAAAGAGTGTTAAACTTGTAGATGAAGTTAATCTTTCCAATCAGTTGACTCGGAGATGAGAAAAATGATCGTGGATTACTCAGGTGAATGTAATCAGAGAAGCTCTGAGAGTGACAGCCAGGGAAGCGAAAAGTTCAGAGTAATGGGGAGACTTGAAGATGTTAAGCTGCTGGCTTTGAGGATAGAGGAAGTGACCATGAGCCAAGGATGTAGGCAGATTCCAGGAGCTGGGAAAGATGCAGAGGAAGAAAAAGTAATTTTCTGCTTCATCTTTTATAAATTCTTAGCTGGGATTATGTGTAAGAAAAGATTAAGAAGAAAAAAAACTAAGAGAAGTTTACTAACATGCACACCTTCTATGTGAATGGAAACAACTCAGAAAGTTGAGTAGAGGTTCTAGAGAAGATCTCAAGAATTGTCTTCAAGATGTCGAGAATTGTCTTTGAAGTTTGTTGAAACCATGGTTTGTTAAAATAAAGAAGGAAGGGTTTGGAAAGGGTCTGGAAAAGGCCCAGGGAGGAATACCTGAAACAAAGGTAGAATTTGCTCTGCAAATTTAAATTGACACCCTCTCCATTGATAGGAGCTCTAGAAATTTGGTTGTCCTCCACTTCCTGGTATAAAGACAGTCACCCTCCAGATTTCCTTTATACATATTAATGTCTCTTAACAAAAAGGTAACTTTTCAAAGCTTTTCCTGGGACTGCAGTTTCTCTAAATAACCCTCTTAAAATAAAGCTCATGCCAAAAAGACTATTTTGGGGTGACATACTCTTGTCTCCTACAGTTATATTTTGAAGTGGCATGTCCCAAACCCCACCAGAAAAAAGAAAACTGTTGCAAAAAAAATATTCAAACATGAGTTAAAGTTGATAAAACAGACTTCATTCATGGCGACCTTGAAAATGGACTCTTGCAATGAGCAGAGAGGGAATGGAGTGGAGTTTGAATTCAACAAGGACAAGCAGGGATTTATAAGCATGGAGCAGAGTGAATGCAAATTAATAAGAGGAATTATCCAGGAGGGGGCATTCTGGCTAACCAATGGGACAGGATTATTGCTGAAGGTACACCACAGTGATCAGAGTCCAAGGTGGGGGTTGGGGAGATTTTTGTTAAACTGTTGTAGCAGAATTATTGCTGGAACTGGACTCAATGAGGACAAAAAGGGAAACCAAAGTTTCTGCCCAGTCATAAAGGACTCCGAGGGGCCTTAACCAAACTTTTGGGGAAAGGAGTGAATCTTTGTCAAAACATGTGCTCCCTTGGAGCCTCCAGGAGGAATGCAGCCCTGCTGAACCTGGATTTCATTCAGCTAAATGAAACTCATTTTGGACTTCTCACCTCCAGAACTATATGATAAACCTGTGTTATTTAAAGATATCCTAAGTTTATGGTCATTTTTTTTTCAGGGGCAATAGGAAACTCATGCAGTATACTTGTGTCCCAAATTAACCTCTTAAGAAATTGAACAGCTAAAGCATACTTTGAAATAACTTCCATTTCCCTTTTCATTATTCTTTTTCTTCTACCTAAGACACTGCTCTTTTCCACTGGTAATTTATTTATACTGTTCAAGAAGTAACTTATAAAATCTATTTTCCATAAGAGGAAATTGTTCAATTTTAATATAAAATTATGGCAGTTCAAAACCTTTAATAATCAAATAAATCAATCCTCTGCCCCACTTCCCAGGGTCCTTCCTATTATATACTGCCATTGAGGCCAATGGGTGGGCTTCCTGAAAAGCTGACTCAATGAAATATTGACTAAATTACATTATTCAACTTCTTTTGGTTGGATAATTCAGTTATCCAAGTAATGACCCAAGTAGCTTGGTGAGTATTTTTTCTTAAAGGAAACTTTATTTCAGATGAGTAATATCAGTCCAGGAATTTAGAACTATGAAGGCAAATGTGCTCAACAAACAAATTGAGTTAATGTTAAGTCAGTTGGTTTGATGATTATTGGTACCATGGGGAAAAGTCCTCACAACTCATTTATCACAAAGCACTTGATCTGCCGATATGGAAAACATGGCCCAGCATGGAGCCCTGGTCTGTAAGCAGAGGCAGAGTTGGAAACAGCAAAGTGAATTCTAGATCTCAAGTTAAGGAATCAATAGGTGTCTGTCCCCTGGTCCACGTTGTATACTCCAATCTTGCACTTAGATCTTAGTCCTCTCCAGAGACTTGGACATCTAGACAATTTCTTCTTTAACCCAAGAAAGTAGACACTTTAGAAATATCACCCAGAAGGAGGTATCCACTCTCCTCTTTGATCCACCTAGATTTCTCTGCTCTTCTGTGAACTCATTTGTACAGCAAACACTTAGAGAAACTTAGTCTTCAAATATTCAAGGGCTCATGAAAATCTCATTTCCCACTGAGATATTATAAAACTTTCATTGGCTGAAGTAGAAAGTAGCGATTTAGTAGGAAAGATATGAAGAAATGGGAATATAATACTGTGGGTCAGACTACACCAACCTATGCAGAGGAGAAAACCATTTAGCTTTTGCCTTTTTTCTCCTTTTCATGATTTGTGATCACACCCTGTGGTAGAGAACCTGAACATGCACTTACTCATCAGAGCACCAGTGTCAAACTGCCTGTGTCCCCTAAGCCCTTTCTACTTTGAAATTCCATATGCATATCCTGCCAGCAAGAAACAGAAGCAGGTTCAGAGAGTCAGACAGCCAGCGTGGTGTGACATCGACTCAGGGACTCTCAATCTCAGTTTTCTGGCAAATAGAGGACCTCACGTTCTTGACTCCATTCGTGTTCTTCTGTCTAGCCAGGCATAGCCACAGAAATGGAAGGTGTAAATCAACACCCCTGTCTCTAAGACATAGGCCAATCTGAATAATGAACTGAGGAATTATGTGTATTTAAATTTAGTAGAACAAATTGACATACAAATATATGTTTGAAGATAATGTACATTGTGTTTCAATGACAAGCCCAGGACATTTCATGAGATTCAAATAGAGATTTATTTCAGGTTTGACCTGAAACAAGGCTTAACAAGGTTTAACTCCAATGAGGCTAAAATTGCCAAACAAGTTGGGTAGCATTGTCTGAACCTCACATAGATTTCTATGCTTGTTAGCTACTAACTAATTTGAAGACATTTAAATTTATTTATTGCAGTGCTGGGAATCAAACCTAGGGCCTTAAGCATGCTAGGCAAGTGCTCTCCCACTGAGCTACACACCAGCCTCTGCAGTCTTTTTTATATGTATCAAGCCTTATCCATGCATGTCTTTGGAAAGAGAATGTAATGGCAAGGGTAATGTTAGCTGTCACTTGCATAAGCAAACATATAATCATAAGAAAGCTCAGAAGCAATTGAGATGTATTTCTTGCTCCAAAGCAACAAAGGACTCTTTTGCAAGAAAAATAGGTGTATCTAGACAATAGATGAGTCTCTTCCAGAAGTGACTCGGAGACCCAGCATCCTACATCTCTGGCTCCACAGGCTTCAATGCTTCCTAGGCTACCATGCTTCTCTGCATTGAAGTGATGAAGGAGAAGGTATTGGGTATTTTGCATTAAAGATTTTCATACCCACATGTGGTCTGCATCACTTCAGGTCACATTCTATTGGCTGTGTATTTGTCACATGACCACTTGACTGCAAGAAAGCCATACAAACTAGGATTCCAACTTTTTTCTAGAAAGAGAAGAAAAGATATGACTAACTAGCTATCTAGTGTTCAGCACTAGAAACATTGACTTGGTCAATCAAAGAAACATTCTGTGACATCTCCCCAGAGCCCTTTGTTTTATCACATCTCACAACTGACCTTAGTCTTGGGCAGTCCAGAATCATGGGTATCCACAGCAAAATATAATCGTCAGAATTTGCCTCTTCCAAACTTTACTTGCAAATAGAAGCAAAGTCTGGGAAAGCTGAATTAGTTCAGACAAGTTAGCTAGTGACAAAGCCAAAACAGTTTTCAGTTTATTGATTATAACTTTCTTTTGCCCATAATTCAAATTCATATTCCAGTATTTGATTCTTATTGCAAGTTCTCTCTTGGAATTATTAAAATGAGCAATCATGAATCACTAGAAGTTTGGGGAAAATAATAAAAACTTAGGAAAGGTGTCTATTAATAATGCATTGCTGGGCACCCTGGTGCATGCCTGGAATCACAGTGACTTGGGAGGCTCAGACAGGAAGATTGAAAGTCCAAAGCAAGTTTCAACAATATATAGAGGTCCTAAGCAATTTAGCAAGACCTTATCTCAAAATAAAAAATAAAAAGGGCCAGAGATGTGGCTCAGAAGTTAAGAGTCCTTGGGTTCAATTCTTGGTACAAAAAAAAAAAAAGAATACATTGCTGGAAATCATTGAGATCAATGAGTGGTTAATAATTGTTATTCAAGTTTCTGGAAGGAGTCTACAGGTAAGTAAAGCAATATTCTTGTAGCAGTCACATTTTCAGTACTGCATTTACCTGGCAGAAGTGCCATTTATAAATGTATGAGAAGCTAAGTACCTTCCTTTATGCAGATAATGTGATTATTTGATTCCATAGAAAGGAGTGACTTTCAGAAGTAAATGAAGTCAATGACCACTTATTGTCAGCAGGAGGTGTTCAATACCAATCACTTAAAATAACATTGTCATTTTTTTGGCAGACACATTTTTTTTTTAATATGGAAACAAAAAACATTAAGTTCTTTTCACCAGGTTAAGTCATTTAGTTAGCTTAATTAAATTTTACAGCTACCATCCTATTAGATTCATCAGAATTTACTACTATTTGTTTATTGGTTAAAAATAGTTACTGAGACCCAATGGAATGTCCGGGAACTTCAGAGCCAACCAAGATTTCAATATTTAAGGATCCACATTAATGACACTTTCATGGTAGTATGTTGGGATATTTAAATGAACAAGGAGCATTTCCTTGAAAACAGAGGTCTTGTCTGGCGACTGGAGGACTGGCAGCCCACTGGATACAAAGCAGCGGTGCCTCTCCATGGAAACAAATACACAAACACAGAGATGTTCCTGTTTACCACAAATCCTCATGCTACCACGATTTTGCAAGAATTGCCTAATCATGCTTCATTTTGGCCTCACCATAGATACCATCAAGAGAAACTGCTATTCTTGCTTTTCACCCTGACTGAAACATAAAAACCGGGTCAATGTCCCAATATAGGAATCCTATTTAGTGTTTTTCTTCTCTCTTTTTTAGCAAGCAGTACTTTCTAGTGGTTTGAATTTAGGATAAAATTTGAGATCTGTTTTTCTTTCTCAACTGAGCTGGGCCAGCTCTTCTTTATTTAAAAGCAAACATCAACTTTCCAATTTACTCTCTAAAATTGTTTGTTGTAGCTCCCTACTGGACTGGAAAGCCACCATCTGCTTTCCTAATAGTGGTGGTGAAGGGGAAAGGTTGGGACACACACACACAGGGAGAGTTCTGAGCCCTCATGGCTCTGCTGGGAAAAGAACCTCCTCTCAAGTTCCCGAACGTGGGCTAAACCCAGGCCAAGGCAGGTACAGGACCAGTCCACACGGACTCACATGCTCTGGCAAGCAGACCTAGAGAGCATGTAATTCAGGCATTCAACAATGAGAAGTCATTCATATATCAGGCAGGGCCTGGGAATGAAGGCATGATGGCAAGAAGCAGCAATGGGGAAAGAAAGGGTGTTTCAGTCCTCGGAAATTGGTTTTCTTTCTGTCTCCATCTCTGTCTCCATCTACTTATCCCTCCCCCTCTTTCCTTCCCCTGGCATGTCTCTTTTCCTTCCTTTTTTTAAACATTAACTTGTTTGTTTTATTTGGCTTTGGATCATTACCGGAAGATGAGAAATTCTTACCACCTAGGCCAAACCATACTAAACCATTACTCTCTGGGCATTTGATGTCAGATTTATTTATTTTTCCTGCCACTGAAACAGATTCAATTTCTCAGTTTTGAAAACTCTGCACACTGTTCACTTACTTACTGGCTGGTGGTAGAATTATTAGTGCTTAACTAGAACTAATAATACTTAGTTTGCTACACACTCAAATGTACAAAAATACCTATAAAACAAATGAATGCAAAAACACAAATACACATAAGATTAAAAACACATACACATATACACACAGACACATACACAAAAATACACATATATGCACACAAATAAACATATGGAGTGCACATACATACACACAGCACATTCATACACATATGCACATACATGTGAACACACACTCAGGCAAACACACATAAACACATTTGGGAGATTCTAGGATGAAAGTGTCCCATGTTGCTTTCCCAGGCAGCATCTGCTGCTCCGATCTGCCCTTTTCTCCCGTCTGAAAGGTGAGATGCAAGGCTTTGAATACTCTCTGGCGTCTTCCTTGTTAAAGAGGCATTTTAACTTATTTGACTCTGTTTCTAATACCAGTGCTGATATTTTAAAAGGACCCTAAAATATGTCCAGGAGTGACTATGCAAATTGTAACCACACATTGCAAGATGAGCTTTGAACCAGCAGGTGCTCCCCTATAAAGATAAATATGACGCTGGCTGTTACTGGCTTTGATTTCTTAAACATCTTATCAAATGCTCTGTTGTAGCAACAGCTCTTTCTGTTTTCTTCTTCTGCTTAACTAGAAGATGACTCAATCCACAGACCAAGATACCGTGGTACAATTACAACATTCAAAACAGCTTGTGTGTAACGGCTCAGAGCTCCTCTTGAATTGGATCTTGCATTTCTAAGCTAAATGTGAGTTAACAGATTCCTAAAAATACCCCTGGACGTGAGTCATCCTCTTCCAAAGAGCTCTGGAGAATGTTTTCCACAGAAGTGGCAAGGCACAGCCCCAGGGGGTGCCGAGCTTTCTTCTGAGAGAGTAACTTGCGTCAGCTGCACACTATGTTATAGTCTCCATATTCCCTGGCACTGAGCTTGGATAGCTCAAATGATTTGTTGAAATCCGAACCTCTGCGGCAGTATCAACTATGCTCCTAGGGCAATTCCTGAAACAAGATGAACTCATGCCCAAGGAGGGGTGCCTTAGGGTGCATAGAGTACAGGTCACTCAAGATGTGCACTCTCCAAAATGAGAGAGAAAGGAAATCCAGAGCTAGAGATAGACACACCATAGCCCTAGGCTTTAAACAAGAACATTGCCCTTCTTAAAACTGTTCTTTTTTTCAGACTATAGCATTGAAATAGTGAAGTAACAGACATGCCTTGCGGAGGGGGAGGGAGTGAGCTAGGAGACAGGCATGTTCAAGCACCTCAGATTGGCTATTGGATGAATGAGTGGAGAGGTGCTGAGGTTGTCACATCCACATCCATCCTGTTATGCATTCAACCCCTAAAGCGAGCAGGGTCAGCCTGGCACCTAGGCTGTAGAGCTCTGATTCCACCTGGGCTTTTCTAGCTCATGTTTGTGGGACTTCAGGCTCTGCCATCTCCAGCAAGAACTTCACTTCATTAGTGGATTCTGGAAAATATGAGAAATCCAATGCATTTTCTAATGGTGAGATATCAGGTATGCCACTATATCCTGGGTAAGGACACCCCAACAACCTTAAATTACACAGCACGGAAGGTGGCTGCTCTGTGGGCTCAAAAAGATATTCAGATGCCTCTACTGTTTTCAAAAAACTCAGAATGTAAATTTACATATGAAAAACATGTGAATGCTGGTCCTGATCAGGAGCTTAAACAGTCAGTCTTTGCTTTTAATTTGGAAATATAATATTCAGAGGCACATGGCCTCACTGATTCTCTAATATCAGGGCCTTTAGCCTCCGATTCTTACAACAACCTTAAGAACAAAAGGCAAAAAATAAACCAAAAACCCTCTAGAATCTTGCTTTTCTGATTTAAAATAGCTAATATTCCCTTGTTTCCAAATAAGTGCTTCCAAACTATATCATATTTTTGAAAAGCAATTTAGAAATCATGTATGTGATTTATAAATTTGTCATATCAACATCTCTTACTCCAAAAGAGACAGTTTGCAAATCTGTATTCAGCTTTTAAGCCAGACTAAAAAGCATGCCCTTTATTAGGTAATCTGAAAACATTAATGCTCAAAATAACTTTAAAAAATCAACAAAATGATTTTTTTTAGAACATTCACATAGCAATTCACTATTCAAACTATTTAAAGTGAACCATCCAGTAGCGTTTGGTACATTCACAGTACTGCTAAACCATCCCCACCCTTTAGTTCAAGAGCATCTTCCTCACTCCAGAAGGATGCCCGGTACCCAGTTGGTGAACCCCCATGTCCCTCCCCACAGATCCTAACAGCTGGGACTGGCTTTCTGTCTCTGTAGGTTTGCCCATTCTGAAACTTCCATTTCAAGAGAATCATGTGTGGCTCAATTTGTCCTGGATTCTTTTATTTAGCATGGTGCTTTCAATGTTTATCCATGGTGTAGCAAGGACAAAGTGCTTCATCCCATTATATGGCTGAGCAATATACCATTGCAAGGATATAATGCATTTTATTCTTCCACTCATCTGCTAATGGGTATTTGGGTGGAGCCACTATCTCACATCTCATCAGCAGTGTGTGAGAGCTTCACTCCCTCCTCGTTTTCTACAATACTTACCATGTTTGATTCTTTTTAAAGTTATTATAGCCTTCCTAGTGGGTGTGCGGTGGTTTCTCCTGTGATGACATGTTATTAAGATGCAATTTGAAACAGCACCAAAAATTACTGTGCAGTGAGCAAGGCAGGCAGGCATCCAGCCCATTATCTTTTTGAATTTTATCATCAGAATATTTAGGATTATCTTAACAAAATGGGCCAACTCCTGGCTCTCTGCAGACGTGAGTAGCATTGTTTACAGAACTTCTTTAGCCATGCCAGTTTAACTAAACTTCACCCTGTGATAGAGCTCTTAGAAAAAAATATTAATATGCATTCTTATCCTTTGGAGCCCCTTCCCCCTCTTATGGATCAACTAACTCCAGTCTTCTTTTTTTATAGGTCAAGAAAAGCTTCTTCCTAATGCCCTCAATACTCTCTTGCTTTCCAAATCTTGTATTTTGAAGCCTTGGATTCCCACTGGGGTAGACTCAGTCTACCCACCTACTTCTTGGAACATGCTCCTTAGCGTCCATTCTGTGTCACTCTCTAGACTCTGATTCAGTTTTTTTTTTTTAATCCTCTGATTCCTGAGGGGGCCACCTTGACTATGTACCAGTTGTCTCTGAGCCCAATTTAAGTTTTATTTATTTTTCTCCATTTCTATGTATAGGGGAGTTCTTCTCCCTTAAATAATCTTTCCTCAAATAATCTTGCACAATTCCTTATTTGTTGCTTTGATCATATGAGTATATATGGGTACAGATGTGGGGGTGATGTGTGTGTATCTGTGTACATGACAAAAGGTCCATTTCCTCCCAATATTGGAAACTAGTGTCATTCCATCCCCCAAATCTAATCAGCTGCCAGATTTTTGTCAGTTGTATTGTAGAAACACCTCTCAAATCGTAGGAATAGAGGGACTATCAATCATGGGAGAAGAATAAGGACACACTGAAAAAGATTGTAGGAAATAACATTTAAATTCCATGACTCTTACTGTAGCCAGTAATCAGTATTTCTATTCAGTCTCAGTGAGTATTGATACAAATGGTGGAAAATATATCTAGAATTTTAAAAAGCAAGGTTCTTCATACAGTATGCACAGTAAACATTGTTCTATCTTATAAAATAGCTCACTCACACCAGAAATTATTGATTCTAAAGTTGATTTGAGACTTGGGTTTGTCTAAATAGAAGGAACATGAATTTGAAATCACTAGATCATCAGATCCAGAGTAAGTTCTGAAAAATGGATAGTTTCCTAAATTTCTATACCTGTCTCATATTCCCGTTTTATAAAATGAGAGATAACTGGATAGAAGTTCTCTAAGAAGTAAAAAAAAAAAAGTATATTGGTCAGATTCTTGGGTGCAAGTACAACAGGAATTAATTAATTTTCTTCACTTTAGTTAGGTGATATCCAATAGTTTACAGAAAGTTTAGGGAGTCTGAAGAATGGGCTGGGAAAGGAGTGAAGAAAGAGAAGCCCAGGCCTTTGGGGAATGAGGGAGGCAAAGGCCACCAAGTGCCAGTCTGTTCAGCCTTGAGCTAACCCTGGGCCCTTGAGCCCCACCCATCTCAGCCCCACCTGTCTGAGTCCCACCCCTGTCCCTGCTCTTGGACTCATTCACCCTCAAGAATGAGCCTCTCCTTTCTCTAGGTCTTTGTTACTTCTTCTTTTATTTTTTTTTGAAGTCTATATTTTTTTATTGGTTGTTCACAACATTACAAAGCTCTTGAGATATCATATTTCATACATTAGATTGAAGTGGGTTATGAACTCCCAATTTTACCCCAAATGCAGATTGCAGAATCACGTCGGTTACACATCCACAATTTTACATAATGCCATATTAGTAATTGTTGTATTCTGCTACCTTTCCTATCCCCTACTATCCCCCTCCCCTTCCCTCACATCTTCTCTCTCTACCCCATCTACTGTAATTCATTTCTCTCCTTGTTTATTTTCCCATTCCCCTCACAACCTCTTATATGTAATTTTGTATAGCAATGAGGGTCTCCCTTCATTTCCATGCAATTTCCTTTTTCTCTCTCTTTCCCTCCCATCTCATGTCTCTGTTTAATGTTAATCTTTTCTTCCTGCTCTTCCTCCCTACTCTGTTCATAGTTGCTCTCATTATATCAAAGAAGACATTTGGTATTTGTTTTTTTAGGGATTGGCTAGCTTCACTAAGCATAATCTGCTCTAGTGCCATCCATTTCCCTGCAAATTCCATGATTTTGTCATTTTTTTAGTGCTGCGAAATATTCCATGGTGTATAAATGCCACATTTTTTTTTATCCATTCATCTATTGAAGGGCATCTGGGTTGGTTCCACAGTCTAGCTATTGTGAATTGTGCTGCTATGAACATCGATGTGGCAGTATCCCTGTAGCATGCTCTTTTAAGGTCTTCAGGGAATAGTCCGAGAAGGGCAATAGCAGGGTCAAATGGTGATTCCATTCCCAGCTTTCCCCAATGGTATAGAATAGAGGACACAGAGACTAATCCACAAAGTTACAACTATCTTATATTTGATAAAGGGGCTAAAAGCATGCAATGGAGGAAGGATAGCATCTTCAACAAATGGTGTTGGGAAAACTGGAAATCCATATGCAACAAAATGAAACTGAATCCCTTTCTCTCGCCATGCACAAAAGTTAACTCAAAATGGATCAAGGAGCTTCATATCAAATCAGAGACTCTGCGTCTGATAGAAGAAAAAGTTGGCTCAGATCTACATGTTGTGGGGTCGGGCTCCAAATTCCTTAATAGGACACCCATAGCACAAGAGTTAATAACAAGAATCAACAAATGGGACTTACTTAAACTAAAAAGTTTTTTCTCAGCAAGAGAAACAATAAGAGAGGTAAATAGGGAGCCTACATCCTGGGAACAAATTTTTACTCCTCACACTTCAGATAGAGCCCTAATATCCAGAGTATACAAAGAACTCAAAAAATTAAGCAATAAGATAACAAATAACCCAATCAACAAATGGGCCAAGGACCTGAACAGACACTTCTCAGAGGAGGATATACAAGCAATCAACAAGTACATGAAAAAATGCTCACCATCTCTAGCAGTCAGAGAAATGCAAATCAAAACCACCCTAAGATACCATCTCACTCCAGTAAGATTGGCAGCCACTATGAAGTCAAACAACAACAAGTGCTGGCGAGGATGTAGAGAAGAGGGTACACTTGTACATTGCTGGTGGGACTGCAAATTGGTGCGGCCAATTTGGAAAGCACTTTGTTACTTCTTCAAAAAATCTATTGTTTAAAAGACTTCAGTTTCAAGCATCCAACTGACATTTATAGGTCGTATGCTCCTACCCTAGTGAATATGGGGGAGGGGGAAATATCTGACCTTTCGCCTTCCGCAGTGGAATGAGTGGCTCTGAAGCCCACAAAGATCCCTTCAAATCCTGAGTGTCTCCATGAGGCTGGGGAAATAAGGATGGATATTCGCTGCATCCTGACTATGATTTTTGTGGAAAGGAGTTTCCTCTTGATGGCTGCAGGTTGGGCTGGAGTCTAAATTATGGGGCTCCTTGTCAACATTGTCAAAAAGGTGTAAGACAGGAAAAGGGTGAGGTTAGGAACGTGCACAGGGGAAGCAGATAGAGGGAGAATACAGTAGTGCCCAGTGCAGATCCACCAGAAAATCATTAACCTGCCTCAACTGGGCACTGAGTCAGGCTTGACAGAGATGAAAACTTCCAGAAACGTTTTTAAAAGAGCAAAATCATGAATACAAAAGTTAATATTTGTTTAGAACAAATGGAGATATCCTAACATTACTGCAGCTTTGGAGATTCAGGACTCTTTTTGAGGTCTAAGTGATTTGCTAGAGAATCTAACATGAAAAGTCTCCCCTATTTTCATCTTTCCTTCCACCAACAGCACCACAGAGCTGCTGGCAATACCTAGTCTCATAGGTCCTTGAAGCTTCACTAAGATGCTCAGGGAAAGAGTTTTGACCACAGGCCCTAGCTGGTCCTGTGTTTGTCCTGCATTCATTCACAACGGGGATCTCTGGGCTCCAACATGCGTTGGGCCCTGTGCTGAGGATAGGTTCACAAAGGAGGGAGACAAGGCCACCTCCCTCATGGTAACTGACACACCAGCAAAGAGACATAACAGGCCTGAGGTCATAAGCATTCCTCCAACCCTGCAGAAAACAAACACGTCTTTACAGGCTTCCCTAGAAAAGGGTGTGGAACTATATAGGATCCATGTATGCTATGCAGGTGTGAACTGTTTGCACATAATATTTATTCTATTTCATAAACAAAGAAAATTTATAAGTCATCAACTAAATTATTGGTTTACTGGTGTGTGCATGTAAACAGAGGAAGGGAATAGAAGGAAGAAAAGGGTATGAGTGAGTGAGGGGCAGCTGCCTGAGATTGGTGTCAAAGGTCAGAGTGCTGTCACAGAGAGAGCGGTGTGCCAGGGACAGCTGGGAATCCTGAGATGCCAGAGTCCCAGATCCATTGGATCAGCTGGAAAATCCATAAGAGGGACACCGCGTTCCAGTACAGCACAGCCAAAGATCTCTCTTCAGTTAACATCTGAGATAGGACATATGGCTTAGAAATCAATTCAGAAATCAAAGTCATGAACCTACAGCAAAGGGCATCCATGGGCATGTGCCACGGGACTTGAGTGGCTTCCCCCCAAACAACATAATCTCTTCTATTCTCCCATAGATAGAACATCTCTCAAAAAATATAAGAATATGAGTTTCTTTTGTGGAATTTTTTTTGGGGGTGGTGGGACATCCACCCACATACTCATACACAAATCTGTATATGTGAATTATGAACAAATAACTAATCATTAAAACAAAGCATGTTAATTCTAATTTCTAATGTTACTTTTGAACTCAACTTCCATATCAAGTGTTGTTTTGTGTAGCATCTCAAACTATCTCATGTTCTCCAGTCTTCTGAAATGAGAAGCTTTCTACCATTTGTTTATTGAGCATCACAGATAACTACTTCCAAATGGATCATGAGCATCACTGCCCACTTAGCTGAGAAACTCAGAAGAAAGAGGAAATTGTGTAGCACCATCCTTCCTGTGTATTTTTAAAACTTGAGCATGGTAGCAATCACAGTAACTTAAAATTAGTCTATTATGCAAGTTTAAATCAGCTAATTAAAAAAGGACAGAATACAAATTGCTTAACCAAAGTGGCACTGGATCAGACTTCTAACAAGTAAATCTGCACAGAACCTACCCTGCCCAAGTTCACACAGAAATATGCAAGTTCATATGTGCACACACATGCACAAACATATACTTCTATACTAAACACTTATTCTGTTTTTTTTTTTAATTTGATCCTTATGGATATACATAGTAGTTGTGTTCATCTCGACAAACTCAGACATGGTGGAGATCAATTTCAGTTTATGATCGCCCTGTTTCCCTCCACACACTCATTCTTAATAAGCTTAGCACATCCTTGCTAAGGCTGGCATCTTCGATAACTCTTTGGTCTGCTATGCTGCCAAGAGCATTTCAACCCTCCTCAAATGTCCCTAAAGCCAATATGTAATTCTAGGAATGCAAAATGATCAGTGGTTTCTGCAGCAGTCTGCTGGCAAAGCTTTCATTGCAGGCATTGCCCCAGCGGGGGCAGAGTCTTCAGAGCATCCGGAGAAATAGCTTGCATCTGCATTTCAGACCTTGGCAAAAAATTTTTGTGTTTAAAGCTTTTCCATCTTTTGACCTTGCATGTCCATTTTGACCATTCTGGACCTGGCTCCAGCTCATGCTTCATTTACCTGAGCCAATTCTCCATGGTATCTGGCTATTTTCCTTGTGCTTCTTCAAATCTCTAGCTATATCATCACCTTATCCAGGTGATCAATGTGTACAGTGTATTCATGCTGCCCTGTGTTGGCCACTGACCATTCCAAGAGTGGAAAATGTCTCAAGATGATGCCACTATCTCAAACACCATCTGCCTGTGAAGGTTATCTTTAAGCTGCAGCAGTAGTCAGGTGTGATGGCCCATATCTATATTTCCAGTGGCTACAAAGGCTGTGACAGGAGGATCATGAGTTCAGAGCCAGCCTCAGTAACAGCAAGGTGCTAAGCAACTCAGTGAGACCCTGTCTCTAAATAAAATACAAAATAGGGCTGGGGATGTGGCTCAGTGGCTGAGTGCCCCTGAGTTCAATCCCTGGTACTCAAAAGGCATTAAAAAAAAAGATGTGGCAGTTTTAGTTTTGCCATCAACAGAAAAGAAGTAACCAGAAGTATTTGTGGACAGCATTTGGTACATATGGTGCTTCTGAACGTGACATGGTAAATTTATAGCATGCTGCTTGGTAATATGATATTCCTGCTGGCGTTGGGGGTCTTAGAATGAGGAGAGAGGGAAATGCTCTATTTTTAGTGGTCCAGCTACACAAACACTGCAAGGAAACAAGTTGCATACAAGGAATCCAGACACTGCCAGGCCTGGCTGTCCCTGCCCTTTTTCATCTCCAGTCACCACTGTCTGGCCATATCGCCGGCAGGTCTTAAAAGGCAAATCAATTTATTTAATTACAATTAAGATGAATGGAAAGCAATATTTTCACTTCATTCAAAAAGTCAACATGTCACAAAATACATTACTCTGCATAAAGTCATGCCATATTTATGATTTGTTGGAGAATGAGCTATGTAATTCACTTCCTGGAATCTTCTAGAGAAATGAAACTCTCCATTAATATGTTAAACTTTTTTTTTTAAAGACGACTTTTATTTTCCTGGTAGCCTTTTAAGAATTATGTTAAATCCCCTTGTCTTCTCTCTTAATCACATCATTATTGCTTAGGTTCTATCATGATCACTGTCCTACATTTAACAGTGAGAAGTCAATAGACTAAAGAGTCATAAAAATTAAAAATCAATCTAGATTTTATAAAAAATGATAAAGTCAAATAATGTTTATGCCAGTAAAATCCAATTTCCAGAAAATGAATGTGTGTGTGTGTATACACACACACACACACACACACACACACACACACACATATATATATATATATATATATATATCATCTCACCCATACTCTCCATACTTCAGTCTCTTACAGGAATCTTTGAACCTGCCCTGTTTCTGTTTCAACATACTACTCCATTCTATGTCATTTGACACCTGAGTGTTCAACGAAGTTCTCTGTATACTCTTTGCTATCCTGGTTTGCTCTTCCCTTTAGTGTGAGACCAAAGATTCTGAGAACTTCCTTACCACTGTCTTTGCCAAACCCAAGCTGCAAAACCATCTCATATGGTTAGAATTGTAATGCAAGCTTCAGGACTTCCTCCCCCCACCTCCTTCCTTCATTCTAGCGAAGGAAATGGAGAATACTTAAATTTTCAAAAATTAGGAGAAGAGCAGTGGTGCTGAGTACCAAGACTCTATTTACAGATTTTATGATTTATTCATCATTGGATATGTTTCTAAGTACATTAATTATGTGCTCTTGGAGGTGCTGGCATATAAGGGGGGGTGGTTTTATTCTATCATGGATGGCAGAGAATTTTATGGTCTGGCAACTCCCATCTGATGGCAGTGCCTGCCTAGAGCCCTGTGTTGAAAAGGATTCTGGCTATGTCTAGATTCTGGACTGCACTGTCTGCCTGTGAACGGAATGGGATGTGTAGTGGATGTGGCATGAAGGAACTATTCCTGTTTAAATACAGCAGCTTCGACACTCTGATTGTTGAGCTCCTCTCTCCTCTGTGCTTGTCACTTCAGTGACATGTCTGTCTTCCTCTCCAAGTATTTGTAGTGGATTGAATTATGGATACAGGAATGAATAAAGTAGATATAGAAGAAAACAGTTAATAAATGCTAATGTCTCATCACTTCCCCTATAGCACCAAGCTGAAGACTTTGCACACATGGACCTTCCAGGACCATCCTATGTCAGAACTATAGCAGTTGTATAATATTTTTCTTTCCTTTTTTTTTTTTGGAGGGGGGACTGGGGATTGAATTTAGGGGCACTTGATCACTGAGCCACATCTACAGCCCTATTTTGTATTTTATTTAGAGACGGGTCTCACTGAGTTGCTTGGTGCCTCATTTTTGCTGAGGCTGGCTTTGAACTCATAATCCTCCTGCCTCAGGCTCCCAAGCCTCTGGGATTACAGGCGTGCGCCAACATGTCAACACCATACTATTTTTTCAAAGGCCCTTTAAAATAATTAACTATGAGCCACTTAACTATGTATTCATATGACTGTTGTCATATTAAGAAAGCAAAAATGAGAACATGAGCAAAGATGAAAGCTTATAAATCAAGAAAGTGCCTTAAATTGCACTGATGAAAGTACATTCACTATATTTTTAAGCAATGCTCTCATGCACATAATCTGGTAATTAGTACCATGAAACCATTTTTTCCCCAAATTTTGTTGAAAAAAATTTCTCACGTAAAATTCTTCAAAGTATTCAGTAGTGAACAAGTGCATGCTCACCACCCTGATTTCACAATTAACATTGATTATGTCTGTTTTGTCCCACCAATCTCCTTGCCATTGACCCTGCTAGACAGCCGTGGTGGATTCGACCACAATATATTACTCTAAAAAGCAAACTAACCTAATTAATTTTGTATAAACCTAGGAGAAATTGCAAAATCGATGGAAGGCAGCTGGCAGATATTTGAAGGGATAGCCTATCTCTAATGGTTGAATCATATTTAAAAAATGAGCACACTGTAACAAAGACCTGGGGTTATAATAGGTTCAGAAAAGCTCATGAAAGACATAGCAAATACATAATTAGGAAAAAAAAGAGAGAGATGGGTGTGTTTTATCCCTCTCATTGAAGGATTATATATGTTTATCTAACTTTTCTTTATGTGTGTATTTTTCAGAAGTGAAGGAAATAATATCACTGAATTTAAATGATTCATACTTTATAAAAATATTCATCATTTGTTGAAATGAAAGAAGCAATGCAAGTCATTTGCTGCCTTAGTTTTTGGGCTCTGGAAGCTTCTCGCTTGTGTCAAAGAAGGAAAACAAAGAGAACATCTACATCAGCATTAGGGAGTGGATTAAAAATTGGCCACTGATAGAAAAGACAAGGAGAGTTTGGCATGAGCTATCACAACAGCTTACACCCAACAATGCCCAGAGTCTTGGCAACATTGACAGTGTGAAAAAAATGCCAGGAGAATTATAGGCCTTGACTTCTTAAAATAACAGAATTCTATTTAGTAGATTGTTCTGCACAGTTCGGCAGACAATGGCCACAGGCTGTCTTCAGTGGTTAGTGTTTAGACCACAGAATAAATTGAGGATGCGACTAACATTAGTAAGAACCCAGATGAGAGATTCACTGAAAAGAAAACAAACACCCGTGGACAGAAGAGGGCTTGAAGAGGCTCCCAGGCCCTGGCTCCCGGGCTTACAGCATTACGGCGTATTACTCAAAGCATGCCATTGGCTTCTATGGTTCTTGAACTAAGATAATAAAGATCTAGTTTCTTGAGATCCAAAGATAAATCACTGCAAAGTGTCTCTATTCTGCACTGCAGAAAGCACTGTGCCCATGAAAACAATAAGGGTCAGTGAACGAGTCACTTGGCCATGGGAGGTCAAAGAGCAGATGTTTGCCTGCTCATTTGGAATCTGTCACCCAAACTTCAACTCTAGTCGTGCAAAACTGACAAAATTTGTGACTTTGCCCATGACCCCCAAAGGCAGCTGCTCTCTGAGGACAGGGATAGAGATGAGGACAAGACCAACCACTGAAAAAACAGCCTCTATCTCAGAGCAAAGCCTGTCCAAGGAAGGGGCATGACCTTTGTCCTTGGAAAGACCCACAGAGCACTCCTAGGCACATATTCACCCTGCTAAGTTGTTTATCTACAAATAACAGGAGAGATCTGCTGCGCCAGGTGTCCCTGACTCAGTCAGGCTAGGTGGAGACCCATAGTAACCCCCTAGCAGCCACCAATCAGCATGAGACAGGGAAATACCTGGGATGCCAAATGACCCTCCCAGTAGTTTATGGTGTTGGGAAACCATGTAATTCAGCATGAACACCCCTCTTGGCTTAAACCAATCAGTTCAAATGAATACCCTTTTTGTAGTAACCAATCATCCCTACCCAACTTGTTCCTGCCAGTGAATGTGCTAATCATGTTTTAGTTGTTATTTGATTTTCCCGCGGTGTGTGATGATTTACTAAGAGATGCTATGACGTATGTGGGGCTCCCTGCCTTCTCCAAAGAATGTTTAAAACTGCTGCAAACCCTGGGCTTGGGGCCTCTCAGCGTCACCAGTTGCTGTGTGTGCACGGAGGACCGAGCTAGCTCGCAATAAACACCTCTTTGCTGTTTACATCGATCTTGGTCTCTGGCGGTCTTTTGGGGGTCCTGAATTCGAGCATAACACCACTCTGTTTTTATCTGACAATAATAGGAGAACAGGCTCTCAGTCATTAGCCAGAGAGTGCAACCATTGCGAAGACAGAGCTCTTCAGTGTGCCTGGGACAATTTCCTGGGGACAGATTATCCTGTGGAGAAGGGTGGTAGTGAGCACCTCACTTGGCACTGGCAGAAGGGTTAATGAAGAGGTAGTATGAAGTGCACTGGTGGTGTCTGATCCACCAGGAGGGTTCTGCACATTTCCACAGCTTCTCTCACTGGGTTCCAACGCCTGTGACATGTCCTTTGCATCATCTCTAGACTTTGCAATCCCAAAGACAGTTATTATCACTCCCTTTACAGATAAGATAACTAAGGCTCTGAAGAGTTGATCTGCCAAAGGCCTCCAGGCTAGTAAAATGTGAAGCTAGTATTTGAACCAAGCATGACTGCCAGCTGGGGTGACCTGGTATCCTGGTGTCATCAACATCTGTGTTTCAGGGAATTTTTTAGTCTCAAGTAGATGAGGTGGTTGCCTACTGTGTTCTGGCTCCAAATCTTTTTGCTTTCCACTTTGCATATTTTTTTTTCCTCATTTCTTTTTTGGTTCATAGAAAATGCTTTGGGGTAAAGCTATATTAAAACTTAGGCATTTATGTTTTTGATAGACTGACTCTAATATGTAGATTTAGCAAAGATAATCTAAGGCAGGAAGAATGACTATGCACTCTTGTTTTGGTCTCTGTTTTTTTAAAGATGAAGTTGTTTTTACTTACATAATGGGAAAATGGACACCTACTGATATGAAGATTTATAATGAACAGTTCTAAGTAGTAAAAAAAAAATGTTTTTAAAAGGTTATGTTACTAAAAGTTGAATTTGTGTGTAATTCAAAAGCTGCCACCAGGGTGATGAATCATTAGAAGACACAAAGTATATTTAAACCACCTGTGATTATTTAAAGAGACCATTGCTTTGTCCCCACCCTCAGGGTATGGGAAATAGAGGCTATGCATTCAGTTTGTCCTAAAAGTCCCATCAGGAGATCAGCAGGGCCATTCAACACAGACTCGTTCCAAATATTTACAGGTGGGAAAAATTACTTAATATAAAAATTTTAGCAGCTGAAAATTTCAGTAGCCATAATATATTCTCCCTGGTTTCTATTTTCAACCTGAGCCTACACAAAGCTCCAAAATATGGTTTGGAGAGTTCATATCCAGGCAAAAGGAGAATAACATCTGTGAAAACACAAGAGCCTGATGACATTGTGCTTCCATTCCATGGGGGAAAAACAAATGTGGCATTGGTTCAGTCTCAAGCTGGAATATATTTCCACATTAAAATAAAATTTGCCTTCACTTTTAGAGGAAGCTTTGATTATGATAAAAACAAATCCAAAAGGAAAAAAATAAAATTTGTTCACTAAGCATATGAAATGTCATCAAACAGCATAAGAGATACTGGGCAAAATGCCATAACATCTCGTGAAAATAGCTCTCTTAGAAATAAAGTGACTGAGGCCAGGGAAACCAAAGGACAACCTCTGCCTGTCAATGATTTGGATATTAATGAGCGTACAGAGAATCTGGCTAATGCTTGGGAAATGTAATGTGTTTCCTGTCCATTATTATGGGAAAAATAAAGACATATGAGTAAATAATGTGATATTATTTCCAATATCCTTTCTTGATAGTAAATCAGGTTTTTTTTCCAAAGCAAAAGAAGGATTTTAGAGTAGATTAATGCCTCCTTGTTTTCAAAGTCTAAGTTTTTGATTTCACATCATATCTCACTGATTCTCAAACAATACTTGAGTTGTGAGCAATACTGTTATATGCAGGTAAAAAACTCAGGATTAGAGCATCCAAACAGTCTATGCAGCATGTCCCAAGTTAGCCCTCTACCCCAGGGAGGTAGGTCAGCTAGACTGTCAACTTTTATGGAGTGACCCTTGCTACTCAAATTGTGGTCTCTGGGCAAGTGGCATTAACAGCTCCTGGGCTTGTTAAAGCTCCATTAAGGGCTCCATTATGACCTGTATTTAACAGGATCCCGGATAATGCTCACAGTGAAGCTGGAAGCTCTCTGCCCCTTGCCACATAGCTGTGGGAATCCACCTCTCATAGATGTTTTCTCTTATATTCAAGAGACCATGTATCCAATCTTCTAGAGTTTGCCAGAGTCCTTAGAACCATTGCTGTAAACCAGCAGTTATAACTTTCATTTTAAGGCAATCAGCAATTCACTATTCTGCTCCTACATCTAAACAAATATATAGATCAGCTGAAGTCTCAGCTAAATTCAAAGGTTGGCTTAAAGTCACTACAAATCCCTTTTCACACATTTTTTTTTTAAATTTGAGTATTATAGTTGTACATAATAGTGGGGTTTTGACACATTTATACATGCTTGGGACATAATTTACTCTATTGCAATCTCAGTATTCCCTCTTTCCCTCCTCTTGATCTCTCTACTGGTCTTCTTTTTATTCATTTCATGTGGCTGTATCACTATAGTATATTTCAAATGATATAAATAAATGCCAAGAAGTTGAATATCTAGGTCATGTGGTGGCTCCATTCCTTGTCATTTGAGGAATCCCCATACTGCTTTCCAAAGTGGTTGTTCTAATTTGCAGTCCCATTAAAAATGTTTGTGTGTGCACCTTTTCGCCTACATCCTAACCACTGTTTATTGTTATCTGTTTTGTTTTATTATTTTCCATTTGTTCTTTTTAGATATACATGACAGTAGAGCGTGTTTTGACATATTATTCATATACAGAGTATAACTTATTCTATTATTTGCATTCTTAACAATTGCCATTCTGAATGAAGTGGAAAAAAAATCTCAACATAGTTTTGATTTGTATTTCCCTGATCACTGGGGATTTTTTTACCATTACTTGTTGGCCATTTTGATTTCTTCTATTTAGAAAAGTCTCTTTAGTTCTTTTGCCCATTTATTGATTGGGTTATTATTTGGGGTGTTAAGTTTTTCTTGGTTCTTTATATATTCTGGATATCAACCCTCTGTCAGAGGATTAGATGGCAAAGATTTTCTCCCTTTCAGTGGGTTCTCTCCACACTCTAAATTGTTTCACTTCCTGTGCAAAAGCTTTTTAATTCCTGCACTGTTCATCCTCTATATTTGATCATGTTCCTTATCACCACTCCCCAAATGATATCTGACACCCTGGTCTGTCTTCAGCAAGAATTCTTTTAGATTAGTTTGGACAGAGGGCCCATTACCCCAATGTTTCATCTTTTTTTTTTAATTTTTTTATTGATTATTTAAAGCATTACATAGCTCATGATATATCATCTTTCATACATTAGACTCAAATTGTGTTTTGAACTCCCATTTTCACCCCAAATATAGATTGCAGAATCACATCTGTTACATATTCACATTTTTACATAATGCCATATTAGTGTCTGTTGTATTCTGCTACCTTTCCCATCCCCCACTATCCCCCCTCCCCTCCCCTCCCCTCACATCTTCCCTCTCTACCCCCCCTGCTGTTATTCAATTCTCTCCCTTTTTTTCCCTCCCCCTTGCCCCTCATAGCCTCTTATAATTTTATGTATCCTTGAAGGTCTCCTACCATTTCCATATGCTTTCCCTTCTCTCTCCATTTCTCTCCCCCCATTCGTCTTTGTTTACTGTAGTCTTTTCCTCATGCTCTTCCTTCCTGTTCTGTTCTTAGTTGTTCTCTTTATATCAAAGCAGACATTTGGCATTTGTTTTTTAGGGCTTGGCTAGCTTCACTTAGCATAATCTGCTCTAATGCCATCCATTTCCCTGCAAATTCTATGATTTTGTCATTTCTTAGTGCTGCATAATACTCCATTGTGTATAGATGCCACATTTTTTTTTATCCATTCATCTATTGAAGGGCATCTAGGTTGGTTCCACAGTCTAGCTATTGTGAATTGTGCCGCTATAATCATTGATGCAGCCGTATACCTATAGTGCGCTCTTTTAAGGTCCTCAGGGAATAGTCCGAGAAGTGCAATAGCTGGGTCAAATGGTGGTTCCATTCCCAGCTTTCCCAGGAATCTCCATACTGCTTTCCAAATTGGCCTCACCATTTTGCAGCCCCACCAGCAGTGTAAAAGTGTACCTTTTTCCCCACATCCCCGCCAACACTTGTTGTTGTTTGACTTCATAATGGCTGCCAATCTTACTGGAGTGAGATGGTATCTTAGGGTGGTTTTGATTTGCATTTCTCTGATTGCTAGAGATGGTGAGCATTTTTTCATGAACTTGTTGAATGATTGTATGTCCTCCTCTGAGAAGTGTCTGTTGAGGTCCTTGGCCCATTTGTTAATTGGGTTATTTGTTATCTTATTGTTTAATTTTTTGAGTTCTTTGTACATTCTGGATATTAGGGCTCTATCGGAGGTGTGGGGGGTAAAGATTTGTTCCCAGGATGTAGGCTCTCTATTTACCTCTTTTATTGTTTCTCTTGCTCAGAAAAAACTTTTTAGTTTAAGTAAGTCCCATTTGTTTATTCTTGTTGTTAACTCTTGGGCTATGGGTGTCCTATTAAGGAATTTGGAGCCCGACCCCACAATTTGTAGATCGTAGCCAACTTTTTCTTCTATCAGACGCAGTGTCTCTGATTTGATATCTAGCTCCCTGATCCATTTTGAGTTAATTTTTGTGGATGGCGAGAGAAAGGGATTCAATTTCATTTTGTTGCATATGGATTTCCAATTTTCCCAGCACCATTTGTTGAAGATGCTATCCTTCCTCCATTGCATGCTTTTAGCCCCTTTATCAAATATAAGATAGTTGTAACTTTGTGATTAGTCTCTGTGTCTTCTATTCTGTACCATTGGTCCACCCACCTGTTTTGGTACCAGTACCATGCTGTTTTTGTTACTATTGCTTTGTAGTACAGTTTGACCTCTGGTATCGCTATACCTCCAGATTCACACTTCCTGCTTAGAATTGCTTTTGCTATTCTGGGTCTTTTGTTTTTCCATATGAATTTCATGATTGCTTTGTCTATTTCTACAAGAAATGCCGTTGGTATTTTGATTGGCATCGCATTAAACCTATAGAGAACTTTGGGTAATATCGCCATTTTGATGATGTTAGTTCTGCCTATCCATGAACAGGGTACATTTTTCCATCTTCTGAGATCTTCTGCTATCTCTCTCTTTAGGGTTCTGTAGTTTTCATTGTATAAATCTTTCACCTCTTTTGTTAGGTTGATTCCCAAGTATCTTATTTTCTTTGAGGATATTGTGAATGGAGTGGTTTTCCTTATTTCCATTTCAGAAGTTTTGTTGCTGATATATAGGAATGCCTTTGATTTATGCGTGTTGATTTTATAACCTGCCACTTTGCTGAATTCATTTATTAACTCTAGCAGCTTCTTTGTAGACTCTTTTGGGTCTGTTAAGTATATTATCATGTCATCCGCAAATAGCGATAGTTTAATTTCTTCTTTTCCTATTTTTATGCCTTTAATTTCTTTTGTCTGTCTAATTGCTCTGGCTAGTACTTCGAGAACTAAATTGAATAGAAGTGGTGATAGAGGGCATCCCTGTCTTGTTCCAGATTTTAGAGGGAATGCCTTCAATTTTTCTCCATTCAGAATGATGCTAGCCTGAGGCTTAGCATAGATAGCTTTTACAATGTTGAGGTAAGTTCCTGTTATCCCTAGTTTTTCTAGTGTTTTGAACATAAAGGGATGCTGTACTTTGTCAAATGCTTTTTCTGCATCCATCGAGATGATCATGTGGTTCTTGTCTTTAAGTCTATTGATGTGGTGAATAGCATTTATTGATTTCCGTATATTGAACCATCCTTGCATCCCAGGAATGAATCCTACTTGATCATGGTGCACAAGTTTTCTGATATGTTTTTGTATTCGATTCGCCAGAATTTTATTGAGAATTTTTGCATCCAAGTTCATTAGAGATATTGGTCTGTAGTTTTCTTTCTTTGAAGTATCTTTGTCTGGTTTTGGGATCAAAGTGATGTTGGCCTCATAGAATGAATTTGGAAGAGCTCCTTCTTTTTCTATTTCTTGGAATAGCTTGAAAAGTATTGGTATTATTTCTTCTTTGAAGGTTTTGTAGAACTCCGCTGTATACCCATCTGGTCCAGGGCTTTTCTTAGTTGGTAGTCTTTTGATGGCTTCTTCTATTTCTTCTTTTGTTATTGGTCTGTTTAAATTGTGTGTGTCTTCCTGTCTCAATCTGGGCAATTCATATGCCTTAAGAAATTTATCGATATCTTCGTTATCTTCTATTTTATTGGAATATAGGGTTTCAAAATACTTTCTAATTATCTTCTGTATTTCTGTAGTGTCTGTTGTGATATTGCCTTTTTCATCCCGTATGTTAGTAATTTGAGTTCTCTCTCTTCTTTTCGTTAGCATGGCTAAGGGCTTGTCTATCTTATTTATTTTTTCAAAGAACCAACTTTTAGTTTTATCTATTTTTTCAATGGTTTCTTTTGTTTCAATTTCGTTGATTTCTGCTCTAATTTTAATTATTTCTTGTCTTCTACTACATTTGCTGTTGTTTTGCTCTTCCTTTTCTAGATTTTTGAGGTGTTGTGTGAGTTCATTTATTTGTTGGTTTTTTCTTTTTTTGAGGTAAGAACTCCAAGAAATGAATTTCCCTCTTAAAACTGCTTTCATTGTGTCCCATAAATTCCGGTATGTTGTGTCTGTGTTATCATTTGACTCTAAGAATTTTTTCATCTCCTCCTTTATGTCTTCTATAACCCATTGCTCATTCAATAACATATTGTTCATTTTCCATGTGATGTAGGATTTTTCCTTCCTTCTTTTATCATTGATTTCCAATTTCATTCCATTATGGTCAGATATGGTGCATGGTATTATCTCCACGCCTTTATATTTACTAAGAGTTGTCTTATGGCATAATATATGGTCTATCTTTGAGTAGGATCCATGTGCTGCTGAGAAGAACGTGTATCCACTTGATGATGGTTGATATATTCTATATATGTCGGTTAAGTCTAGGTTATTGATTGTGCTGTTGAGTTTTATAGTTTCTTTATTCAGTTTTTGTCTAGAGGATCTGTCTAATGGCGAGAGCGGTGTGTTGAAGTCACCCATAATTATTGTGTTGTGGTCTATTTGACTCTTGAACTTGAGGAGAGTTTGTTTTATGAACGTTGCAGCTCCATTGTTTGGTGCATACAAATTGATGATTGTTATGTCTTGTTGGTGGATGGTTCCTTTTAACAGTATATAGTGACCTTCTTTATCCTTCTTGATTAACTTAGGTTTGAAGTTGATTTTATTCGATATGAGTATGGCCACTCCTGCTTGCTTCCGAGGGCCATATGAGTGGTATGATTTTTCCCAACCTTTTACCTTCAGCCTGTGTATATCTTTTCCTATCATATGAGTCTCCTGAAGGCAGCATATTGTTGGATTTGTTTTTTTGATCCAGGTTACTAGCCTATGTCTCTTGATTGGTGAATTTAGGCCATTAACATTTAAGGTTACAATTGAGATATGATTTGTATTTCCAGTCATGCTTCTTTATTTATTTATTTTAGTTTGGTTAGTTTTGCTTTTTGGTTATTTTCCTCCCCCTTTACTGAGATACTTCCTGCTGTTAGTTTTGGGCACTATTTTTCACATCCTCTTCTTGTAGTGTTTTGTTCAAAATGCTTTGCAGAGCTGGTTTTCTTGCTGCAAATTCTTTTAGCTTTTGTTTATCGTGAAAGATTTTAATTTCCTTGTCAAATTTGAAGCTCAATTTTGCTGGATATAGTATTCTTGGTTGGAATCCATTATTTTTCAGCGTTTGAAATACATTATTCCAGGATCTTCTCGCTTTCAAAGTTTGTGATGAGAAATCTGTCGTTAACCTAATTGGTTTACCCCTGAAAGTAATCTGCCTCTTTTCTCTCGTAGCTTTTAATATTCTCTCCTTGTTCTGTACGTTGGCTATCTTCATAATTATATGTCTTGGGGTTGGTCTATTATGGTTTTGAATGTTTGGGGTCCTGTAGGCTTCCAGGATTTGGCAATCCATTCCATCTTTCATCTCTGGGAAGTTTTCTAGAATTATTTCATTTAATATGCTATCCATTCCTTTGGTTTGAATCTCTGTGCCTTCTTCTATCCCTATGACTTTCAGATTTGTTTTTTTTATGACATCCCATATCTCTTGAATAGATTGCTCGTGGGATTTAAGCATCTTTTCTGTGTTGACTATATTCTTTTCAAGTTGATAAACCTTGTCTTCGTTATCTGATGTTCTGACTTCTACTTGATCAAGTCTATTTGTAATATTCTCGTTTGAGTTTTTAATTTGGTTTATAGTTTCCTGTAATTCTAGGATTATTGTTTGATTTTTTTTTAAGATCTCTATCTCCTGGTAGAGCTCGCTCTTTGCCATTTGAATTTGTTTGTTTAATTCATTTTCAAAATATATTTTTATTTCTTGGACTTGCTATCTCATGTCTTCTCTAATATTCCTTTCCATTCGAGTTAGGTATGCCTTGAGTTCTTTCCCTATACCTGTTTCTGAAGTTTCTATTTCCTCCTGTAGAATTGAGTAGTCTTGCATTGTTTGTAGTCCTTTTTTCCCTTGTTTTCTCATGTTGTCCACGTTACTTTCCAGCTCTTTTTGATTGTCGTGTTTCTGCTCTCCTCTATAGATTTGTTTTGTTTCTGTATTACTCTGATGTCTCTCCTTTGTGTTGTTGAAGTATGACTGCTAACGTGGATTCCGCTGGGAAGGAATTCCGACGTTCGAGCTCCAGTGACGACACTACTCTGCTATGACGGGCCCCAGTCTCCTTGCCGGGGTGCCCTAATGGGGGGGTGTGACTGGACTGTCTCTGTGTGGTTTCAGCTCCCGGTCGTGGCAGGCGGGTAGACTCCAGCTGCCCAGTATCACAGGCCGCGGGCAGGTGATCCGTCACCAGCGGGAGGGCGTTCTCCTACCGCCCAGTTACGCGGGCAGTGGGTGAACTGTCGCCGGCGGGCCTGCAGTTTACCGCTGCCCAGTCGCGAGGGCCTTGCCTCTAGGCTCCTGGTTTCTCCTGCTAGCCTTGGTTTCTCCTGCTAGACCAGATTTCCCCTCAGTGATGATTCTCGGCAGTTCAAACTGTACTCTGTGCCTGTTTTGTTGTTGCAATCTGTCGGAGAGTGGCGGTGGATACTTCAGCTCTCCACGATGGTGGCCGCTGGTTACCTTAGTGGAGTGTCCCTTGTGGGGGGTGGGGCTGTACCGCTTCCGTCCCCGTCAGCAATCCCGAACTCAGCCCGGGGGTCAGTGCGGGCTTGGGCTTGGCTGGTGGGATACCACCGTGTCGCAGCCACTTAATTCCCTGCTGACTAGTTAACCCCTTCTCTGGGGCGCCACGCCTTCTGTAGCCTCGGGGCAGGCCGCGCGTATCAGACAGCCTGTATCTCCGGGGTCACACCATTGGCTTTTGGGATCCCCGGCACTCTATGGTTTTGATTTTTTCTGCTTGTTCCTCCCCCAGCGCTGGCTAGACAGGTTTTGTTTTGGCCGCTGATGGGAGGGGGGGTTGGGGGTCAGGTGCCTCTAGCTCTCCTTTAGTCTTTATGCAGGCTCACTCTGATAGTCCCTCCCCTGAAAGTCTAGGAGAGATTTTATGCGAAATCCCCCTATGTATGGGGGCTGAGCTGGGTGACACACACCTGTTTATTGTTGCAATCTGTCGGAGAGTGGCGGTGGATACTTCAGCTCTCCAAGATGGTGGCCGCTGGTTACCTTAGTGGAGTGTCCCTTCAATGTTTCATCTTAATAAATTTTCATTCACTGACTCCCACCCTATGCTTTGACTATAATCCCCACATGCTCATGGTGAATTCAAAGCTCAGTCCAATCTCCCTACTCTACTGTAAGACCTCATGCTCTAATTTTTATCTGAACTATCCTCAGTAAATTCTCCCTTACTGTATTTTCCACAAGTATATTGGTTAACATGTTTCATTTTTTTATTTTTGTTTAACCCAAGAACTTTTGACATATGGAGGGTCATACTAGCCCTTTCAACTTGCTACACTAAAAAGAAAAAGAATTTAAAAGTTAACATCTTTCCTAAATTATATAATTATAGGAAGCATGAATTATATAAATTTCTGACAAAGTTATTTTCTGTATATTTATTTGGTTTGCAGGGATGACCTGTCCCTTTTTGACCTGAGAAATAATTATCCTTCAGATTAGAGTTTGTTTTTTAATAAAGAGCTGTTGAGCACAAATGAAGGCTTAAATATCCAGAAATAACTAAGTCCATCTATGAGTATTTATACTGTTACTTTAATCTCAAAAATTGTTTTTAAGACCATATAACTTATCTACAATGCATATTCACAGAATAAATTTTCATTATCAAAATTGGCATGGGTACAATTTGCACTTTATCAATTCTTTACATTCTAAACTGTCTATAATTTTATTTCTAGTCAAAATAACCAAGTGAAAAGCTCCAAAATCTCTGAGGATTATTTCTATCCTTTTATCAATTAGTATGACAATAGTTAAGTTTTGCTGAGGAATGCCCCCTGGCAATCTAAATACATAGGACATAAAAGGACAAGCAATCATCAAATTTGCATATATATTTATGTCATTATATGATAAATAAGTTTTTAAATATTTTTCTAGGAATGCAATATTATCCATTTCTCTCTCTATAAAAGATCTGACATATTCATATTTAGAATCCACTAGCTCATGGTATGAAAATGCCAAACAGTGCTGTCACCTACTCCTTGAAAGATTCACAATGAAGGAACAGAGCACCTGTGGTCAATTACCACACTTAATCCTGGAGCTGCAGGACGACTATTCCCTTTCTTTCTACTGGACATAACATTGCTATATTGGGAAACATCTGGAGATGTGACAACAGAATCTGTAATTTTCTTTCTTTCTTTTTTTTCTGTTAAAAGATATTTGAGTTAAAACATGTTCAAAAGAGACAACATGTGCCTGAGAGGTCCAGCTGGTATGGAAGAAATTTAATGGACAGTGACTTCAGATTTCCTGGTTTTCTATGTTATCAAACAACATTTTTTTTTCACATGACTTCAGAGAACTTTTAACAACATGCTAATAAATAGCTGAAAATCTACCATCATTCTTAACTTTTGTGGAGACATTAGGTATTCAGTTATCCTAAAGAACAAAAATTTAATGGATCCAAGAGCAAAGTCCAAGTGCGAGTGTTACTTATCTTCCCACTTCAGAGTCCCTATGTGAGTAGATGGAAAGAAAATCATTTTGGCAAACTGTGGCCTTGCTTCCCCTAACTGACCATTTCTTCCCAGGCGTGGGAATTCACCATGGACTTCAAAGCCCTGCAGGTCCTCAGAGAAGGACGGTCACAGCCCCAGGAGCTCATGATGTCTTTGAGGCCACAGCATAGTCATAAGTGCTTTGAAGTAGGAGAGGGAATGAATTAGAGAGGGTCCCTTTGTCTTCCTGGCTCAGGCATCTTCTGGGGGTCATCCCCTGGTGGCTCCTCAGTGACTCTCACCCTGGCTGCGCTTCCTAATTGCCTGGGCAGATTTTAAAGCACACTGGCTTCCACTGATTCTGAAGTAACTGGTCTAGGGTGTAGCAATTTAGGAAAAGCCCTCAACTGATGCTGAGGAGCAGTGAAGGTTTACAATTGTGGGGCTGGAGCTTCCCATTTGGAGTTACAAGTATCTGCAAGAGAATGATACACAAACCTTCCCATGTTGAGGAGAAATGAAGGGAAGAATTTACTCCCGCCTTTCATGTGTCACAAAACAAAACTTCAAAATCAGAGGTGGGGAAACTTATCAAGGTCCTGTTCCCTCCAAAGAGATGATCGCCCATCTTAGGCTTCAGGGAATCATACTTAGCTCTGAACAGGAGGAGTGGATACCAAAGAGAGAGTTCAGTGTATTATCCCAACAATGGCATTTACTTTTTAGTCTCACTCTTTTCCTGATTTCCTATTTTTCCTTTCTGTCTTCCATATTAAAATCTTTTAATGCCATAGGATATCTTGGGGTGCTTATTAAAATAAGGACCACTCATGAAAGCTTCCCTGTGTGCAGTTATAATTCTAACTAGTTCAGTAAAATGTCAAAGTCAAAATAAATATCATTTGATCTTGAATTTTTGTGCAGGTCCAAATTCCTTACAAACTCGAAATATACATATGACAAACGTGCATAGGTGCCAATCTACTTCTAAATATGGAGGCCACGTACCTTAGTCTTTGGCAGAAAGTTCTCCTGTTCTTGTTTGTTTTCAGATTTTGTTTGAGGATTATGTCCCTGGCTCAATGGCTTCTCATTTTTTTCACTAGCCAGAGTGCTGGCTTATGGGAAGTCCAATCTGCTGGAAACCTTTCACTAACTTGGACATTCCAACAGAGGCCTTCTTCAGTGCTCTCCACGACTCATTTTCTTCCATAATCATATATTATTTGCATTACAAAATACGAATTATTCAAACAAATCTCAGGGGTATATTTTGTAATTTACTAGGTGACAACATTCTATCATACTTCATCTAACACAGCATGGGACACATACAAATCACTTAATAAACATATGTTAAATAAATTCATACTTGCAATTAACATTTGTGTGTGTGTGTGTGACATTGCAAAATAAAAACAAATCTAAACTTAAGCAAAGAGCTATTTATTTGACAAGGGTATTGCAATAGGGATATCTCTCCCACCTCAACATCTGTCAGCATTTCCAAGTCAAACAGGAAAAGCATTTCTATTTTAGGGAAGGATAAGCAGGGCTGCTGGGATTTTGTGGGGCAGTTTGATAAGATTCCATGGAAACAACCACTTCATTTTAAAATGAAATGGTTAAGTGTCTGGATGAACAGATAGCATATGCTTATAAATATATACCCACTCATTACTAAGCCAAAGCCTATCACAAGTTTATTTTAAAATCCTTAATAAGAGCATGTGGATGATTTTCAATATGCTTTGTGTATACTTAAATTATTATAAATATTTGTGATGATCTATTTTATATATATATAAAATATAGTCTATTTTAGTAGTTAGTTACACTTAATATTTTTGAATCATTAGCAAATGTTTTCAATGTTAAATTATGGCTAAGTAGCTCTTCTAACAAAGTAATTCTATCTCTATAAAAGATCATTTGAGTCATTATTAAGTTCCAATGCAACAAAATTAGTGCCCATGAAGACTCATGCTGATGTCATTTGTGTTCCCAGCAACCAGCTACCTTCCTGTGAGAAGCAGCTGAACTTATGTCTGAAGAACAGATTTTTCTTTTAATGTTACTCAATGTTTTGAATTACAATTTTGCCTGTTTATGCAGAAGATATAATATGTTAAACTATGCATTAATGCGTTTATACATTTGCCTCAAGAAGAAGAATATTATAAAGTCTGTGATGGTAATTATCTTGAAAAGTATTATAATGTGCTCAGCAAACATTATATTTTCTGTATTTTCAAATATGAATTATTTTTACTATATAGTCAGAATGCAGTTGATGGGAATGTTCCGTAAACTGTTTCCTGTTAACTAAATGTTAAAAGTAGTTTAAATGAGGTAATCACGAGTGTGTGTGTATGTGTGTGTGTGTGTGTGTTGCTTTCTAATTTCAAAAATTAGAAAGTCTGTGGTCAGATATGTTGTGGCTTCTAAACTTCTATGATTTTCAGGGGCTCATTTGTGCTGAGGCACACAGAGAAGTTCTAATGTGAAAATAGAAAATACAGGTGTTTGTGAAAGAATGTAAATACGACAACGTATGTTTTATAAGACGTCTAAAGTCTTATATTTATAATTTTTAAGACTCCAAAGCTCTACTAAAAGTAACTTTAGAAGACTATTTTAAAACATTTTATTTGTAGATAAGCAAAAGCTTAAGTTAAGTTTGAAAAGTACTCAGGAAATACTCCTTTATCAGTAATGTGCAGATTAAAGTGAGGAGATTGTTGTATGGTTTGATTATGGAAAACATCACCCAAAAGTCTGTGAGTTAGAAGCTTGGTGGGTGGGGGAGGTGCTGTGCTCTTGCAAAAGAGGTGGAACCTTTGAGAGATGGAGGTCTAGTGAGAGATCCTTCTGTTATCAGGGATGCACCCTTGTTAAAGGGATTGTGGGACCCTGGTGGCTCAGTCTCCCTCTGCTTCCTGAGTCATGTTGGGAGCAATTTGCTTCTACACCTGCTCCTGCCATAAGGCACCATCTTTATCAGAGGCCCAAATTAAAGGGACAGCCTGATCTTGGACTTAAACCTCTCAAAACATGAGCTAAATAAACTCTTCACTTTGTAAATTAACTGGCTGGAGTATTTCACTCTAGTAATAACAAGAGTAACAAATACCGCTACAAGAGAGGAACAAAGAATTTTTGTAGAATGGAAAATTATTCAAGTAAGGGAACCTACCTAGCTGCCTCCACAATCCTAAGGGGAAAAACTCTGCATTTTTCTTTCTGTGTTTCTGGATGCTACTTAGTTCCATGTAGTTTCCAAGTTGGTACTCTCAGTACTTCTAGTTTGTCCCCCAAACAGAAGTCAATCTGAAAGACAGAGATTCATGATAATTCAATCTGTTAACTCTTTTTCAATTCCCTCAATCATAGAACTTTGTTTTAATAAGAGAAGCTAGTGATTTGTTGAAAACACAAAACTGTGCAGTGTGTTCCAGGAATCCCCTAACCTAAATCTGAGAAAGCCCTTTAGGATATTTCCAAACACCCTTTGGGACATGGTATTGAGTAGAACTTCAAGTACAGGGACTTTCGTTTTCCTCCTTTAAACCTCTTCAAAGTTTCAACATTAGTGTTGGGCCACACACATACAAAACAGGGGGGGAGGAGCTGTGGTTTGGAAAAAGCAGTGCAGTTCATGGGCACAACTGTGTCCCCCAAAATTCATAGTGAAATCCTGGCTCCCATGACATCAGAATGTGACTGTATTTGGAGATAGGATCTTTATAGAGATAAGCAAGTTAAAATGAGGTCATCCAATCAGGCTCAGATCCACTTGACAGCTATCCTTAGAAGAGGAGATTAGGATAAAGATGGAGATGATGTGAGGCATCAGGAGAAGAAGTCCACCTACCTACATGCCCCACCCCGGAGAGAGGCCTCCTGACCTTGGACTTCCACCCCCCCACACCCCACCCCCCAGCTGTGACAATAGATTTCTGTTGTTAAAAAGAGACATAGGCTGTATTTGGTGTGACAGTTCTATCCTACTGCAATAACTTGGATCTGGAATGTTCCCAAAGGCCCATGTGTCCCCCAATCCATGGTGTTATTGGGAGGTGGTGGAAATTTTAAGAGGTAAAGCCTACTGGGAGAAAGTTAGGTGACTGGGGTTGTGCTCTTGAAGGGAACATTGGGACCTTGGCCCCTTCTTGCTTCTCTCTTTGTTTCCTGACTGCCAAGAGATGAGAAGCTTCCTCCACTACACCCTCTCGAGATGCTGTCATAGACCCACAGCCAAGCAACACAGACAGAAGCATCTGAACTACGAGCCAAAATCAGCCTTTACCCGCTTAAATTACTGATTTTAAATGTCTTGTCAGTGATGGACAAGAGACAGATACACCCTGCCCTGTTCTCCTTGGTGTCAAGGTGACTGCAGGGTAGAGAAGCAGAGCAGCTAGCCCTCCTTCCCTGGGCTAGGGGAAGGTGGGGGGATGGTAACGAGAGGAACGTGAAAACAACTTATGATGGAATCTTGTGAACGAATCCATCTTAAAATGACAGGAAAACTGCTAATGTATGATGAAAAGGATTAGCAAAATATAGTAGAAAACCATCACCAGAAAATTATGTTCCTATCTTCTCTGATCTGACACTGCAAAATAAAACCATTGTAGTAGGTTGTTTTAACACCTCACAGGCCTGTTGGAGTTCTGAGAGGATCAAGGTGTGGAAACACAACCCTAATCCTAATCCTGGGACCTATCAAGATGATCCCACTGGATTTCTTGGTTTTGTTCCCCTTTAGTGATTTAGTGTGTGTTGAGATTTGGTTTGCTTTTTTTTTTTTTATTTTATTGTTGGTTGTTCAAAACATTACATAGTTCTTAATATACCATATTTCACAGATTGATTCAAGTGGGTTATGAACTCCCATTTTTCCCCCGTATACAGATTGCTGTGTCACATCAGTTACATTTCCATTGATTTACAAATTGCCTTTCTAGTGACTGATGTATTCTGCTGTCTATCCCATTCTCCACTGTCCCCTCACCCCTCCCCTCCCCTCCCCTCCCCTTCTCTCTCTCCATCCCCTCTACTATAAATCGTTTCTTCCACTTATATAATTTTTCTCCTACTCCTCCTTTCCTCTTATATGTAATTGTGTATAACCCTGAGGCTCACCTTCCAATTCCATGCAATTTCCCTTAACTCTCACTTTCCCTCCCGCCTATCATCCCTGTTTAATGTTATTCTTCTTCTGCAGCTCTTCGTCTCTACCCTGTCCTTGGTTACTCCCCTTATATCAAAGAAGACATTTGACATTTGTTTTTTAAGGATTGGCTAGCTTCACTTAGCATAATCTGCTCTAATGCCATCCATTTCCCTCCAAATTCTATGATTTTGTCATTTCTTATTGCAGAGTAATACTCCATTGTGTATAAATGCCACATTTTTTAATCCATTCATCTATTGAAGGGCTTCTAGGTTGGTTCCACAATCTTGCTATCGTGAATTGTGCTGCTATGAACATCGATATAGCAGTGTCCCTGTAGCATGCTCTTGTTAGGTCTTTAGGGAATAGACCGAGAAGGGGAATAGCTGGGTCAAATGGTGGTTCCATTCCCAGCTTTCCAAGAAATCTCCATACTGCTTTCCAAATTGGCTGCACCATTTTGCAGTCCCACCAACAATGAACAAGTGTACCCATTTCCCCGCATCCTCGCCAGCACTTGTTGTTGTTGGACTTCTTAATGGCTGCCAATCTTACTGGAGTGAGATGGTATCTTAGGGTGGTTTTGATTTGCATTTCTCTGACTGCTAGCGATGTTGAGCATTTTTTCATGTACTTGTTGATTGATTGTATGTCCTCCTCTGAGAAGTGTCTGTTCAGGTCCTTGGCCCATTTGTTGATTGGGTTATTTGTTATCTTATTATCTAATTTTTTGAGTTCTTTGTATACTCTGGATATTAGGGCTCTATCTGAAGTGTGTGGGGTAAAGATTTGTTCCCAGGATGTAGGCTCCCTGTTTATCTCTCTTATTGTTTCTTTTGTTGAGAGAAAACTTTTTAGTTTGAGTAAGTCCCATTTGTTGATTCTGGTTGTTAACTCTTTGTTTTTGTTTTTAATGTGCACAGAGTGTGGCTGATGTTTTCCTTCAGTCTGTCCTCAGAATCCTACTATGCTCAGCAGTTCTGAAAGGAAAATATGGCAGCTTGTGTGGGGGGATCATTGATGTCTGTGTCAGGGTTGAAACCCCTCTGTGCTTTATTCTGCCCTCCTTCCTTCTCTTCCCTGGCTCTCCTATGCCCCTTCCTTCTCATAGGCCACTTGCTCTCTGCTGTGTGTATACACGTTGCCCTTTCTTTGGAACTGCATTCAACCACAAAGCCTCTGCACAGCAAAAGATGCCATTAACAGAGGGAAAAGAACCGTGGATTGAAAGAAAACATTTGCAAATATTTTATATGATCAGGCACTAATATCCAAATATATAAGAAACTCAAGTAGTACAACAACCAGAAAACAATACACTTTAAACTATGGACAAAGGACTTGAACAGAAATTTCTCAAAAGAAGACATATCAATGGGCAACAGATATAGGAGAAAATACTCCAGGTTTCTAATCAGTACAGAAATAACAGAGTGAAATCTCAATGGTGTATCATTCCTCAGCTTCTAGGATGGTGTTATCAAAAAATGAATAATGACATGTTGAAAATAATGTGGAGAAAAGACAACTTGCTACATTGTTGGTGGGAATTCAAATCCATAAAACTATTGTGAAAAACAATAAAAGTTTCTCAAAAAATTAAAAACAATTATCATTTGATACAGCCATCCCACTTTGCAATATATGTACAAAGGAACTGGAATTGATATGTTTAATAGATATACACACTCCTATGTTCATTTTAGCGGTATTCACAATAACCCAGATATGGAAGCAATCTAAAATAGCCCTCAACAGATGGATGAATAAATTGATAGTGGAATATTACACAACTTTTAAAAAGAAAGAAGTACTATCATTGCAGCAACATGGATGGAGCTGGAGGACACTATTCTCAGTGAGCTCAAGTCAGGAACAAAAAGACAAACATTGCATGATCTCACTTGCCTGGGAAATGGGAAAAAATGTCAAATTTTTCAAAACAGTAGAAAAGTAGTTACCCAAGGCTAAAGGGGGCAAAGGGAAGGATGGAGAAAGAAATATATTGATCAAAAGATACAGAATCTAAGGAATAAGGTTGAGTGATCTGTTGCCCTGAATGGTTTTTATATTGCTGAAAAGAATAAATTTTCAACATTTTTATCCCAAAATAGGATAAGTTGTTGAGGTGTGAACATGGTAATTAATGTGATTTAATTTTTCTACAATATAGATGTAGAAACTAACTTCAAAACTTCATGCTATATACTAGGACTGCACACACTTATTGTTTATCATTTAAATAAATAAACTTTGAAAAATTTATTTCAGAGCTACTTTGTATAATGAATTGACCTTGGATTCACTTGTTTTTGCTTTCTGTTTGTTTGTTTCATCTTCTCTATACAATTCTAGTCAACAGCCTTTGTTTATCTCATTATTAGTGTTTGGAACTTAATTGAATTCTTATCAGTTCAGTCTGGGGTTTTGTTCTCCACATTCTATGTGTTGCCATGTTCCTTGGTATGTATGGTGATGGCCGCTAGGTGACCCACAGACATTGCTAACACCTAGTCAGGAGACTTAGAGTGTACAATGATGGCTGCTTGGTCATCAGCAGACATGGCTAATATCTACCAAGAAGACCTTGTTCCTCCACTGACTGCTCTCCCAGGGAAAGCTGACGGGGCAATGCATATTCTTTCAGGGGGAAATACCCATATCCCTTTCTGGTTTGTGTTTCTGAGAAAATATCTCTGACCTAACATTTTCATGAAATTTCTGCCAAATTCCACTTGCTAGAGACAGTCATTTACTATTTTCAACAAAAATGTTAGCAAATTGTGGGTTAAAATACACTGTCAT
The DNA here is from genome assembly GCF_964194105.1 of Spermophilus citellus. Taxonomy (NCBI): domain Eukaryota; kingdom Metazoa; phylum Chordata; class Mammalia; order Rodentia; family Sciuridae; genus Spermophilus; species Spermophilus citellus. The sequence goes on from NC_138187.1 coordinate 91,129,308, forward strand.
GACATTTTTCCAAGAACATGTTTATAACATGTTTCTGTCTTCATCTCCACCCAGGACGGCCTCCAGGGAAATACTACAGTTTATATCTGGAACCAATTTAGAATTAAACGTGGGACTGGAACTCATATCTCTTAGTTTAGCCAATTAGTTGTTCTTTCTAATCACATAAATCCGTTTTTACCCTAATTTAAGAGCAAAATGAATTCTCCAGTGGTATCTCATGACTTCTAGTCTCCTAAACACATAATTATATTTTAGCCAAATTTTAGGCTCAATAAATATAGTTAGCTGTTGTAAAATGAAAAGCTGGAAAGCAGGAGAAGGCTGCAATGGGATTGGGTTCAATGATTTTTTTTTAAACTAGTTCATGTTTCTAGAGAAAAGTTATATTGTACCAGGGAAATGTATCAAGTTAAGGGCAATCGTTCAATTTTGTTGATAATAGAGAAAGAAAAATACTTTCTGTGAGCAAATGCATTTTAAAAGAATCTGATATTCGAAGTCTTTTACTTGGTGTTTCTTATAGAAAAGAGATTTAGGATACAAATGGCAAGAAGCAAATGTTTTACATTGTTTTCTTTCTTTATTCTGATGAATTTCCTCAGATATACAGGCAGATAAGTGCTCCTTCTTCTGCCTTCCCATTTTCTATTTTCATCTGGCTTTGGATTCTCCCACTGTACAACTTTATTATGTGTCATAGAATGAAATACTGTATTTCACCATGATCTTCCCACCACAATATCAAACTTAGCTCTTGTCCTTTTATAAACATAAACATGGAATCTTGAGAACACTGATTTGGATGGGAAAATACAATGAAAGTAACTATGTTATTATTATTCAAACACAATATAAATTATCAAATTTGTACATGCATATCTAATACTTTCCTTCTCAGAGACCAACTCCTCTTATTCAATTATGTGTTCACAATTACTTGAATGTGAAAACAGAATTATAAGTTACACTTGAGTCCAACACTCTGAATTGTTCCCAGATTGCATCTTAATGGATTTATCAAGGTTGAGATACTTGATGGGGTCATCCAAAGGCTTCATATTTGGGGATGGCCTGAGAGAGAAAGACTTTCTCTAATTTTTTGATCATAGTGAATGACTGAAGGTGATTGTACAGAGTTCAGTGAGCCAGAATTTGTTGAAAAATCACTGTCATATTATATTTATTACTTTAAAATGAAATAATTATATTTAGTTTATGATATTTCTTGAAATAATCACACTAAATTATTATTATTATTATTATTTTACAAAATCACTAGGAAAGAGCAAATAGTAGTAGTAGTGAACTAGGTAATTTATTGTAAGGAGTGTGCCACACACCTGTAATCCCAGTGGCTCAGGAAGCTGAGGCAGGAGGATCATGAGTTGAAAGCCAGCCTCAGCCAAAGTGAGGCGCTAAGAAACTTAGTGAGACCCTGTCTCTAAATAAAATACAAAACAGTGCTGGGGAGTTACTCAGAGGTTGAGTGTCCCTGAGTTCAATCTCTGGTACACCTCCAGAAAATATTTACTATTAGGGATTTATTTTAGACAAGATATTAGGAGATAAGTTACTATTGATTCAAGAATGGCCAAAAAAGAAAAGGTTGCTAATACTAAATATTGGGAAAGGTGTGGATTCTCTTGTACTTGATGGAAGGAAGGCCTGTAGAAAACTACTTAGTGGTATCTGTCAATGTTGAATTAGCATCATCTTTCATACCTGCATTTACTCATCAGAAGACATGTAAAAGAATGTTCTCAGCAATACTATTAATAATAACCTAAAACAGGAAACAATCTGAACCTATTTTATTCACAGAATAGAACACTATAATTATGAGAACAAATAATTCACATTGCAAACAAATTCTACAAGCATCCTGTTGAGAAAAGGAAGGCAGACTCCAAAGAATGAACAGATGGAATCCATTCTTTTTGAGGGGATACCAGAGATTGAACTCAGGGGCACTGGACCACTGACCCAAATCCCAGCCCTATTTTGTATTTTATTTAGAGACAGGGTCTCACTGAGTTGCTTAGCACCTCATTTTTGCTGAGACTGGCTTTGAACTTCCAATCCTCCTGCCTCAGCCTCCCAAGATGCTGGGATGACAGACATGAACGTTCGCGCCCAGCCAGAGTCCATTTTTGTTAAGTTCAGAAAGTAACCAGTACCAAGCCATAGAGGTTAAGTCCATAGTTAATGACCTAAAGAGGGAGGAAGGGGCTTCCAGAAGAGTGCTAACATTTTGTATGCTGGTGTGTGTGCTGTGTGTTTATTTCATGCAGATGTGTCCTATGTGATAATCTTTTAAAAATGGTTGTTATGATCTCAATGAAATTTTTTAATTACAAAATTAATTAGGTAGGAGGAAAATGTATTAATGGAGTTTGTATCATGTAGAAGAATGACTATGAAGGCCTTGAAGATTTGATATATAAACCAGGAAAGATTTTATATATAAACCAGGAAAGATATTTCAATAAAAGATTTGTAATATAGGCAAAATAGGCAAAGTGTAGACCATGGAAATATTCTCCAAAATAAAATGATGACTGAGATGTACCCTTAGCTGCCCTCCTGAGACTTCCCTCAGTGTCTGAAGGGAGGAGACTGTTCAAGGGGTGATGAGAAAGTGGCCAAGAGAAATGGGATTCCCATTGGGAAGCTCCTTCTCCAGGCACCTGCTGTTTTCCCAGTTAGACTCTGTGCTGCCTTTCTCTGTGCACAGCAAAAGGGTGGCACTCTCCATTTCCATTCACTCTCTAGGCTAAAGTCAACAGCCAAGAAAAACAAAGGGAAGCTTTCTTGGAGTCATTTACAAAAGCCATAGTGTTCTCCAAATGTGCTGCCCTACTCCTGCTTATTGTCTTGATGACATTCTTTTGAAGTCTTGGAAAAACAAAACACCTGTTTTGAGGCTCCCTTTGGAAATCACGTGGATCCTTTGGCTGTCCCTCTCCGAACCCCTTCCTTTCCTTCAGGTCTGCTAAAGGTGATATCAGGAGGACACGTGGACACTTACTATTTCAATAAGACGCTGAAGTGCCCTTTGTGCAGACACCCATGCCCTGACTCAGGAGTCAAGGGTGTCAGGTGGCAATGGCTTCTCATTCTGTCCTTGAATCTCTTGCCCCTCATTGAATGTGGTCTGAAAAAAGCATCCCCAGGTCGCTGCTCTACAGAAACCTGTTGCATAAAACTTCATCACTAACTTTTGTTTGATTCTGTTTCTAGAAAGACCATACAAACCAAAGTTATGACAAGTATCGTTTATTTTTTCTCCATTGCCCACTCACCCACCCTCCCCACCTTGCCACATACTGGCCACAAGGCTGAACGTTCTAGTCCTCCAAGAACAAAGAGACTCTGGGCACAGAGGTTGCAGAAATCCCTCCCACCACAAGCAGCCTTCAGGTGCTTGAAGTTCCTGTCCTCCCCCAGATCTATCCAGTTGCTTGCAAAATTTTGGAAGACTCTCTGTCTTTCAGATTTCTTCTTGGTTGAGAAAGATAATTTTTTGAAAGTTGCCTTTTTTTACAAGAACCATAGGAAAGATAGGAATCAATAAATTTCAAGTATGATAATTGCAAATGGAAAATATTTTGTATTTCCATTGAAATAATGGTAGACCCTGGAAACTATGTGCTACTACCCCTCAATGAGGTACAAGCAAATGAGGTGGCCCACAGAGATTACAGTTTCCCCCAGTTAATGCATCTCTGAAAACACTGAAATGATAACATGATGAGGAAAAGAATCTTCAGATGTAATATGGGATTTTCATTGTTTCTCATTATTATTGTTTTTGTTTTTATTTTTTCAACTGGAAAATTATTCTCGTGAAAATTTTCAACCATTGCACATAAAAAAAGATGTTTACCAAGGACTGTTTAGTGGTTGGAAGCTGTGAACATCTATTTATGCTCTCAAAACATCTGTAACCCCCAGTGGAGTTTTGGCTCTCCTTTCTATATTTGCCTTCCAGTAAAAACACAGGAGAGCAGCAATTTCCCATCGACGCCGCAGTGCAAAGCTATAATCTTGGGAAGAAATGAGTAAACACATTACTGAACAGCAGCATGGAAGACGAGGCACAATTGTCTGGTTGTTTCAGTAAAAGGCGCAGGGAATTAGTTGACTGTGCCTGTGCGTGTAGATTTGGATTAACACATCCTTTACAGCTCTCACTGTTTAGCCCCAAGCTAAAGATAGACTCAAACTATGTGATCAATAGACACAAACAGACCCAACAAAAACATGCTTCAAACTTCATAATAATCATGGTCAGTGCATCCATTATAAAGTTCTTATGGCTTTGTTAGGACTATTGGAGCTAAACAGAAAGGAATAGAGTAATATGTATTGAGCCTGTGATATACAAAGCACAGAGTTTGTCTTTTTAAATCTTTTAGTCTGCACATGTGTACACATACGCATACACAAATATCTTCAAAAATAAAATATGCATTTCCATTTTATGAAGGACAATATTAAGTGTAAAAAAGTGAATACTTTGTACAAAGTGACTGATATATATATATACATATATATATATATATATATATATATACATTTCTATATATATGCATATTAATGAAAACATTATTTTATGCTGACAGTTTGATATAGTCCATATTGATGGGCTAAAAGCACAAAAAGATTCTATTTTTTTCTTTTATGTTTTTGTTGTTATTGTTGTTGTTGTTGTTGTTTGGTACTAAAGATTGAACCCTGAGGTGATTTATCATTGAGCCACATCCCCAAACCTCTTAATTTTTTGTTTAGAGACAGGGTCTTGCTAAGTTGCTAAGGCTGGCGGCAATCTTGTTAGCCTGCCTCAGCCTAGTTAGTTGCTAGGTTATAGATGTGCACCACCATGCCCAACCAGAGATTTAGTTCCTACTTTTAAATTTGTTTTACATGCTGCAGCCCTGAAGACATTTTCCTCTAATATGGTGACTGTCTAACCTTCCAGTCTTTATATTTTACCAAACAGTACACTAGACAATTTAAAAGGATTCCTGTAACCAAACATTTACTAGAAAAAGTTAAATTTCTAAAGCCTAAGTCATATTTAAAAAGCTGCACAATCTAGATGTTTTACTATAACCATGTATTTATTATATAATTTTAACATAATTTGAAACATCACATTGTTAGGCAAAGGCTATTAATTTTATGCCAATAAATTTATACTTTTCACCTAAAGAGGGTGTTTTGGCAGTTAGTTCATTTTATGAATCTCAAAGTTTGGAAAATATGACTTTTATCATGTGTCTGAGACATTTCTGTCCTGCTTTTAAAAACAAAAACAAAACTACTGCCAATGAGGTAATTTATGATGAATAAATAATTCTGGAAGCTGGAAGTCCAAGTCCTAAGTGCTGGAGGTGACCAGGGCCTTCTTGCAGCTTTATCCTATGGCAGAAAGTGGAAGGTTAAGAGAATACAAGAGAAAGTGCACGGGTGGTGGTGGTGGTGGGGTTTGAACTCACTTTTATAACAAAATTACTTTCACAATATGCACTCTAACCCATTCATGAGAGCAGCCCTCCTGGCCTAATTACCTTTTTAAAGTTTCATCTCCATCAAGGCTGGGAATGTTAGTGGAGAGGAGAAATGGTGAAAGGTTAAGAAAGGATAGTTAGCAGGTATTGTGCTGTGGTTGGAAAGAAGCAGTAGCTTCTAATGGTCTATAACCAGCTCTGGAGTAACTATAGTTGACACCAATTGATTGTATAATTCAGAATAGCTACTAGACAGAAATGGGGATGTTCCCAACACAAATAAATTGTGTTTGAGTTGATGGTTATGCCAATTAGTCTGATTTGATTATTATACTTTGTACACATGTATTGAAATATCACATCGCATCTCATAAACATGAATGATGATGATATCTGAATTTACAAAATTTTTAAATATATTTTTAAAAAGCCATACCTCCAAATATTGTGCTAGGGATTAAACTTGGAATATATGAACTTTGGGAGACACATTTATATCATGGCACCATATAATGAAGTTGAAGCTAATATGTCATTATCTTTGTGCAAAAATGACTAACACAATGGTTACATGTTCCCAGTGGAGGTGGAGATCACATGTGTTTGATTACCCTTTCAATAATCCAAATAAACAAAGATTTAATATTGGCTTCATCCAACAGTTTTATATGCCTTACCAAAGTCATTTAATACTTCAGGATGTCAACAAACAATAAAATTGTTGGCTGAACAGCACTCAGAGAAAGAACTGTCAATGTCTCAGACACTAGTATGTTAACAAGTTCAATGATTAAAAAGGAAATTGCTTAAAGGACATTTGTATTATGTATTAGGTTAAATTGGAAATCCATTGAAAAATATTTTATAAAATGATACATTGAATTTTAAAAAACTAAATGGTTAATAAAGAGAAGGAAGAAAGAGCTGTGGTATACTTTGTTAAAGAAAACTGTCCCCCTATTCTAGGATTGCCTAAGAGTTAGAAATGATGTTGGTATAAAAGTCATTGCTCTTACTCCATAGCTTCTCTGTCAACTGTCTTTCCCATCGTCCTTCTTTGGGCCATCATTCTGCAACCTAATAGTTCTCATTCATCTCCTAGTGGCACAGGAGATGATGCACCCATTAATTGATGGTATCTTCATGGTAGAGTTTTATAAATAGTTTCCCATTTGTGATGCTCTAATAGTCTCTCCATTTACAAAGCAAGCAGCTAAGGCAGATGCCCTCTAAGAAAAGTCCTTGAATTATCATCCTGAAAGCTCTAGAAAAAGTATGGAACAGGTTCTATTTATTTCTTCAATATTTAATGCTCTTTCTACCATAGCACCCAATTCTGCATTATGAATTTAATACATAATTGTCTAGTGTGTGTCATCAGGAGAGAGCAATAGTTAGCCAGATGAAAATCATTTTTTGGAAGGAAATTTTAGTCTTTATAATAACCAGCTGGTTTGGGAGAACTCCTGTAGACAGTCAGATTTCAAAACAGTTCTCATACAAACCATATGGGCATCATCTCTTTGGTATACTTCAACAGTCCTCAAAATATGAGAACTTGAAATTTCTTTATGCTCTTTAAATTTGTAGAGAATCCCAAAGTCGTTTTGTTAATATGAGTTATGACTATCAGAATGTACCCTATTAAAATTAAAAGAGACAATTTAAAAGGATTTCAGTAACCAAACATTTAAAAATAGCATTAATAGAACAACTGCAGGTTTTTTAGTAAAATTATAATTTTCTAAAATACCTACATAAATTATTAAAAAGAACGACACTTTCTAATGCTTGCATATCTCTGGATTAGTATGAGGAGGCTGGATTTTCATGTCTGTTTATGCAGTGCTGTTTTTGTTGAAGTTCCAAATTTTGACAGCTAACTCATTTAATTGAGGATATTCCCTGATACTGTTCCAAAAGTCAATAATCGATCATTTCTTAAGACAAGTTGTAATGTGGACCATTAAATCTTATCAGTGGATCAATAAACTCTTTATAGTCTTTTACATGAAAATCCATGGAATGTTGATTGTGAGATATCACTCTTGGATCCTCTGTAAAATGTATATCCATATCTGACGTAACAAATCCCAAGTGATGGAATGTATAATACTGCAGTTTCAAAAAGATAACATTCATTAATACAAACATGGATCTCATCAGAAACTCTTTTGTTAAGTATTAGGAAACTCTCAAGCTCATAGCAGCAGGCACAAGTTTTCCAACATTTTAACTTTCATTTGAACACTATAATTTTCACTTGAAAGCACCGATATTATCATCATCAATGTTTTTTTTTCTGGGAGTGACAGGCTCATATCCTGTAAAGAGATGTATTCTAAACAGCCCAGTCTTAGCACCCATGCTTTGGTCCGGGAAAGGAGCTGGTGGAGCCTAACTGCCACAGAGAGCTTTCCCCACAATTGCTGATATTTTCTGGGAAAAACTGAAGTGCTTTGTGTGCACTTTCTGTTTTGTCACCCCAAATAATGAAACGACGGACATATACTCAAGGGTCAAGATCTAATAAAATTAATATATTTTTACTTCTTTGTCAAGAATTTTCTTAAATGTAAGTGACTTTTTTTTTTTTTTTGTCTCTCTGCAAGGGCACACCCAAGGAAATACAGTGACCAAAAATCTACCAACACAGCTTGGTTGCCACTGTCTTGATTTACATTAAGATGCCAGCAGATTCACCCACCATTGTTTTTGAATCTTGATCAAAATCACAAAAAAACACTGTGCCAGGTGCTTGACATCTCTGATTTTCTTTTGCTGAATATGTGAAGGGGCTGATGTGATATACTAATACATGTACCTCTTCCAACTGTGTCACAGATTTTCTATATGAAATTGGGTAAAAAAAAAAAAAACCATGATTTATAAATAACAAAAAAATGCAAAAATGTAAAATGCTTGAAGGTATCTAATCCCTTCACTTTTCTTTCAATGTCGTTCAGGAAACACCTTAAACTAAAAGTCATAAGTGTAATGCCTTCCGAGTGCTTTCGATCCTCTTTCTGACCTCTTCTGCTTGCCCTTGCAAATTAAGGGGCTGAGGAGAAGGACTCTGGAAAAGACAAGGCATTTGAACCCAGACTCACAACGGCCAAGAGGCTGATCAGGTGAACCGCACAGCAGCACAGGGGACACAGAGGTAACACAAACAGACATCTAGGTGGCCTTACTCATCAGTCCTGGGAAAACCTAAGCTGAGGCATCACCTGTGGATTTTATTTGACAGTTGATGTGGAACAGTCACGGAGGAGTGACAAAATGATCCAGCCTCTCTTTCCTGATACTCCGGGAACAGTGTGGATGACAGATCTGAGGCATTTGACAAGATGCAATTAGAGAAAATATATTCCTTATTCGAGAGGGTAAGGACCTGTGTAAATGAAAAATAGAAAGATGCTTTAACTTCAGCAGAAGAACAATTATTGTGAAACACTACTGGAAGAAGAAATGCTACTGTAATATTCTTCTTGGTGACAGATATAACTAGTACCTTTAGGGTATTGGACCTGGGGTTCTATGCTTTTGAACACAGCCACGGTGGCTTCCTTTAAGGGAGGGAAACACAACACATAGAAGCAAAGTTGGACAGATTCTCCCGGAAGACAAACTGGTCTGGAAATCCTAAGTCTCTTTCAGCAGACACCTCGATATTATTCACCAGCAAGTGAGAAGTGCTTTCTGTCCCTGTCCTAAATTCCCTCAAATAACAGCAATAATTTCAAAATGGGAAGCTTGGTACTGGGGGAGCTTAAATGCTTGTTGTTAGCCTAATGTGATACCTCCCTGGATTGAGAGTTCTCCTGATTAGCATAACCCTTCACAGCTTGTCTTCAGAGCACTGTCAGCCTCAGAATAATTGTGGCAGCTATTTTTAAAGAGCTGTAATTAAAAATAGTCCTGCAACAGGACTGCTGATTGTCCTAATGCATTTGCTTTTAGTCATACATCAACACTGCTCTTTAATAAAATCACGAGTACAGGGCATTTCTGATTCTAATATTTGAAAGAGCTGATATTTATTACTTGATAAGTGTTGAACACTAGAGAAAGACTTTAAAACCATTATCTTATAAAAGTTTGATTTTCACCAGAACCCCAGGAAACTGCAGAGGTGGAAAATTGGTATGTGGTGGTTAGGTAAATTACCTGACAGGACATACAGTCAATGACTGTGCTGAAATTATACTTGAGTTTCTTAAAATCCAGGGCTCATACTTGCCTTTCTTGAGAATATATTTTTACTACTTATAACTAGGCATGCATGCAAAAAATATGCTTAAATCTCAAGAACAGGGTACACATATTCTGGCATAATTTTATTATAAATAAAGTTGAATAATCACACTTTCATTTATCCTGTGGGTTAGGTCAATACTGGTGACAGCAAAGACAGTTGTGACGATTTAAACAGTTGTGAGGGAATGCCGTGTGCCGGACACTGCAGGAAATGACTTTTGCCTGGCTCATATCTGTCAATACATATGCCATGGAAACTGTCATCAATACTTTGTAAATAAAAAAAATCTATGCAACCCTAGTTAGTCAATAAGACATTCCACCCCAGCAATCTGACATGCTGGAGACCCCACTGATGGGGAATGATATATCCTGCCATGAGGCTCACTGGCGCTTCCTGGCTCCCTCTTATTTCCACTGCCTGGTTATAGACTTTCCACCAAATCTCAGGGCTCCCCCAGACCCCTCTAACCAACTGTCCCTTTGTGGAAGTTAACTAGTACAGCAGGCAGGATTCAAAAAATGTTCTACCTACACTAAAAAGTTCTGTCTGTTGGCCATTCAATCAAATGTGAATCCAGGTCCTGAAGAGAGAAGGCCAAGAAGATGTAGCAAAGTCCCAAGTCAGATGACCTTGCTATAGGAGAAAAGGAGGGTGGGCATGGCCTAGTCACATGACCCTTTTGAAAGCAGAAAACTTCCTTTGCATAGCAGCAGATGGGTAAGGAAGACATTCCAAGCAAAGAAGTAGTCTTAGTGCCAAGAATTGGGGTGGAGGGCGCCAGGAGCCAAGTAGAGCCTGCAACCGGGAGTCAGCAAAGAAACAGGAGTTTAGTCCAACAAACACAAGGCACTGAATTCTGCCAACATCCCATTGAGTCTGGAAGTGAAGTCTTTCCTAGAGTTTCCAGGAAAGAGTTGGTCTGGCTGGCATCCTTCATATTGGCTTAAAAAAACCAATGCAGACTATCCAGCTGAGCCCCCTGGATTTTTGAACGACATAAATGGGCAATAACAAAAGGATATCATTTTCAGCTGCTATATTTGTGGTCATTTGTTACACAGCAATAGAAATTTTAATACAGCCCAAATTGGTGTCACAATAGTGTTCAGTTCTGCTATAATTCATTTTTAATCCTACCATTTCAACATTGATTTTAGAGGTAATTTTTAAAAAGTTAACATTGTGACTAAGTATAATGAGAATGAATAGCCAGTGGCTTTTACTTGTAGTTTCTTTAATATCCCAAGGTTTCAGTCCAATGTGATTTGTGTGGTGTCTGTTTTGACCACTTGTTATACTGATTTCTCAAAGATTTAAATTCAAAGTGTGACACAGTGAACACAGGCCACTATTTGACCTTTGCATGGACTGGGATCTTTTTATGCTCCCTGCTATTCATAGGACTGGAGAACAAACAAGGAGCCGGAGGCTCACATCAGCCTCATTAAGTATTCCTGTTATAAATTTGACCTTGTAATTTATTAAATCCTCGTACTGTACATTTCTTTTTCTGATACTTATTAATGTGATTCCTTTTTCCAATAAAAACAATTATTTTCTCAAATGTTTAAGTAAAATTGATGGTGGAGAACAAGGTTCCTTTTTATTTTGTGGTTTATCATATTCCCACCTCACTTATTCCTTTCCTACCTCTTTTTGTCACCAAGGAGAGTATTGTCCCCATTGGGAGTGCATAGCCAGGTTCTTACTGTCCGCAGGTTCTGGCCTGAGCTATAGCATGGAGACCCTGCTCTTCACTTGAATTCACTGTGAGGCAGGTGTTTTAGCTCTGCTTCATGGAAGAAGACAGCACCCAAGAAAGAATTGCCAGATTTCCTGTGGGTCATAGTTGATAAAGAATCAAGAAATCTGTAGGAGTGAGGAGACTCTAACCTTATTTTTCCTCTGATAGCTGAGGTCTTTCAGGATTAGTCGCAGAGAATTTTCAGAGGAAATTTCCCTATTTTTTTTCCTCCAAAGAGAAAACATTATGGCAGGAGGTCAGAAATCCTACAAGGACAACTGTTCTCAAAAAAGCGATTGACTAGATTCATATTTTCAAAGACACTTATAATTATCAAAAATATCATGCAATACAAAGCCATGCTCCTGGGTTTTTCTTTTGACACCTTCAAGGTAAATTAGAACTTTGTCATTACAAATGGACACACTTCCTATTCTATGGAAGAGCTCACAGCTGCCAGGTTCTGCTGTTCCTGTGCAGGCTATAGATTCCATCCTCATTTCTGGAACTGTCTTAATCACCCTTAAGTTACAGCCATGGAGAGTTGGTTACACACTATCAGAATTGAATAACTCACTCCCTAAATATTAAAGAGTTTACTGATGAGAAAGCCAACTCAGTAGATCAGAGTCTTCTTAAGGTCAGGGCAAGGACACAGTAAGGATTGTTGCCTGGAGTTGTACAGTTGACCTTTGCCAATATGGTGTGGGGAAGAGAGAGATCAATAGCTAAATTTAATAATCACTGCATGCTTGGAGCAAGCATTCCTAACCATAGCCTTGTGAGGTGAAAAAAATAAGTGCATCCAATTTGTAATTTGTAAGGAAAAGCAAACAAATCAAGTTTAAATAAATCATTGGCTATCTACCAGTAGAAGGCATTTAAACTGGTGAGACTCAAGAGAATACCGTGATTTTTTCACGAGATATGCTTTTCATTTGATTTACTAAAATATAAAAAAATAATCAGGCCTGGAGTGGTGGCACATGCCTGTAATCCCAGCAGCTTGGGAGACTGAGCCAGGAGAATCACAAGTTCAAAGCCAGCCTCAGCAACGTAAAGAGACCCTAAGCAACTCAGCAAGGCCCTATTTCTAAATGAAATATGAAAAAAGGGCTGGGAACGTGACTTAGTGGTTAAGCTCTCCTGATTTAAATCCCTGGTACCACAAAAAAATTTAAATATTACAAATAGGTGATACACACACTGAGGTTTTCAGAAAGAAAGCATCTTCCATTCTTTGAAAATCTTCCATCCTTTAAAAACTACAAGTTGTAATTTGGTTATAGAGGTTGGTCTCTATCTCTCTACTTCTTGGGCACTTTCCTCTTCTCTAAGAGGAATGGGGAAGTTGAAGAATTAGAGAAAGTGTCATCTTGCCATGGCTTTGGTGGCATCAGCAAATGTAATTGGGCAGATGCTTTGGCAAAGACTCACCAGAACCTTGGGGGCGGGGGACACATTCATTCTTCTGATGTTCTTTTTATATCACACATTAATCCTAGTGTTAACAGTTCTGAATTCCAAGTAGATTAGAGATGGATATTAAATACAGTTTTGTTTCATATACTCAATGCGCTTGCTTATAATTCCATTTGGGGAACATAAATTATTTGTGTATTGCAAAACTCTTTCACCTACACTAAAAATACTCTCCAACTCAAGTGTCCTCAGAGTATAAGCAGCAAAGGGGCTCGTTCAACATATGCAGGACCTTGGGGGATCACTCCACTCCATCCTGGACATCAGCTCAGATTTCTTCTCCGACCTCCCATTGATTAAGAAAACAGCTACTATTGCTCTCAGTGTTTGGATCCTTGAGATTATGAATTTCTTAAACCTTCTTAAAATACTGTGTTGTTGACAACTCAACATAAAATCCACACTGGTGAACATGATTTTATGGAAATTATGGGAGAAAGAATTAGATTTTAATTGTTCAAGTTCACTCAATATGTGCTGGAAAAGATTAGACCCTAGAAAGGGGAAATAAGGAAGCAAATCAGACCCTGGATCCCCTGGAACTTACAGTCAGTGAAGACAAGTATCAAACAGAAAATTACACATTTTCTTTCTCATAATTTCTGTAAACTTTATAAGATAAAATATCCTCTACAAATCATCAACAGGGAGGACAGGAATTATAATGTCCTTGGCATTGTGTCCAAAAAGTGCCTACTGATGTGAAATCTGAGTTTTTTACTAAGGAGAAGGGAAAATGTGGGAGAATGGGAAGGGTGTGCTTCTGTTGGAGAAGAAGCTTGGATGAGGGGTGCAATTATTAACTGCCCACCCCCTCCAAAATTTAAATGCTTAATCTTAATCTTCAATAAAATAGTATAAGGAAGTGGAGCCTTCTGGAAACGATTAGGTCATGAGGATGGAACCTACATAATGAGAGTAATCCCCTTGTAGAAGACACCAGAGACCTTGCAATCCTCTCTCTTCTGCTCTCTATCATGTGAAAGTACAAGAGAAGGTGGTGTTTCCATAAATCAGGAAATGAGCCTGAGCCAGCCACATATCCTAGGTTTTCCAGCTTCTGGAACAGAGAGAAATAAATAATTTGTTGTTTAAATCATCTGGTCAGTGATATATTGATTAAACCAATTGAATCAGATTAAGATAGTCAGAAATAGAGAACAAACAACAGACATAGGTAAGACTGACCTGGAACCTCAGTTGGATTTTTGTTTTTAGTGAAAAATGCATAGTTTGCATCTTGTTTTCTCAGAGAACAACATGATTTGAAATTTTAAACAACTCAACCAGAGAAGAAGTTAGTGGGAGGTGAGAACAAATGTAGGAATACAGGTTATGGAGCAATTATCAAGGTAGTGTATATGAAAGAGATGGTTTGAAGGATGGTGGATAGATTTGGAAATTATCAAGTGAAGCTGTCAAATTCATATGGGTGAGAACAGATACAGAGGGGTGGGAGTGAGGGATGTTTCAAGAATGACTATCAAAACTTTGACTTGGGAACTGACTGGATATTGGTGCTATCCATTAGAGAAGCACAGGGAGGTGTTTGTCAAGAAAGTGGAGGGGAAAAACTAATGAAAATGTAAAAGGGTAAAATTGAATCCAGAACAGTAGAGTTAGGGCGTTCAATGTTGTGTTTTCAACAGTAAGGTGCAATTAGGTTGGACTGTCAGCCAAATGGAGGATATTTCATAGATCTGCAAACTTAGATTAATGGAACACTCTGTGCCTCAGGTATCAGTGAATCAATTTGGATATAAAGGGGTCCAAATAAACTCATACGATAGAAAATGCAAAAATGTTCAGAGGTGAAAGATAAGATTTTTGAGAATTGTTACCTAATCAGTGGCTTAATCTATTCAAATGGATTAACTAGGTGGCAACTCTAGACAGGCAGGGTATGGCTAGAGAAGATAGTTCACTGGGGATGTACCTTTGGGGTTTATATTTTGTTCCTGGGGAGAAGAGCTCTCTCTGCTTCCTGGTTGCCGTGTTCTGAGTTTCTTTCCCTGCCAGACCCTTCTGCCATGATGTCCTACCTCATCTTAGGCCCAGAACAATGGGATTGTCCAACTATAGACTGAAACCATGAGCCAAATTAAACATTTCTTCCTCTACATTTTTCTTGTCAGTTCTTTTGGTTACAGTGATTAAAAAAAAAAAAAGCTGACTATACAATGAAAGATAAAAATAAACCTGGAGACAAACCAGTAGTTTTTAAATATTTCTTTCTCATTAAATAAGTCTTGATGGTCAAACAATTTTGTTTTTGACTTCTTTCCTAACACAAAACTCTTCTTTTCAAGTAAATTAGAAAAACGTGTCCATTTTCTAAATTTTCATTTGAGGGAGTAGAAGCCTGATATAGGTTGAATTGTGTTCCTCAAAACCAGATATTGAAGTCCTTCTAGCTCGTCGTAAATGTGGTCTTAATTGGAAATTAGATTTTTACAAATGTAACCTATTTAAGATGAGGCCATGGGGTGGCCCCTAATTGAGTGTAACAAGGGTTTGTGTAAAGAGAAGATAAAGATACACCTTGAGAATATGGTGTAACATCAAAGGCAGACTGCACTGATCAGCAGCCTATAGAGGGTTGACATCATCATCAGGTGATGCTACTCAGAGTCATAGGAGGCATGCATCTACTGACATGTTGAGTTTGCATTTCTAGTTTCCAGATTTTAGAGAATAGATTTCTGTTGCTGTAAGCAACTCGGTTTGTGGTACTTTACTCCAACAGCCACTGAGACTAATAAAGACCCTGTTAATACTAAAAGGGATTTTAGTTTCTGACCCTTTACTTAAGAGTGCTCAAAAAGAATCATGGAAGAAAAGAAAAATAAAAGTCAAGCTAGGTGCAGCCAGCAACTTGGGAGGCTGAGGCAGAAGGATCATGAGTTCAAAACCAGCCTCAGCCAAAGTAAGACTCTATGCAACTCAGTGAGAACCTGTCTCTAAATATAATACAAAATAAATAGGGCTGGCAATGTGGACACAGTGGTTATGAGTTCAATCCCTGGTACCCAAAAGTCATAGTTCAGTAAAAACTTAAATAAGAAATGATTAAAAATAAATCCAAAATCTTTAAAGTGCATTTCCTAAAATGTTGTAATCAAACCAGTTTGAAAATTATTGATATGACCTACCCTCTGTAAAAGTTTTAACATCCCACAAAGAGGAATTGAAAATATTGAATTTCTTCCTGTTACTCCCTCTTCTAGTCAAGGAAATCCTTGAAAAAAAGAGATACTTCAAATATTCTGAAAATCTAATTGGCATCCTTTGAAAGTATTCTCTGAAGGTTTCAGAGAACAGGATGATTAAAGATGGAGCTATCTATTTGACTTCAGTGATTGCCCTTCCATATGGAAATACCACTGGTTATGGAGTTACCCCAATTCAGTGACATATCCAAGTACACTTTTTTTAGTAAAATGCATTTTAAAATAACAAAGTGTCATTTATAGGATATTTTCTGTATTTAAAATACATTTTTTATTCTAAAGAACATCTACAATAAAGCTGATCTTTGAAGAATGATGTCCTTTTCCCCCTTAAAATGCTCACATTTACAACTGTTAAATAAGAGATGATGTTTAAATTGCTGATCATTTCTCTTGAACTAAAAGCTAGTAAATTAATAATAATTAAAACAATCATGGGAACACTGGTCTGTCTCCAAGGGCATCAAACAATGTAACATTAGGTGTTAAATCATCCCATTCAAATAAACAAAATATAGCTGCTACTAGAAAGGAAAATGGCACTGGGCATATTTATTATACAAACCCCTTTCTAAACCAATCGTGAAGGTTGCTATTGTTGTGTTTTAGATTTCCAGCTACCTGCATATCGGGGAACACAGTTCTTCCAGCAGAAAGCTTTACCTCAGAGCAAAGTGTTTCCTGAGCACTTTTTCATTCTGGTATCTTCACGTATTATTTACTAAGTGTAAAATTTAGCTGGGTAACCTGGGCTAAAATGTGTAGTTCATTTGTTTGAGTGTAGGCTCCTTTTTAACTTGATTCCTTTCGAGAAAATTACAGAAAGCAAAAAAAAAAAAAAACCTCTTAGAAATGAAGTAGCTGACACATCACATTTTTTGAAGCTGTGAAGCCGTCAAAGTAGATGACATATGATTTTTCATCTTCAACAATGGTATTGCCCGAATGCTGCTTGAGCGGAAAAGATGATTAACAGAACAGATACTCATGTTTAATGACAGCATGTTACTAATTCACTCCAAAATAAGTTCACCTTCAATAGCAAGAGGAAAGAATACAATGAGACATTTTCTTACAAGTTTGTTTCTAAAATGATCCATTTTCAATGTAAGTCCAAAGCTCATATGACTACTAAATAATTTCCCAAAGATATCTAAATGTTAAAGCTGCCACACGTAATAGACTCATAAATATTTCCCCTTGAGCCTAAAACACTTTAAAGCACAGGATTCTGCAGTCTCATCTACATTGACACAATATGTAATCTAAAGCAAGTAAAAAAGAAAGAAAGACCAAACTTCAATATGTGTAATTACTTCTCATTTTAATAGGATGTTTTTTAAGTTGTAATTTAAAAAGAGAGACAGAAGAAAATAATTAAAACTGCTCCAATTGTGTTAATATGAAACCACTGAAACACTATAACTGCTAGAGAGCTGATACCCTTTTCTCAAACACAGACCAAGATTAATAGGACAAATTATGCTAATGATAATGCTGAAATTGGCTTTATTGACCCTGGGGGTGGGGAAACACTTAATGACAATGTTTGCAAGTGAAGCTGCTCTAAGATCAATTCTAGAGGAAGCAAGTCAGCAACTAAATTGTTGGTGGAAGGTCCTTCCATGTAAATACAGTCTATTTCTAAACCAGTCTACTTCTCCTTTAGATGCCTAGCTGGCAGGAACAATACATGGTTTAAAAACTCATAGATGAAGACAATACCATCAAAATGATAGGCTTTACTTATATATGGGAAATTGGGAAATTAATAATCCAAGAATCAATTTAATTTAATATTAAATTAGTTAAATGATTCCTTTGTTGGCAAAGATGGAATAATAATGACCAGATTTACCCTACTTACCTGAAAAAAAAATTAAAATCTGAGCATAATATGAGTAAGGGACGTTAGAAAAATCAATGACAATGATCCCTGAGAAGTGGAAGTGAATCAGATGAGTCCTATGGTTAGTTGCCCATCAGTAGGAAAAATTTTCAAAAATGGAGAAAGGACTAGAATAAACATTTCTTCAAAGAAGACAATGATATGAATAGTCAATAAATACTGAAAAGCTAATCACACACAAATGCAAATGAGAACCACATGAGATACCCATGTATGGCCATATTTAAAAAAGAAAAAAAAAAAGAAGCCCAGAAAATAACAAGTGTTGATGTGTACATGGAGAAATCAGAAGTTTGGGGAAATAAGAAACCTACTTGATGGATGCCTTAGAGCTACATGTAATGATGTTTACATTAGTACATTTTCATGTGAATGTTATCACAGTAAAATAAATTGGAAAGTTTCATTTTATTTCTGGATATTAGAATAAACTATTAGAAATTGAAATTTTAAGACAAATTTATTACAGTAAAATAAAAAATATGAAACTCTTAGGGATATATGATCAATTAAAGTTTGACAAAATTGAAAAGACAATTAGTGAGGAATAGGGTAGTCTCTTCAATTAATGAATGTTGGACCAATTTGCTATCAGTAGGAGCGAAAAATATTTTAAAAAGTCAAAGTTGAATTTAAAATGTCATAGGCCTAAATGTAAACATAAAAGTATAAGATTTCTAGACTAAAAGAGGAGAAAATATGTTTCCTTAAGTTCAGTTGAGCAGAACTCTTTCTCTGCTTTCCTCCACCATCTCCTTCCACCATAATGCTGTGCCTCACTTTGGACTCAGAACTGTGGAACTGGTAGATCATGGACTAAACCTTAGAAACCATGAGCTAAAATAAAATTTTCTTTCTCTACACTGTTCTTGTTGGGTCTTTTGTTCACAGTGATGAAAAAACTGACAAAAAGAGATATGGAACAATAGAAACTTGCATATACTATGAGAGGATTGCAAATAAGCACAATCACTTTGAAAAATGATTGAGCATTATCTGGAACTGTCAAAGCTATCCCATTCTTTGCATTTACCCTAAGGAGACTATTGATCCTGTGCAGCTTTAACAGAGGAGATTGTTTATACCAGCAAGGTTTATAGTAAGCAAAAAGAAAAGACAACTTTATAGTACGAAAATTGTGGAAATAAATTAAGAAACTGCCAAGCCATGGAATGTCACTCTTCAATGAGGATTACACAGGCAGCAACATAGTTGAATATGACAATTGTAATATTGGTTGAAAGAAAAATCAAGATCTG
Source organism: Spermophilus citellus (assembly GCF_964194105.1). Taxonomy (NCBI): domain Eukaryota; kingdom Metazoa; phylum Chordata; class Mammalia; order Rodentia; family Sciuridae; genus Spermophilus; species Spermophilus citellus. The sequence goes on from NC_138187.1 coordinate 91,148,712, forward strand.
ATGGGGTTATGCAGTACAATTCTATCTCAAAACAAGCAGAAGTAAGAAATGCTTTGATAAATAGAAGAAGAAAGGTGAAGCCAAGGTATTATGATTCCAAGGTAATGAGACGTACTTGTAATCAGGAAGGAGGTTGAGGCTGGGGTCCTGGTACACAGGAGTCTACTTAGCAGCTGTTACAATGTCCCAGTTGTACACATTTCTATATATTTGACAAACAAAAAGTTGTAGCTAGAATACAAGCTCATCTAGTATGTGAGACAGGGCTACATACTCATTCAACACCTGATTGATTTAATTAAACAGAAATTAATAACGATGAGTGGTTAAGCACAGAGGCAAAGCCAATAGTGATATAAAAACTGCATTTTCAGAATCCTAGACTTGAAGGGGAACTTTATATTTCCTAGAGAGATCCAATTCTCTGCTTTATTATGATTCCCCTCTACATTATCTTCTCCCGGAAATCACACAACATAGATGAAAAAGTGGCAAATTAATTTGGTAGGTCAAGCTTCACTCAGGAACACAGCTAATATTTAGAGGATATTCTTCCTTATGTTAAATGAATTAATTTTCTGTACATTTTCACGTTAATATAAATTCTTGCTATGATACAGAAAAACTAAACTCTTAAGTAAATAATGAAATTTTACTTAGACATTATTTTCTTCCTTCAAATTTGGACAAGAGGAAAAATTAAAAGTGTTGTATTGCAAAATACTGAAATTAGATCCTGATTTTATATTTTTAAGAGAGACAAATTGAATATATATTTTGGTCTAAAACTATGATGGATTGATGTTTATGTCCACCCCAAATTTGTAGTTTGCAGCTCTAATCGCTAAAGTAACAGTGTAAGAGGCAGGGCAATTGGTGATCAGGACATAAGGTGCAGGCAGTCCTCATGAGTAAGATTAGTGTCCTCATAAGAAGAAAAATGAAAGCTATGACCTCCTTCATGTGAGCACACATCAAGAAATTGGTCATCAGCAAACTGGAAAGAGAGTCCTCACCAGGATTCAAATAAGACTCTACCTTGAACTTGGAAACCCAGCTTCCAGAACTGTGAGAAGTAGATGTTTGCTGTTTAAGTCCTCCAGTTTATTCTGAGGAGACCAAGATTCAACAAGGAGCACAATGTTCAAAGAATACACAGCTGGTAGCAAGGTTGGAGCAGACTCTCACTATGCAGAAGGAATCTCTTGTGCACATGTATGCGTCTAAAATTGCATCATCGCAAATTAATTACCATTATAATTTCAAACCCCATTTTTTTTGAAGGCTTTAGTTGAAAAACAATTATTACCCAGCCCTGTCGGCTGAGGAATTGCTCCTGCTGACTTGTTATCCACATTTGCAACATCAAATAGAGGTGCAATTCCAACTGGCATGTTGATTGATGTTAGAAGCCTTTTGGTGCACAGCTGAATATAATTCAGGAAAAACATTTTCACAGGCATTATGTTCTAGAGGGGACTTTGTTCTAAACTTTTATTATTTGAACAATTATGAAAAGTTCTTTACTGAAAATGACCCAAAGTAATAATTTATAATTTATTTCATAAACTCAAAATAATAAAATAATTCTTAAAGTGAAGTAAATACTATCATTAGAGAAGAATTATTGTGAGAATTTAAAATTTTTCTTTTTATTCTACAATTTTATTTATACTTTTTATAAATTATACATTTAAAATTCTTGCTTTGTATTCCTTGAGACTTATTTATATAATGGATGGTATATATAATTCTGTTATTTTTCCTTAATGAGAAAATTTGAAGCATAGAACTTGATGTATTTTAAATTTATCCTCATAAATTGTGAGAAATTGTATCAAGTAAACTTTTTTTTCCTTAAGGTTCATACCTTAATCAGTAAAACTTAGCACGATGTTAAAGTTTATTTAATTTTCTGCTAAAAAGTCCAACACACTAAATATTTTTGAGATATTATAATTAAACCAAATATTAATTTTCAATATTTTGCTATTATTTTAATTTAAATACTTTATGTAACCTTTGTAACTGAGCAAGTTAAAATGATGATCTAACTAAAGGAATATACTACACATACTGTTTCTTAATATTTGGATTATTTTTAATTTACTTTCCTCCTGAATTATGTAAAAGTTTTTTTTAATTGTATATTTGTAAGTTAGTAATTTTCATATACATTATTGCATGTTTTTATTTAGCAATAATAAATGCATGTTTCTACTTCAAGTGTGTGAGATAGTCACATCCAAAGCACATAGAAGGTCTACTCCAGATATTACAAATACATCTGATATTAACAAGGAATTAGAATGGCATGCCATATCCATTGACTCTTTAGACCTATGGACACCTGGAGGCTCACAGGTTTACTCATGGTCACATCTCAGATGCCAGAAATGACTGACTGGACCCTTGGCCTCTCAGAACAGCCAAGGAAAAGCAGATCTTGGTAAAATCTTGAGGCTGACACTAAACACCAGATGCTTCCATATTTTCAAATATTTAAAAATAGATAAAATCCAAGGAGAAAAATTTTCTGAAAATTTACATATGATGTAGACTTTGCTTTTAATAAAAAACAAAGAAAAAACATCAAAAAAAAGGAAAAATGACCTATGACTAACTTCAAATTTCTACCAAGAATAGACTGCCCTCAACTTAAATAGAAAGACTCATTTTATAAAGAATTTATTTATAATGATCATTTATAATGATTTTATTTTTCCTAGAATCAGTTCTTTCTAATTCATCATACATAGATACTGCATTAGTCTCCAGAATGCAGATCCTCAAAACTCAGACCCTCCATTCAAGGAACTTTCAGATGGCAAATACAATTTTCTTTAAGATTGGAACAGTGGCACATACCTATAATCCCAGTAGCTAGGGAGGTTGAGGCAGGACAATTGCAAGTTCAAAGCCAGCCTCAGCATAAGCAAAGTACTAAGCAACTCGGTGTCTCTAAATAAAATACAAATAGGGCTGGGGATGTGGCTCAGTGGTCGAGTGCCCCTGAGTTCAATTCCCTGTAGCAAAAAGAAAAAAAGAAAGAGAGAAAGAAATCTTTCTTCATGTGTTGAGACAGTAAACCATAACCTTAGTGTTATATTAGTTCTATAAACATTTTATTTATAGTCGATACAGAGTATGTCTATTTTATGTACATGCACATAAGGCTAACATTTATGCAATTCCCTTGAGGCCCATCTAACCTCCCCTAATGCTCCAGTGACCTTTGACAGGACTGTTTTGAAAACTGATTTCTGTGTCTACCAGTTGTTAAGCATTTTAATAGAACCCCGCATAAGTGTATGTACACTGCTGCAAAAATATGAACTGCTTTCTGGATTGCATTTGAAAAATGCAAATAAAGTCTTTTGTTTGCATCAATAGCTACAAAAATTTGTTATAAAAATAAAACATATTTTTACCCTTGACTTTGAATTCATTGTGTAAAATGATTTAAAATTGTGACATCTCATTCCATGGGACTTTGGAAGCAAAATGTCATAAGAAGGAAGAAAGAATGGGATGGGGAAGATGTAAGCACTCATTACATCTTTTAATCTACCCTCAAATTGTGTTTTTTTAAATTTTGTTTCCTTTCTCTTTTGTTCTGTTCTATTTTACCTGTTTTGGAGAGAAGGTAAAAATTCCTGAAGCCCGCCACATTAAAGATATGCTCTAAAGTCTTTGGTAGAATGAGTTTGCACACGCACAGAAGAACACAGAGACACAAAGAGCAAGACTCAGATACTCAGTGATCTTACTTGGATTTCAAGAACCATTTCTTTTTTGAAAACTTATTGTTTTGTGTATTAATTTCAGATAGAAAAAAATCCATTATTTCCTGCATGTAGTGGTTCCTAAGGCTGTCATAATGAAGGACCACAAATGAGTGTGTTAGAACAGTGGAAATGTGTTCTCCAGCAGTTTAGAGGCCGGAAGTCCAAAATCACACTGTCAACAAGGTAGGCTTCTGCTTGGGGGCTTCAAGAGAGAGTCTGTTTCACTTGTCTTCCAGAATTTGATGTTTCTTTGCCAATGCTTGGCCTTTCTTAACTTATAGATTGATTGTTCCAACTTCTGAGTCTGTCTTTTTTTAACTTCCCCTCTGTACCCTTGTGTCTCTTTTGCTCTTACAAGTACATTAGTCACACTGAATTAGAGGCCCATTCTACTCCAGAATGACCTCATCTTAACTTGAGTATACCTGCAATGACACATTTCCAAATATAGTCATATTTCCAGCTCCTGGGAGTTAGGAATTCAACATATTTTTAGGGTGAAACAATTCACCTAATTACATTGCTACAATGCCACCACATCACATACAATTTGAAAATGTGTGTTGTTAAAGGAAAGTATCCATTGAAACTCAAATAAGTTACTCAAGACCAAAGTCTAGCTGGACAACCATCCACAACCAGCAACACCACTGATCAGCCATGAAGTTGGGTGTTGTAAACACTCTACAGGAATATCCCTGCTAAACATAAGCTATGTGGAATGATTTTCACTCATTCAAAAACAAAGCCATACTTCATGGACAAACCAAAGTCACCTTGTTTTGTTTTCACTATGTTTCCACTTCAGAATACAGAAGATTAATTCTTTGAGTACTGCTGATAAGAAAATGATAAATAGCCTGAAGTACTTCAATAACCTGCCATAATCCTGGTATTATACACAAGGAATTATGAATAAATCCTTTGTGATACCATTTAACATGTGAAAACAATGATATTGAAGAATCAATTTCTCTTTGTTCAAGGAGGTAGTAGTGAAGCTGGGTGGATGATTTGTCAGGTAAATTAAACGTTGAGCTCATTCAGAACCCAGCTGTGGAATAGCTTGGAAACCCTTTGTTAAAGGTAGGCATTAAATGTCAGAGGAAAATTGTTTTAGTTAGCCAATGGTTCATTCTATATATTTCCAGGGAATGTATTCTTCTTCTTCTTCTCCTATTGGGCTCTATGTTTTCTTGTCAAAATTTGCAAAGAAATCCATGCCCAGAACTTTGAAAGGGAACTCATATATTAGAATTACTGTTGACATTTTAGTAATCTCCATTCCAGAAAAAAAAATGATCATACAGGAAATTCATAACTCCCTTAAGAAAACAATGGCTAGTAATACTTTCAAAAGTCAACTATTCCATTTTGTTAATATTTCAGCTCATGGCTGATGTCCTCTTTTCTCTATAGCCTCAGATATAATTGCTGAGACAAAAAAGAAAAGAAAAAAAAAACACATTAGTCTTGGGCATCTTTATGCCCTAAATGTTGAAGTTTTAGGCTAGGCTATAGGTTGCTGACCTCAGGTCAGGGGACCACCCCAGTGCTGGACCATCTTGTTACATATAGCAAATGTGAAACATATGCAGGCACTTTGATGGGCACATATGGGACAGGAAGAGTCAACATTCTGGTTGCTTCATTCAATACCTAAGTGTCTGGGATAGAATATGGATTCTTGCTTGCTTCTTTCATGCCAAGAGAACATGCCAAGTGCTCTAGAAATGTTAGATGTTTCCATTCGTGGATGTCAGCAAGGGCAGAGGGCCTATTCAAGGAAGGACTTCAATTTCCCTTGTACTTGATGTAGATGGATACAACAACTTTATTTAATTTATTTATTTTTATGTGGTGCTGAGGATCAAATCTAGTGTCTCACGTGTGTCAGCAAGCACTCTACCACTGAGCTATAAACCAGCCTTCCCACATACCTGGGATAAGCCCCAGTAATGGAATCATCCTAGCATGACCTTTTTATTCTGGGGACTATAATAGGAAATAACATTTTTCTCAATAAATATTTGTATACACAAAAAGGCAATAAATATACTTTATTATTAGATATGCATATAGTCTACCTATAACAGCAAAGCATTACACTATAATTAGAGGAAAAAGTTTCACAGAGCTGGAATACTATGTAAGGAGACCCTAGTTCATGCAGGGAAATGAATGATCATTTTTGTCTTATTTGTCATGGTTTAAATAAAGAAAAATGTAGTCATGCCACTCAAATCCTCTCCCATCAGAGGAGGGGCCCGAGACATTTCCCTAGTAAGCACAATGGAGTATTGAAAACAGAAGGTTTTAAGGAAAGTGAGGGAATAACATCTTGGGACTGGAGGGTACAAGGTGAAACAGCACCTGCTGGGAAACCATGACTCAGATTCAAGTGAAGAGTGAGTGAGAACCAGGGCTAGTCATTTCCTTGAGGTATTAAAAATAAAACAAAACAGTTCCTTTTATGGAACTGCAGTGATTAAACAGGGGCCACTCCTCAGGGTCCTAAACAGTTCTAAATGATGGATCAAACCTATTGCCCTTGAGGCCAAATCTCACTGAAAACAAAGAAAAGTGTGCAGACTTGCTTTCCTGGCAGTCCAAAGACATCTTGCAGGGCCAAGAGACAAGAATCTCAGGCCCCACCAGCTGTTCTCAAGCTGATGGAGAGGGTGAGCAGAACGAGGGAGAAACCCTTGTTAGGTGTCCCGGGTTTCTTTTCATTTCTTTTTCTTTTTTTCCCTGCATTTAGCATTGCAACTACCCTTTGCCACAGGTGAGTTCTCCTCCTGATGCTTTCTGAGTGGCCAACATCTAGGAAGAGCCTGTCTTCACTGGGGTGGACAGGAGAAAACCCTGTCCTAGGTTTATGAAAAAAAGAGTTCAAGTTTCAAGGTGGCACAAATCAAAGTATAGGCTTGTCTGATTGTGAAAGTTCTGACCCAGCCAATTTTGAACAAGGTTTAGTTTGCAAGTTAAAAGGGAATGTAAGGTAGTTAAACATGTCATTTAAGAGATTCCTAAAGGGCTGAAAAATCATCTAAAAACAATTGAAGGATAAGATTCCTACCTACAAAAGTATGAGACTAAATATTGAGTTAAAGACAATTAATTACCTGCAGGGACTCTGACCCTGCCACACACACACACAAAAAAAAAATAAAATAAAAAATAAAGACAATTAATTAGAAGCAGATGCTGGAAATTTCTCTGCCCGCCTTCTATTTGCCTCAGATCAGGGCACATATACAAAGAAAGAGGGTATGGAGCCTCTGTCCCCTTCTTCCATAGTCAGTAAAGGATAACCGAGAAGATGACCTTAGACCATGAGCTTAGAAATGGTACCAAAAGCATCTACACTAACAAGGCATCCATCTACCTACCTAAAGTGGCTTCTAGACATTCACACCTTCTCCTTTGTCTTGTCACTTTTCAAAAAAAAAATTGCCATTTGTTGTTGAAGATGCTATAAAAGTTGGATTCAAAGCCACCTCTTTGAGAAGTACTCATCTTTGGTGTCCTCTCTGTATATATGTGAAAGATACATGTGAACAAACTTCTGTTCACATTTCTTGCTACTCTGTTTTTTTGTTACAGGGATAATTCTCCACTAAGAACTTCTGTCATATATATATATATATATATATATATATATATATATATATATATATATATTAAAATTCTTAATACCAAAAAAGGCCACATAATTAATGACATTAGCATCTCAAAGCCCTTCTTTCTTTGTAGTTATAAACACAGCGCCTATAAGACAATAATGTTTATTCATGGGTATTTAAAGTAAAGGTTCACAATAAATTAGTGAAGATATAATATAGAAAGAAGTATACATTAACATATATTTAAATTAGGAGACATTTGAATAGTAAGCTGACCATGTATAATAGAACCCAGGTGACAAGTTAATGTAAGAAAAAGACTGAAGTCCTATGGCAAAATTAATCAAGACCTTAGGTAACCTTATTTTTTATCATGTTAGTGGCAAGGTCATTGTTGGGTGTTTAGTTGCTCACATCAAAGAAACAGGAATTGTTTAGATGTTTTCTAAGAAGTTGATGCTTACTACCAAAGGGGCTTGGAGAAGAAAGCACAGAAAATAGAATGCCAATACTAAAGGCTGATGATTTTTAATTGTGCAGTGGGCAAAAAACCTTGATTAGAAGGAGAAGAGTAGAACAGAAAGTATTATCTAGATTTTTAGGAAATTTATGTTTATTTTAAGCTTGTACTTTGACAAGCCAAATATGTTTAGCTACCACTGGGGACCTTTCTGCATTCTGAGCCAATATACCCAAGAATTAAGAAATGCCTGATCTCGGAGAATACACTAGTACTTTGTGTGAATGCACTTTGAGAATGACAACTTTATAGAGACACTTGCTAGTTTTTATAGTTTAGTTTGGTGATGAATGCTGCTTTCTTGTGCACAGACTTATACTGGTTGATAGACTATTTTTGTCAACATCAGTTTCCCTACTGTGTAACATGAGGAACCCTAGAATTCCCTCAGACAAAAATGTTGCAATAGAGCTAAACTCTGACAGTGGTTCAATGCTTAATTGCTGACCTGCTGAAAGAGGCAGGAATGGCCATGCTAGGGTGTGTTGGTTATGGGTCACTAGTAGATTACAGTGATTGCAAACACTTATTCCCTGGGTGCAATAGGGTCACGGGCAGAGCTCTTGAAACTATTTATGTTACTGTAGGAATTCTCTGTTCTCAACATTTCCAAGATTTATATAAATGGTCATTAGGAAAAATTGACTTCAGGGAGAAAAGTACATTCTGTACTTAGAAATGTTTTTGCATGTATTCCAAGAGGCTTTGGGAGCAATGGGGAGCAAGGCGAGGGAGATTCTCACACTTTGGAAAATCGCAATACATAAGGCTTCCATTAATATTTAAAAAAATGGTCCAGACTGTGATCAGTATTTCAGAGTTGTACACATCCATACACTACACTGAGATTCCTATTTCCCCCCAAATTAAAGGATCTTATATTGAGGTCTCAAATTTTCGAATGGAAACACAAATATTTCACAGTAAAAATCTTGCCTAATCTGGAATTTTAAAGAAAGGATTCTTTTTTTTAAAGAAAGGATTCTTTTTATACACATTCCTTTTAGTGATGACTTTCTAGTTGTTTGTTTGTTTGTTTGTCTATGATCCTCCATGAAGTTTTAATAATATTTAAATAAAATGCAGTAAAAATTCGTTCTATAGTCTAAAGTGTGTATTAAAGCATAAAGTTAATAAAGTGATGACTTCAGTTCAGTTAAGTGAATATTCTCATATAGTTGACCAATTAAATTTTATTTTCAGTTCAAACTTCTTAGAAGTACCTCAGTGGACATGTTATTAACACCTGGTAGATTTTCACTGGAAATTTTGGTATAAAACGCCCTTGGATAACACTTTAAAGAATTCTTATTCATTATACTAAATTCTAAATCTAACTTAAAAGATTTGGTATATGTATGAGTTTTAATGAGTTTAATGATGTTAAAACACTACTTAATAATTACTTGCTTCCCTAGAAACTAACAAGAAAACAGATTGTAGATTTGCAATAATAAACTAAAAGGCTTTTAGTAGAGTTATTGTGACACATGTTGAAATGCCATCTTTTATTATTGCATAAGCATGTATCTGTGTCCAGGGCCTCTAGGGGCTCAAGGCAGAAAGGCCTTGCTTTGGAGGTTCAAGTCACTGTAATTGCCACCTCTGTCATGGTCATTGGAATGTCCTCCTCCTGCTCCTCTGTCTCCTCTTGCTCCTCTGTCTCCTCTTGCTCCTCTGTCTCCTCCTCCACCTCCTCCTCCTTCTCTTCCTCCTCCTTCTCTTCCTCCTCTCCTTTTTCCTTCTCCTTCTTCTTTTGGGAGTGCAGGACATTGAAGCCAGGGCACCTTAATTGCTTAGCAAGCACTTGAAGTTGCCCTTTTGAAATCCTACTCATTGTACATTTGAAATCTATGCCTAGCCCTTCCTAGCCCTTGATGCTCTTGATGCTCTCTGCCTGGCCTTTCCCTGCTCTAGACCCACACAATGTAAAGAGGTAACACAATCACACATTCAAGGTTCTTGGCCACCTCGAAATGTCATTTCTTAGGGGGTTGAGGTTTCTAAAGAAGAAAGCATCCAGTCCTAAGAGATGAAGTTGAATTTTAAGGCCAGGAAGATGAGTGAGGTGTTAGAAATTCAGTCAGTTCAGACCCAGTGAAAGTTTCAGGAAGATAACTGAAAAGTCAGAGCCCAAGTCAGATAGCTGGCATGCCAGGACCAGGGGAGAGAGCATCATCATCAGGACTAAGTGGGGACAGTAGCGGTTTTTAGTAAGGGAATAACAGTTAAAAAAATGTACATTTTAAAAAGAACATTTCTTGTGGAAATAATACATCTAACAGGGCAATACAACTAAAGAGGGTAAAATTTTTTGACAGGGAGAACCAACGTGAGGCTGTGGGGAGATCCAGGAAATCTACAATGGGAAGATTAATTACAGCAGCAACATAGAAGCCCATTAAAAGGGTAAAGAAATGTGCAATCAGAATGGAGAGAAATGTAAATATTAAATATGGGAAGGAGGGATTGAGGATAGCCAGATATGGGGAGTCTGTGTTTCCTTCCTAAGGGAGGGAGGGAAGGAACATGTGTGGTTGACAGGGAAGTGGCCTACACCCAGGAAGATGGCTGCTGGTGTAAATCCATGGAGGTTCCAGACGGAGGTGGACACCCCACTGAGTGAGGAGCATGGGCTGACAGAAGCAGAAGACAGGGTAGGCCCTAAGGCAAAATGACAGGGAGAAGCAGCGAATTCAAAGAATAGAGAGAGGAGACAAACTTGAGAGGAAAAGGAAAAAGCCAGGAAGGGAAGTCCAAAATGAAGCCAAAAGCAATGGCGAATGAGGCCAAGAAGCATTCTTTAGGTATTCAGCCTGTGGGAGCCACCAAGAGGATCCAGGCTAATGCTGACCCCAGGAGCTCACAGCAAAATGTGGAAGACTGAAGGCCAACAGAACATAATGTTTCCAAATATGCCACTTTGGCATAAGGATTATTTTGGACTGAAGTCAATTGGGAGGAAGCAGATACAAGAAAAGCTCTCTGCCTTCCCCATTTGGCTAAGTCAGGGCATATATTTGTGAAGGTGTCCTCTGCCTTTCTCTACCATGAAAAACAGAAGTTGATACCCTGAGGCAACTCTAGACCCTTATCATTGTAGACATAGTGCAAGAGGAATCTGTGTAACACACCTTACTATTGCCTGTGTGCACCATTACTACTTTCAGAACTTGCATACTGGGGTACACTTCAAATCCTTGCATAGGGCACACTTCAAGTCCCTTTCCTTTAGCTTGTCACTTCACTAAAACTTTACTGTTCTTTTGCCAAGATGCCATATAAATGCAAGCTCTAACCATATCTATCCCTTAGAGTTCTCATTTCTGAATTCTGTGTATATGAGCCATGTATGTGTTAACAAACTTCTGTTTTTATTTTTTTTCTCTTGTTTATCTTTTTTTTTTTAGTCTAATTTACAGGACCCCAATTGGAGAAGCTAGGAGATTAGAATGAGAATATTTTCTTCCTCTTCTACAACATCCACAGATGTGAGCTCCAGAGGTGAATGTTAGAGTGGAGCAGAGTGCAGGGAACCTGGTCACTGGATGGAGCAGTGAGATGATGGACAGGACACAGCTGCTCAGAGAATCCTTCTGGATCCTAAAAGGATGCTGGTGTTAGATGAGTTAATGAAATATTGGTAAGACAAGGAAGTGTCTAGTCAGAAAGAGCATGTGCAATATTACCATTATTGTTATTATTAAAGTATTTGCAGAATTGTCTCATTAAAAAGCGTGGTTTTCAAATAGGGAAACAGAGCTGGAATCCAATGTACAAATCTTGGGTCAAGCCATACAATGTGTTGTTGTTCTCACTTATGCTACTATTGCTTAAGTATCTTGCATGCCACTGTTACAAGCAAAAGAGAAAAATCAGCAGCAGCACACTTATAAGAACTTCCAAGCAGTGCTTATTGGAGGGACTTCATGGAGTTGGGTATGACTATACTTCAGAGGCACATGTAAGGCAAGACCTTCCAGGTTTGCTGTACTAGAGACTCAAGCTGACTGATGAGTAAGAAATAGCTTCTTCCCAGAAATTCTCCCAAACTACAGTCTCAGCAGTGGCCCATGTAGAACCATAATTCCATCCCCTATAATTCAGTGTGCATCACTTGGGGAACCCTGCTCCCTTCTCTGGGATGAACAGAGTTCAGAGTCCAAGACTTGAATTTTCAGCTGTATAAGTAGTAGATCAGTGGCTTCCAGTATCCCCCATTAACTCAGATTGATTGCTAAACCATCTTTGATGCTCATCTCAAATTAACAAATTAGAATTTACTTTCTTTTCAATTTCATAAGTGATAGTGTTGAAGCATAAAGATATTAAAAGGGGTCCTGGCAGTCCAAGCACTAGTTACAGCAGAATCAGGGTCAGAGACAGAATCACTTAGCGTCACTGTGTAAAAATCTAGGTAGGAACAGAGTCATGAAGACATTGAGTTTTATCCTGAAAGCAAAGGAGAGCCAAATGGTTTAAGTCATGGAAGATCCTGTTTGTGTTTAGAACTATCACTCTGGTTAGGTTCCCAAGGAACTGTGGGGAGATCAGTTAATTGAAGTAATCGAAGAAAAGATTGAAGCAGATGAGAGAAAGGGGTGAGAGGTGAACCTTCGAGGACAGCAAGATAAGCACAGAGCCAAGAAACAGTAATTCAGAGCACCAGCAAATCTCACAGAGTAGGTGGCCATAAATGTACAGACTTAGTATGTAAAAGAGTAGCTTATAAAAACACCCCAGCATCACAGCTGCTCTGATAGCTAATGGCCAACCCAAAATCTTGTTCTTATTTGCATTTTAAGCCTTCCTACCACCCTCATTTTCCTGCTGTGCCTAATAATGGTCCTGCCATTGAGAAGCACTTAGAGGAAATGCTTTTACAAGTCCAAGCTCCTCATTAGTGTTTAAACACCATGGACATTTATGGCTTTGACCATTCTTTGGTCATGAACATTATCCCATTATGTTGAAATGCTTTATAGCCTTGGTAGAAAGACACTACAGACTGAAAATGAAAATTACAATTATTGTCATTATTGTTATTATTAAAGTATTTGCAGAATTGTCTCATTAAGAGGCAATTTATTAGACATCTACTGTCTTGGATTTCTCTTTGCTGGTTTTTCAATGCTTTTGATTTTTTCTTATAATCTTTTAGTTGTTCTCCTTAATGAAAAAAGTAACTTATTAAAAGCATACTCATAGAACATAAAGACATAATTTTTTTCAGCAATCTCATTTTAACAAGCTTATTTCTTATAACAATTGAACAAAAACATTGAAGTGATCTTATATCTATCCCTAAGCATCTAAGTCACATGTGTGATTATAGAGGGTGAGGACTCTCACACCTGCCACATGTAAGCTAGAGATCATAAGAGTCTATAGTCATGGAAATCAGGAGAGCTGATATTGCACAATCCAGTCCAAACCAATGTTTCAGCTCAGCAGCCAAGGAGAGATCTGCCCTCCTGTGGTTTGTCCTATTCAGATCCTCCATGGATTGCATGATACCCACCTACAATGAGGAGTACCATCTGCCCTGCTGAGCCCATTGATACAAATGCTGGTCTCATCTGGAAACATCCTCACATATACACTTAGCAATAATGTTTACCCAGATATCAGCACCCGAGATGAATTAAGTTGACACATAAAATTAACCATTGCAACTTTGCAGAAAGTCTATTTAGGCAGCCAAACACAAGTATGTAGCACTGTTAAGGGAATTATTTTCTTCATCATAAATTTACCAGAAAGCATGCTTTTCTCATTAGAAAAGATTATTGTTTTAGTATAAATATTCTATGAAAAGAAAACATGTCTTTAGACGTAAACATTCTGGAAGAAACTTATCACTAGTTTCATAGCAACCCAGATTACTGTTAAATATGCAAACATTTGGGATTTTATGGTAGTGAACAAAACACGTCTTTAATAAGCGCCAAACAAAAGACAAAACTGATAAAACACCAGTTTTTTTTTCTGTAATTTTCCATAATAATTATCACATATAATTTCTTCTACTTCTCAAGTTGAAGTTTAATAGATATTAATATAGATAAGAAAAATGGAGATCTTTTTAAATAGCAATCATGCATGATGAAAATGCTACTCTACTGAGTAATTAAGTGTTAGCATCCGACAGAACAGTTTTGGCATATACATATTTATGTATGACTCAAAGCAAGAGAATAATGATAGATGTTTCTGATCCAGTGTGACTGAAAAATCTAGATTAAAAATTATTAAACTTTTTTTATTTTAGAATAACACAAATCCTTCCATCATCTTTTTATAAAAATTGCCAATAAAGACTTTTCCTCCAGGAATTCCAATTTTATTCATCTTACTAATTAGTTCTAGTCACTCAAATGAATGTGCTATTATTCCTATAAAGTTATTCATTTATAAAATTATCCTTTGTAAATATTTCTACTTTCCCATCAGAATATATCATAAAATAGATCTCACATCTTACAAGGACAGAAAGCCATAAGCATATATAGGTTGAAATAATTCCATTGTGTCCCTGGGACATGTCCATTTATATTATTGGATTTTATGTGGATCCAGCCAGTGTATAAGTCAGAGGAGAACGCAAGCTCTTTTGCTGAATCACACAGATACATTTGCTTTCAAAAGATCTAAAGAGGAAGGATTCTGCAAACTAAAGCAAAAGGAAATGTAATAACCCAACACTCTTCTCATATTTTCTAGATTAAAATATATATATATATATATATATATATATATATATATATATAATTTGGAAAAATAATTCTGTGTAAAAAAAGAAACAAGAAAACAGAATGGGCTGATTATTCATCTGAGATCAAATGTACGTATTACAGATAAGCATTTGAGGAAGAGAGTTTTAGTGATAAAATACATCAGTCAGGAACCATATAAAACACAGAATAATTTAAGAGGGTTGTTATGAAGGACATTAAATTTCCAAGGTTTGTCCCCTGGGACCTGAGAAAGTTAGAACAAATGGCAAGTGATATTGTTTTATTTCCTGGTTACTGCCGATTGAAAACCCGGTGGGTGAGAATGTGGTCACAGGAGCATGCACTCTCTGCTGGTGACACTAAATTCCTTGGAGAGTGATTTGGGAGCATCCAATAAAATTGAAACAGCCATATAGTTTTACCGTGTAATCTTATTTGCAGATATTTGAGCAAAGCCTTAAGCTTAACTTTAAAAAGAAAAAAAATTAGATGAAATGTATAAAAATAAAAACAAAGGAAAAAAGAGAATAAAAAAGAAACATTCCTGAAAAAAAGACTTAGAAGAACGGAAGAAAAAAAATTCTAATAACTCTAAAATATGGTGAAATGTTGCCTTCTTGAAATAAGAACAGAATACAAGCAAAGATAAAAGGAACAATCTGATAGAAAGCAAAGAGCTTTTTGATGTAAAATATAAGAGCAGAACTTTTTTGGTTTATACAATGTTGAAGGATTAGACAATGATGAGGAAGAAATTACCCACAAACCAGAAAGCAGAACAAAAGAAATGGGCAGGACGGGCAGGGGGTTGGGAAATTGGGAGGCAGCACAGAGAGGGTGATAAAGAGAAGGCTCAGGCTGGCTGCCGGCACCCAGGTCTAGGTCTCCATCCCAGAGCAAGTTGCAGAGCACAGGGTGCAGAATGTCTCCAGTCTATGCCATTCTGATGGCCCCTCATGTTGTACAGCTCTCTGCTTCCCTTTAGGAGCATTTAATTCCTCCCTAAATACTACACAGTAAATAGCACCAGGTCATCTAATACAGTGGCTTTTAAAAACCTAATGGAATGCAAAGATTGAAAAGATAACCTTGGAATGGTGACACGTTTGGAGATCTCATGCATAAAGCTGTCAACTGTCTGCTAGTTTTCCCAGGATTTAATTGGCAGATGCAGCAACAAATCAAGCAACCATTCCTGACGCCAGGTTGGCTCTTTCCCTTTGTCTTTTTCCAGAACCCAGGCTGAAAAAGCCACCACTATCCTGAGGGAGTAGGGCTCTTTGTGGATGGCGGCAGATAGGTCTCAGCATATATTTGCCAGCTTTGTACATAACTACCCACAAACCAGTGAGTCCCAAGCATAGGTTCTAAAGATTTCCAGCACAAAAAGAACTTCTATTCTAATCTCTAGTGGGAACCTCTTTAAATACATGTAATAGAAGAACAGGGGGGGGGGGGAAAGCTACCATAGTCATACAACAAAAAACTATGAAATTGTTAAATTTTTTGCTCTTGCAATAGAATAAATTCTCTAAAATTTCATGAATAAAAGTGTTTTACAGAAGGAATGGGATGTACAGTGTAGTACACTTAAATTTTTAAAAAATGCAATATAACTCCCAGAAAATTCATGCATATGTATCTATAAAGGCTGTATCAAATATGAATGGGGCAACTGAGAACAAAATTCAGGGTATTGCCAATTTCTAAGAAGGAAGTAAAAAGGTATTTCAGGGCTCTACAAAGTATTTTCTTTAAAAAGCCTGAAGTATGTGTGTCAAAATGCAGAGATTTGAAAAAGCTAGCAGTTTTTTACACTGTTTTCTATACTTAATTCTTCACAAGCAGTACTGAAAATTCCAACGTTGTGGAAAACGTAAAATGACCACATTCTTATTACCATCAGTTCTGTCTGTGATTCCCAAGGCAGGTACCCTCTGACTGTCTGAAGTAGGGTTAATTGCCATCTTCAGTTCTTGGCAGAAAACATTTTTCTAATTGAATGGGAATCCTGACTTCAGCAAAACTGGACAGTAAAATATGATTCCTTCTCAAAACTCACCACTTCATCTTGCAACAATGTGGCCAGCCATGGCTCCTATGTGTTTATATACATTCTTGCTGACAACTTCTCAAATAAAACTTCTTTGCCTGCTGCCCATCATCTGCTTTGTAACTCTCATGCTTCCCTGAACATCCTCAAGACTCAGGAAGATGTGGAAATACATACAGTAGCCTGGCTCACTCCACAGCTCCAGGCTCACTCCACTTGGCGGGCTGTGTTCTCTAACTGTGACAGTCATTGGTAGGGTGCACACAGGTCCCTCCTGACCAATGGCCCTACATACAAAATGATAGGTCTAAAATCCAGGAATTCAGCAAACATACAACAAAGGTGCTAAGGGGAAATTAAGGAAAAAAATCACCTACTCTCTGTCCTTTTTTCTACATATTTCTTAAAAATTCTGACAATTTTTAAAAATGTCACTGAAATAGGGAAAAATTAAGTACTTTCACCAAAGCTAGGGTGGGGTACTTTAAAATTCTCCAAACCCAAGAACAAGAAATACATAATATTCACTTGTCTGGGATGATTTCAGAGTCATCACTGATTAATTTACATGTTTTTTTTGTGTGTGTTTGTGTGTGTGTATACATACATATATATACACATATATATAATATATACACATAAATGCACACATAATCTCATTGCAAAGAAAATTCACACTCATTTAAACCAGAGATCATTAGCAATAGTGGTTAAAACTCAAATCTGGGTTTGTTATTTAGACATTTTGTTGACTAATATTAAGTGAGCAGATGTTTCAAAAGAATTTGTAGGTGTTCATCTTAAGTCCTTGACCATCAGTATCACATCATTTCTGGCTTCCTGTGGTTGGCACTCAGGAAAGTTTGTGGCTCATCTAGACACAAGGTAAAGATTATGTGAAGTTTCTTTCTTTCCTTCTTTCTTTTTTCCTCTCTCTCTCTTTTTTTTTTTTTTTTTTTTCAGTGTGGAAGATTGAGCCCAGGCCTCATGCAGGCTAGGCAAACACTTTACCACTGATCACCATCCCCAGCCCAAGTGTATGGGATTTCTGATGTAGTCACATGTAGAATCTGAAATCTGATGTAACCACTCTAAATCTTGGGCAGTCTTTGGTCTGATCTTTGCCTTATTCTCTTTTTGTCCCTGGAATCAGGCTTAATGCTATAGACTTATGATCCTTACAACATTTGTGTGTAAGATTTTTATGCTATAAAATGATATGGGTTATTTTAAAGCAAAGGCATATAAAATAATTTATCCTTCATAAAATTTTCTATATCCATTTGTTCAAGCATAAATTAGAATCTTATTCAACAATGAAAGTGGGATTTTCTACACTGCTGTGCCATAGAAGAAGGGTTCATTAGGCATTTCCAAACGTCCTTTGAATCTATCTCCTTAAGCAGTGAACTTAAACTTCCATGGAAAGTCCCCACAGTTCCTCACTTCACTTCTCCAAGTGGATGGCTGGTTCTGAACCACCCTGATTTTCCTCTCCCCTCCTAGTTTGTACTCTTTTTCCATGCCCATGCCCTGTGCAAGGCTGGAGACAAAGGCAGGTAAGTAGAAATAAATAATGCCGAGACCTCTCGCAGGGAGCAGGTAAAATAGTAGATTTCTGTTTGGTCAAGGTTCCAGGTACTATGTTGATGGACAGTATGTCATCGTGAGGTTGAGAACTCAATTTGCCACCTTAACCTGAGCAACTGGAGATGCTCTTGCCTCATCTCCCTCTCAGCCTAGACTTGGATACGTGGAGCAATCTGCCTGTCTTACCTGGATTTCCCTGCCTTTGGATTTGCTCTGAAATTCCTCACGTACTCAGTAAGGCCAGATCCTTCCACAGCATAAAAATTAGAACCTAAATCTTTAAGCTTCATTTGCAGTCCGTTAAGTCTTGTGCATACAGCTTGATCATTTCAATAAAGTGGGATAAAATATTTCTGTCTATTCTAATAAAGGCTTTCCATTGGAAACTTTAATAAAACTTTGGAGCTTTTGATCTTGAATATTTAGCTTTCATTTTATTTTCCAAATGTCTCATTTCATCACTTTACTTTGTTTCAGTTAGCTTTTTCTTTTCTTTCTTTTTTTCCCAGTAAAATATTTATTCATCTAAAAACCAAGCTGGTTGATAGGACAACCTTCTCCAAAAATGAAATTTTACTGGAACATTTGCATTTATTGCCATCACAGGTCATGATGCCTATAATCCATTTTGACACTAACTAAAACTATTTTTAACCCTTATATTTTCCAGGAAGATCTATAAAGACTGTACTGTCTCATACTTTTCTTTTGCAAATTCCTTTTCATTTGAGGAGCAAAGATAACAGAACACAAATCATCATCACCAGAGCTGCCATCGTAAACAAAGTGTGTAAAAGGAGACAGAGCCTTGGAAATGTTTCCAGCACTCAGTACGTAACAAAGACCTGGAAGGAAAGCGAGCCTAGTGCTCTAATTCACACACAGATCTCTCATGTTGCTTACACAGGACTCTGGGTTCTCTCAAATCATTAACCTTCATATGCATCATGGAGAGATTTAAGTAGAGGGATCCACATCACAGGGGCTGTGTCAAGCACATATCTGTGTTTTTCTGAGGCTTTGGATTGAGAGGTTTCTGAGCGTCCCTGAAACGCAGAAGAGCCCTGCCTGTGGGAAACACCTGGAAGCTTCTCCCAGGGCCTCTGTGTCCTGCCCCATCCAGGACACAGGAGAAGGTGAGGCAGAAGTACCAGCGTTCAGAGTCTGCCCTGGAGACAGAATGGCATGTCCCAGGAAGAAGACAAGGTGTTCATTTTAATGCAGTGCCCATAGTTCAACTAAATAGATGACAGAACCCGCTAATCAGAAAAAGACAAAAAAGCAAAGCTTCATTTGTTTAAAACTGGGCAACAATTCCAGAAACTAATCAGTCAGCTCTTTCTACTCAATACACAAATTTGTCATCAACCTAATCGTCGTCCTAAGCACACAATTAGTCAGTGGCCACATCTGCAGGATGCTGCGCCAAACACTCTGGAAAGCAAGTTACTCTGTTTCTGCAGGATTTGGGCTTTGAATATAGATGCACAAGAATATTTGAATTGCACAATATGAGTGCACACATACCATATAGACTTTCACTCACCAAATGCACACTCACTCACACATACACACACGCACACACACATATAAAAATACTGGTACATACACACACTCATGGACAAACTGCTATAATTCAAATCTGGGGTGTCTCCCAAAGAGGCATGTATTCAAGGCTTGGTCTCCAACTTGGTGGACTGAGCCTTAAGTCCTCATACTGGAAGAGGTGCCCCTCTTTCTCACGTTTGAGTTCTGGCCATGAGATGAGTGTTTTTCTCTGCCGTGTGCTCCCTACCATGATGTGCTGTCTCACCACAGAGACAAAGATAGTGAGGCCAAATGAACATGGACTGCAACCTTTAAGGTTGATAGCTCAAATAAACCTTTTGTCTTTATAAATTGATTATTAAGGTATTTGTTATAGTAATGCAAAGGTGACTAACACATAATCTAATTATTAAATATGTAATTTGTAACTAACGGGTTACCCTCAGTCTTACTGCATAGATAAAGGAATTTTGCTGTATGCTACTATCATGTGTATCTTTTATAAATTAAGGTTTCCAATAAAAGGTAGTGAATGCAGATGTAAACGTCCTGGTTTCCCTCATAGAGAGCAAATCTTACGAATAATCTTTCTGTTATGTGATTTATGCTGGTCAAATATAAATGATTTCTCTCTAAATTGTCTGTTGAGGATGAATTTTCCCCCTGTTTCTATATTTGGTTTTGTTAAGCAGGATCATGCATAATTTCTATTTTACTGTTAATTTCTAGAACGCAACACTCTGATGTTCCCCCAGTTGAATGTAAAACTTAAAGAGAAGCTCACAAATTCTATTATTAAGTTTCCATTTACTACTCTACTACAAGAATTTGGGTCTTACAGTTCCACCACAAAAGCATTCATCAATGTATGTAGATTTATACTTTTTTATTCTGTCAGGTGCTAAGGGAAAGTACTTGGATGGTTTAACTGACATTTGACTAGTGCTGCTGGAGTAAACAGATTCTTGGTGTTTCTTCTCTTCTGACTTCTGCTGCAGCCTCAGGACCTTTGCATCTCCTATTGTCTTTGTCTAAAACACAGTTCTGGAAAGTACATGCAGGGGTTGCTCCTTCGTTAGACCTAAACCTCTGCTCCCAAAATGTAATGTTCCCACTGCCACAGCCTCCCCACACCAGGCCAAGTCACCTCATCATGTTTGCTACCTCACAAACATTTAGGAAATCTGTTTCCCTCAGCCAAGTTAACTACAAACTAACTGGAAGCAAGAAAACATGCCTGCCTTGGTCACTTCTTTATCTCCAACACCCAGACTTGTGTCTGGTCCATAGAAAATACTTAACGCATATTTATTGTGTTCATAAATCATTGAGATCAATGCTTCTCCAGTAAAAGAGATTTAAAAAATTAAATGGGACTTCCATTCTCCTACATATTCTATCACAAACCTTTGACAAATAGTGAGAAGTTGTGAGGAATGTGTTCCATTTGCTTTTCCTCCTTGAGAAATTTAGGCAACAGACATTCTGGTGCCTAACCATCAGGCAAAATGCCCTCCTCACATATCACTCCCCCTCACAACCATCTGAGGGCTTCCAGTCTATCTGAGGTCTCCTGTGCTTTCTCCATCTCCACCAGGGAAGGATAAATCTCCTCTTTGACTTGGAACAGAGCTACCCACTTAATAATGCATGATGCATTCATAATGGCGATCTCTGGACACCCTGCAAAGGCTTTTTGGCCTGACTTACATCTGGCCGGTGGACATTACATCTGGCACATTCTTTCCCTTATGAATCTCTGCCACTGCTACCCAGCCCCAAGCCTGGAGCCAGGGCAACAGAGACATGTTGAGAAGCCAAGAGTCAGTAAAGCAATGACCCCTCCTGTCCAAATGGAAACACGAGACACACGTGGGGGAAGGCATGGTCCTCTTCCTCTCATCAGACATCATCCTCATTTATCCTGCAGCAGATGAGAGTCTGGCATTCTGTGGCACCTTGTTGGCATCAAAAGCCAAGCAGGGGGGTGGCCAGGCAAAGCCTCTGTTTTCAGAGAGTAAAACGTGGTGTGGGAAACCCATGCTGGGTTAAGAATGTAAAGTTTTAAATAGTAATAGGTGTCATAAAGTAATAAAGCAAGGAACTACAAAACAGGTAGCTCAAACTGGAGACTCAGTCACTATCCTAAGGAAACCATCCCCTGAATCTCTGGGAATCCCTGGACTTGTGAGACAAAGGCCAAGTTCCTCAATAGGCCATCTTGATAGTAAGGAGAAAAGAGGAGGCCTTTTTCTGAAAAGAGAATTTATGTGCAAATTATTTATTAAAGAATTGCTTCCAGGAGAGGCCAATTCACCCATGGGGAAAGGAAGAGGGATGGCGAATGTGCTGGGTGGGGGTAGGATTCAGAGGAGTCCCAACTTTAGCTTATTTTCCAGGGTAGTCTGGAGGTAGATCTGACCCCATAGTTTGTTTCATGCAGCGAAAGAAACTGAAATTTCAAACATCTATCTACCTGGTGTGCACAGGTTGCTCTCCACCTCAGGCGCTTCTGGCTACTAGCACTCTCAGGGCAGACTGGACCCAAGGACAATGCCCTGATCCAGGCTGTGCCTCTGGCCAAAAGAAGCAAACCCCCATCTGCTGATCAAAGCTGCAGAACCTGTCAAGGGGTCAGAAGTGGTCTGCACAGAACATTGGCAGTGAGAAAAGAGTGGCCAGCAACCTTAAGAAAGGTCCTTAGGACAGTGTTGTGTGCCCTCAGAGGACACGGTGGGGCCCTGGTCTCTCTTCACCACCTGATTCCTGATGTGAGCCATTTGCTCAGACATGCTCTTCCTGCAGTTGCCGGCTGGTATCCTCACCAGAGCCCCAAAGCAAAGAGGGCCCCTAATTTGGAGGGGAACGTCCAGCACTTGTTGGGTAGGTAAAACTGTTTGTAAGTTAATGACTTCAGGTACTTGTGATACCGACGAACACAGGTTCTGAGCATGGTGTTGGGCCTTTGGAGGGCCTGAATTTTTATCTCATGTTGACTACTAAGGAGAAAATGGCTTTCAACTTGGGAAATACCATATATAGTGTACATTCATAGATTATGAAAAGTTTCAAATCTTTTATTTTATGTACTCTGGATTTAATGAAAAATCAAGACTTGAAATTATATGAAAATTGAGATTTTTTAAAGTATACCTATATAGCTTCTATCTATCAATCTGTCTGCTTATCTATCAATCAACTATCTACCAATCTGTATGAGTAAAGTCCCACAAATATACAGGTTATTTTATTCTGATAATTGCTTTTGGAATCCTACCTTATACCAAGCTAGATTTATATGTCAAGTTACAGGAAATGAATAGGACAACCTTCTTGAGTGCTAAGCATCTTAGACATACTCTGTCAAAAAATAAATAAATGGCCTTTTATGAATGTTTTGATTTAATATTTCTTGCAATACAAATATCCAAGAGATTACACAATCTGATTCATGAACCTCAGATAACATCTCTTTAAAAATTTGTGGAAAAGATCTCACTAAAGATCTACAATCTTTAAAGATTAGGCTAAATTACATTATTAAAGCAGGCTGAATTCCATTAGAGCTTAATATTTTGAAATAATTATGTAACTATCTGTGTTCCCCCTAAAATAAATTTGTTTTTGTAATTTTTTTTCCCATGGAAGTGTGGATACTCTTGGGTTAAATGCTGCTCTTTCATGTCTGCCACATACCAGATCATTTTGACATGAACCTCTGTCTTTCTCCAGATTTGCTGCTACCATTGAGAAAGGTCAGAAGGCGTTTCCATGACAATTACTCTACAATGGCCATCTGTGAGGGTAAGGAAGTCACTACTGCTTTGTGACATATCTCCATTAAAAACAATATGTCACATGAAATATGCACAGCATAATTTTATATGCACAAATTACTAATATTAAATTAGTACCAAATTATATACAAGCATTGTTCTAAAAATGTCTGAAAATAAAACTTTCTCGTGCTATTTGTCTTTCTCAACAGGTTTTATAATTAATATTCAGTTTATCCATTTAAAACATATTTAAATATTTTAAAACCAGCTTTGCACTAGCTTATTTCCTTAAAGATTATACTAAGGGGTTGATTTTCTTAAAGTGTTATGGTAAAAATGTGTCACTTCCTCTCCCACGATTTCCAATAGGGTTAATCAAAACTATATTTTAGAATGCTTATGTCTTTCATTCAATCTAAAATAAAGATACTAAAGACAAAAACAAAACAAAACAAAAAGAATCATACTAGTAGTTGACTTATAAGCAACAGACCTTTATTTTATCCTGTACATTTAAAGTTGTACTTGATCTTGTTGATTTCAACCTTGTTTTGAACTTGAATCATTCCTGTTGTATATGAAAATAAAATACAAGCAAATAAAAACTTGAAATTCACTAAAATGGCTCTCTTCAGTTGGATACTGCTAGATTGTTCTTTCTCTATAAAGACAAAAATAGGTATGGGGATCACAAACCAAAAATGAAGATGTAGGAACTCAGTCCTCATTCATTCCAGTTATAGCAACCCTTCCAATCCTTTTTTTGCCAGCAAATTTTTTTAAATATATATTTTTAAAGATATAGTAAGTTTTAAATTTCTATTTTTATATCCTTAATTACCTATTTTTTTTTTACATTTGGTATTTTAAAAATCTAGATCTGTCAAAAAATGTTTAATTGAAACTTTTTAGAAAGCATACTTGTTACTGAAAAATTAATCAGCAAAAATCAGTGAGCTAATTTTAATGATGATTACTATTTTAATGGGGGAATATTTTTAGACCTATCTGGAATGCAAAAATGCTTTCCGACTTGGTGCGATTTAAAGTGAGTACAAACTGCGCTACGCCGTATCCAACAAGCACAGCACATTATCTTAATTCAAGTTAGAAAGATATTTATGGAATAGACTAAATGCTGCTGCAGTACAGGTAATGAATAAATGATACAGGAGACCAAATTCTGGTAAGTGGGTAATGAGACTGTCCCTGCAGTGGCTGCAGCCAGTCACTGTCCTGCTGAGAATTGCAATGATTTCACTCTAGCCCATTTTTCTTATTTTATGAATAAAAAAATATATCTGTCAATTTAGGTTAGGGCTGTAAACTACTGTATTATACCTGGTGGGCTATGTTTATGACTCTCGTTAATCAAAAATGAGTGCTGTGCGTCCACTATTTAGTCAGAGCAGAGAATGGAATTTTCCATAGAACATCACGTTATGAATTGCTATGACTCATAATATGTTCCCATAAATAAGCCCTCTATGAAAAGTGTATTGTAATAGTCTCTGTGTGGAATATCCTTCCCGATAGTTTTTGACCTCGGTATCTGTTATGTGAACTACATTTTCTGTCGTTTGTTTTCACAGTTGAAGCATTAGATGAAACCATAATATTTACTGCTGCACATTTGTCCACTGTCGGTAAAATATATTGCAAGACAGCATCCTGCTATGATGGTGAGGGGCACAGAGAACTCAGGAAGGGAGAGTGTCCAGGTCCATCCAGAGTGTTGGCTAAATAGGCAATGTGTAAGTTGCTTGTTTCTAGAGCACCCTTGTAAGTAAAATTAATTGTACTGAAATATGTTCAAAAGAAACTACCATGTTTTAAATTAGCCTTGTGAGATTGGAGAATAATGATGATGATCATCATCATCATCATAATAATCAATCACATAGCTGTGATTTTTCAGTACCCAGATAACTAACAGCAGTGACAGTTGCTTCTCTTCTTGGTGTCTACAGTGGTCAAGGACAGTGACTCCAAGATAGAGGACATCTCTGTCTTATTTCTCCTCAGAACACTGTGGATAAGTTAACACGTAGAGCTTTTGACTCCAGTGGCAACTGGCCTGAAACTGAAAGTATTTCCTCTTGGCAATTAGCATTCATCAAACCACAAAGAGATGTATCCATGATGACCAATGTACCATCAGCCCAAGGATGGTCCCTGAAAAGGACTCCGTGGATCCCAGCCTTGCATCCTGCAGCAAAAACAGGATGGAATTAAATTGGAAATAATGATTATTCTTTCTCTGACAGACATTTTTGTTAACCATGGCCCCTCCTGAAAATATTTATTTAACCTTTTATAGTATATGAAAGTACCACTTTAATTAGATAAATGCTCAATTCCATTTTCAGTGCTATGATTTTAAATCTTTCAAAGCATCTCCTGATATGCAGAACATATGATATGGTCACTGCTTTGAAGGGATTCCTCTTTATATGCTATGAACATAGTCACTGTATTTACTGGATGTATTTACTGTATACTATACATGTGAGAGTACTCAAATCTACCTGCCTGGACCCACCTTTCATCATCCGAGAGATACAAATCCATCTTATACACCATAAAAGGGAGATTTTATTTTTTGTAAATATGTACCTACTAACAAGTGGTAGTATATATCAGAATGAGACCCGGGTTTGGAATAAGAGAGTAGATTTTAGTCCTTGTAAAAATACACAATGGAATGAACAACTTTTCTCCCCATCTCACCTCCTGTATAAAGACATTGTTTTCCCAGCACAACAGGAAGAAATTAATATAAGATAGAGGTCTGACAACATTCTTATTGAGCTCTCACATATTGGACTCCTCTTTAGGCTCAGGTGTGCAGAAAACAAAGAATCATAAATGTTTATATAATAAAACAGCTTAGAAAAGTGTATTGCTGAAAGTACAGGTAGCCAGCCACTCACTAGCCACCCTACAGTCTTTGACAATAATCAACATTTGTTGCATTTAATTCCCTCCATTCCATTTTTTTGTTCTCTCATGAGATTTCAAGAGCCTCATTACCCACTTACCGCTTACGAACCTTATAGTTTGTCTAAACCCATCTGTGACTACGGAGATCATCCCCAAAGATCATTTACTCTGGTCTTATCTGAAACTGGACATAAAATCAGCTCATCAGAATAGAGCCTTTCTCCCATGGGTGTCATGGCACATACCTGTAATCCCAGCAGCTCAGGAGGCTGAGGCAGGAGGATCTTGAGTTCAAAGCCAGCCTCAGCAAAAACAAGGCACTAAGCAACTCAGACGCTATCTCTAAATAAAATACAAAATACAGCTGGAGATGTGGCTTAGTGGTCGAGTATCTCTGAATTCAATCCCTGGTACTAGCCCCACCCCACCCCCCAAAAAAAGAATAAAGCCTATCTACATCCCATCTCCACAGCCAATCTACTGAGCAGGATGAAACACAGAAATTTCCATTATTAAGACTTCTAGTCTTTTATCTTCTTTCTTTTTTTGAATCCCCTATATTTCCTCTTCCTTTCAGTGGTGTCAATTTTATCTTCTACATCTCTTTATGTTCCCCCAGAAGCCGACCTTGAGACAGGATTTGACTACAAGGATTTGGGAAAGAAAATCTTCCAGGACAAGCCCGTGGGAGAGGGAGAGGAGAGCACACCCTGCATCCACCCTGGGAGACCTGGAGTCTGTTCCTCCTGGAGACAGGTGGGGGCTTTTGTGCTCTGCACCTAGTTGGTCCTGGGGGAAACCAGGTGGAGGAGAATGTGGAACTTCTTGGCTCTTCCAGAGTTATCTCCAGAGCAGAACAGAGAGAGGTGGAGAAATGTGCAAATTGCTATAGAGATCATCCCCAAAGGTCATTTACTCTGGTCTTGTCTGAAACTGGACATAAAATCAGCTCATCAGAATACAGCCTGGGAAGAATGGGATGGGGCAAATCCTGAGTCTGCTACTGCTCTGCTCTTACAGTTCTTAAAGAGATCAATACATTCATTCACTGGCTGCTCCTCCATTATTTAAGTATAGGTAGTCACGATGCTGTATTTAACTCTGTGTATCAAGGATGTGATAGAATATTCTGGGGATCCTCTTATTTAACGTATATTGTCCATCATTGGTACTTGTGTTTAAGGCACTTTTCAGATGAATATTTGCCTCCTGGGAAGTGAAATGAAACAATGATTAAAAAATGAGGGAAGAAGACATTTCCAGTTACACTATTCTATCCCTCATAACGTAATAGACTAATGGCATAAATCAAAGGTTAGATTGTGTCTTGTTTATACAGAAAGAAAAAAGAAAGAAGAAAATGAACAGAAATAGCAAGTCATGGGTTTTGTAATTGGGCACTTAGGATAATCTCAAGAACTCCTAAGTAGGAGGTACAAGAAAATGACTAAGAACTTAACATGTATTGAGACTACTCTTCTAAGTGAGTTAGTTTGTAGAAGGGACCTCGTTCCATTTACACAACTGTCATTATGGTTGAATTATGCTCTTTACATCAAGAAAACTATAGCTTAAGTGAAAGTACTTGTCCGAAGTCACATAACTTGCAAAGAACAAAGCTGGATTTCAAACTCAGGACTTTTCTCCTTCTAAAAAGTAGACATAGCTTTTAACTGATGCTATTTACATCGTAAATAACAAAAGGGAGGAAGACAGAAAAATTCAATTACAGAAAAATGTTACTTAGAACCAAGCCTTTGAAACATCTGTTATTTTCCATTTAATTTACTAAAAACTTAACCAGAGTCCTAGGATCACACCTACAACTGTCAAATAAATCATGTCAGAATACATTTAAGCTATGTGTCTTTACCATACAATATGATAAACATCAGTTTTTCAATGTGATTGAAAAATTGTATTACACAGTCGTGTACACTTTCATTCACGCATTTATACATTCATTTAACAAAGAATTATTAAGCATTGATGGTGTTTTCTGGCAACTGGGAATGGAAAGATGATTAAGAAGAATCTCCACCATCAAAAGAGCTTCTTATGTAGTAATTGGAGTCAAATGAGTTCAATAAAATGCTCTAGGACTAGACAGAAGATGTGTTTGTGCCATGGAGCATAAACAGTGGAGTGGTCAGTTCCACGTGGCACCCAGGAAAGGCTGCAAAAAGAGACCTGTGTTTAATTAAAGTATTTAAAATTAACAGATACATCTCAGCCCTAGAGATAAAAAGTGGGCATCTAGGGGTAGGGAACAGAGGTAAACCAACAGGAACCAAACTCAAGAATCAGCATGATTTGAATCAAAACATAACTGGGACTCAGGTACACTGGGATATCTGTGATGCCTAGTCACAAAAGTAACAGTTCAATTAAATATATAATTTAAATAATTTAACTCTTCATCAAATATTTGAGAAAATGTAGAAAGTTAAGGAGACCCTATTTCATTTTTTTAGCATTTTATTGCTGCAAAAATGCCTACAGAAAATAGAAAAAAATATATCTGGGACCAACTTGATGAAATGTCACAGAGGAAAGACCCTTGCATAGCCAGCCGCCACCCAGGCCAAGGGGAAGGTGCGAGCAGCATGTGCAGAATCCAACTCCCCCAGTCCAGATGCTGGACCTTGCACCACTGCACTGTTGGATTATCCCCCTCTGCCCCCTGGTGTCCTCCCTCACTGTGGCCCCCTCAACTTTGCTCTGCAGCCTTTTATCTGCCTCCCTCAATCCACTTCTGATTAATTAGAACAGGCTCATCTTTGTTTTCTTTAGTTTATGCACTTAAAATGCCCCATATTCACTGTAGCAGAGACTGACAACTAGCCGCACAAAATCTGGGGCTGGCCTCTCTTTTCAGGTCATGAAGTCACACTAAATCTCCCTGTTTACTGTAAGGTAGAGGTGGCCATGTGACAGAGTTCCTATTATGGTAATATAAGCTCCCATGATATGTGTCACTTGACCCTATTATTACAGAATTAGACTTTGGGTCAGTTTTATTGAATTGGGTTTGTCTTTTAATGCTTCTTAATTGATGTCACCAAGAATAGGTAGATGACAGGCAGAGCCATAAGGAACAAAAAGATGTCCCTGAATCACATTACCATATGGAAGGAAACTCCCTAACAGGATGCCAACTCAAACCTTTCCATTAGGATGAAACTTTCCTGTATTAAGTGATTGGAATGATGGTGTTTATTTGTTACAGCAGCTAGCATTACTCATACACCAGCCAGCAGTTGAACTAACAACAAGGATGTGTTGTTCATCCTGTCAAGTAGGAAATGCCTTACTGTGAGGAATCTTAATCTGCTACATCACCCAGATATAGACTGTTGGGAGCAGTGTGAGAAGATTAAGGGTTTAGGACACAGAGAACATTAAAGTTATTTGCAGATATCTCATACCCCTCCTTTGTCACTGTTAAGGTTTTAGCTTATTATTTGGGCAAGAATGACAATTGATGCATGTGTAGGAAAAAAACCTGATAGTATTTTTGTTTCTAAGACAAAACCAGATATGCAACCTAGACAAAAAGATGAAGGCAATGAAATTGACCTCAAGTCTCTCATAAAACTACGCCAAGTGCAGTGCTAGTAGGAGCTAAATCAAATAGCAAAAAAGGAGGAGAGGATGTGGGTGGGTTGGTAAGAGAGACATTGTGGAAATAAAATTAACAAGAGCTGATTGTAATTGGAAAGAACAAGGAAGGCAAAACTGTGGAGACAGAAAAAAGCAACCACATCAGTGGAAGATATTAATAGGGGAGAATGGGCAGGGAGGGAATGTTTGGGACTCAAAGCACCTTCACTCAAGTTTCTGTAATTCTAAAACTAATAAATAAAAAGAAGATGATGCTTTCATGTTATAATTAGCACATATGCTTAAGTTATAGTCATAAATTTACAACTTAATTTATGTTTCCATTTATAGAGACCTATGTTTGATTTTGTACTCATCAGCTGCTATAGGAGAGATGAAATGAGGTGAGGTGGTTGTATAATGTTACTTTGTTGTGATATCACTTACAGTTCTATAACACACCATCACTGTCTTTAAGCCCTACAATTTGAGTCAAAAAAAAAAAGGCAACAACCTTACTACAAGTTATTCAAATGTTCTTTTTTACAGTACTGAGACAAAGAAAAAGAAAGTCCAAGTGACTTAACCATGATCTCCTTCCAAGTGTGAGGAGAAGTTGGCAGTGAAATAATTCCTAGACTCCAGAACATTCCTTGCTCTTGGTTGGGGGTGAGGCCTGGGGCCAAGCAGAAGAACTCATGATTAGAATTTATGTTGACCGACTCAACTGTCGGTCCTCAGAAAGACCAGCCAAGGGAAGGCACAGTCAGTAGGCCTACAAGACAAACCGCCTGCTGTTTTCCTCCTTAGGAGGAAATTTACGTCTGCAGCAACACCTTCCAACTATACCAGTCGAGTGAGCCACTCCAGACCACAGCCTGGATCCAATTTCAGACAAATATTTCCCCTGTGCAATCGCTACTGCTGACCCTAACGCTGGGGAGATGAAAAACAGAAACGTGAATGGTGGCCAAAAAGACTCATGGAGGAACAGCTTTCCTTAGTATTTTGTTCCCCCAAATGTGTGTGACCCTCAGCTGTTCACAGGTGGGAGAAGTATCCTGGGCATCATCAAACCCAAGAAGTAACACTGACAGCTTACAGAGGACCCACCCTTCCTCTGTACTGGGGTGAGAGGATATCAAAAGATTCTTCTTGGTGAGCATTCAGAAAACATGTTGACATGTACAACATGTACCTCCATATTGTAGGTAACTTTGGGTCCAGTAATTCTTTGTCTGGGGCCTGTGCTGTGAATTGTAGGATATGTACGTCTCCGGGTGCCCTTTATCCACCAGGTGCCAATAACAATCCCTGCGTTGGGATAAACAAATATGTCTTCAGGTATTGCCATATATGTCCTAGTGCCTATGAGGGTGACACAAAAACGACCCTCAGTTGATGATCATTTCTATAGACAACCTTCTTAATGCAATGAAGATTTATTTTGTACAGGTCTTTTCTGACCTTCTTTTTTTCATTTTTAATTAGTTGCTGCCATGCACAGCCCAAAGATATAATTGATTGGATTCTTAATTCTGTGATTTCTCTCTCCATTTGCAAAGTAAATGAGGGCTGATATTCATTCATTCAACACAGAGGCTGTGTTTTACCAAGTGATTCCCCTGAAGGAGCCTTCCATGTTCCTAAATCCAACCCCTGGGGTGGGGGTGCTAACATAAGCTCCATCGATGTGAGGAAAATTGCAGCAGAATAGTTCAAATAAAAAGGCCAAACTACATGATTCATTTTGGAAGAGAATTT
This sequence comes from Spermophilus citellus, assembly GCF_964194105.1. Classification (NCBI taxonomy): domain Eukaryota; kingdom Metazoa; phylum Chordata; class Mammalia; order Rodentia; family Sciuridae; genus Spermophilus; species Spermophilus citellus. The sequence continues at coordinate 91,180,663 of NC_138187.1, forward strand.
CAAAAAGTGAGCCCTATTTTATAAATTCACATTTTTATTTTTATCCAGGACTCTGATGGTTCCACTAGAGATAAATGATTCTTTCTCAGAGGGGAAATAAGAAGCAGTTTAATCTTGGCCTTCTATTGCTTGAAACTATTCCACCTCTGTGAACTTGTTTCATATTTTAAGCTACTAAGAAAGGACTAAAGAATTTAACAAATTCCCATGTGACCACATATCGCTGATAGAAGAACTTGTAATTTTAAAAATCTTCCTCTTTCTGAACAGACATTCAGTATCATCTACCATAAAATATATTTTGGTGTCATTCTGTCTCAGTTTGGTCCAGAAACATTCATATTTATGTATTAGTTTTTCTAAAACACTTTTTTGTTGAGAACATTTTTTTCTAGATAATATGCTAAGCACTAGGAATAATTCTTTGAACATGAGGGATACTGGAGTCCACATAAGGCTGACAATATTGTGGAAGGTGGTTTCACTTAAGTGGTAACTGAAATGTCCCAGTACAAGGGCCAGCATGGAAAACACAGGTACTTCCATGAGAAGAGAATAGAACTGACAAAAGATTAAGCAATTCCACTTATGAGTACATATCCTGAAACACTGAAAGAGGAAAATGAAGGAGCTGTGCATACGCCCGGGTTTAGAGCAGCATTATTATAATAACTAAAAGGTCGACTCAAACTCAGGTACCTGTTGGTTCAATCCACATAGCTGGCAACTCCTGTTATTTCTTTTTTGTTTGTTTGTTTTATTCTTGGTTTTGATAGTAACTATCCCAATGCATGTGAGATGACATCTCACTCTGGTTTAGAATGGAGTAGGGGAGTCAGGTAATGACTTTCTTTTTGGAAAAGCTGTCAGACAACAGCGTAGGGAAGTTCTTAAAGAACTGTTAGAATGGACACAAGGACAATAGATAACAGCTGTCTCAGGGCAAGAGATAATGGCAGGCTGGGCCAGGGTTTGGTAGCAGAGATTAAAATGACTCAAGGTGAAACATCACGAGGAGATTTGAAGTGTGCAGTAGAATAGGAGTTTTTCTATCCCAGAAGAGCTGTTTGAACTATTTTGATTCATTAGAGACGAACTGATATTCCATTGACAATTGAAATTATGTGAGTGAACAGGAGGAGAACTTAGGATGAGAAGGAAGAAGATTTGGACTCCATCACTCCAACATGGATTCCATTGATGTTGCGAAGTAAGGCTGAAAAGGAGGTTAAATCAATGATGTAAAAAGAGAATTGGACCACGTGGTCCATCTGCACCCAAGGAAAGTCAGGACATCACAAATGAGGACTGATCTGGAGTAATAATGCCCTTGTGTGGTCAAATGAGATGTATAAAAATTGTTATAGGATTTGTGTTCAGGGGAGTCATTAGTGACCTTAGACCAGGATATATTAGTGCAGCTAAGTGGGAGGAAATCAGCATAAAGGGATATAAGATGTGAGAAATGGTAACAAAATGAAACAAAATTAGAGCCTATGTTTTTGGAGAGATACACCTGGGACAGGGGAAAATGAGTCAGTAAGTCAGGAGGGGATTCTCTTTTTATTTCTTCAAATGACATAATAAAGATATATTTTGAACATATAAAGAAGTATGTTTTCTCAGAGAAGAAGGTAAGAGGTCAGGAAAGATCTGGATAGAAAAATAAGAGACCTAGAGATTGAGCCATTTTAGGCAAAGAAATGCAGACAGAAGGAGGTAATATTGAGACATAGATTTTCTAACCCGCTTTCAGAAAAGAAAATATTTTGAGGGGAAGGAGAAAAGGAAAGAGACGTTCACGTGATTGTCTCTTTAACACCAAGAAGAAGGTACCAGGGTGCTTGCTCACCCTCTTCCAGTGCTGATGTCACATCAGAGTCCCAGCAGAGCTTGGTGAGGTGGAGAGACCCAGTCTTTCCTGAGACATACTTGACTCTTCTGCAATATGACAGCAATGTGGCTCTGGCCCAAAGAGTGAGACAGAGCTGAAGAGCAAGCCAAGGAGCTGACCTCTACTAGGTTTTGTCCAAAATGACTGAGATCCACAGAGAAGTCTGCTACTGAGGACTGATCTACACTCCAGGGTGTACACACTGATCGTGAAGACCAAAATGAGACCAAGAGAGTCCAGGGAGACCATCAAGTTATGAGAATAGATCAATTTCTCCAGTTACAGAATCAAATGTTACTAGGGCATCCAACAAGAAAGACAATGATCTTTTACATGGATACCAAAGGCAAGAGAGCTATGGATCGATATACAAGGCTCACTTTCTTTTCACCCAAGATCCCACGGAAAATATCTGATATTCAATTGATGAATAAGATCAGGTGTTAAAGCCATTTTAAAATTTAGAATCAGTCTCAACTTTCCAGATTATGTCTTAGGGAGGAGTCTGGATCCACTTTAAATTAATAAGTAGGTTTTCTGTTCTTTGCATTTCTGAATGTGATGTGCTTAACTTTGGGACCTCAGTACAGTGGGTCAGATAAGCACATCTCATTAGTGAAGATGATCCTAGTAAAGGGAAACTGATGAACATAACGGAAAAATATCAACCATGATAGGACAATGCCAACTACGGTCAAGTGTAAATGTTTCATTGTAGGTCCTCCTCCTCCTCCCCCAAAATAGTCTTCTAAACAATCTGAGACTTCCTGACTGGTCTCTGTTTTCATCTCAGCTGCAATGCTGTTTTTCTTTTCCTAAGCAAACACTTTAAAGTACTTCTGGCATAATCTGCTCCTGTGGAAGATATTCTGCTTTCTGTCTCCACATCTTAGAACATTTCTTTCAAGTAAATGTTGGCAACATCAATCTGCAAGAGTCACATCTTCTTAGCAGCAGATTTTTAAGATGCTTTCCTTCATCAAAATGCTGGCAGTGATCCTAATCCCACCATGTTTACTTGTGGATAGTGAGTAAGCAACTCTGCACTCCTACCCACCACCACCTACGTTGCTGAGCTATGACTTCTCATAGGTCATAACCCTTTGGGTGTTCAATCTCCAAGACCAGCACAGAGTAAAACCCAAAAAATTCCAAGCTTTTTTACTCAGCTTCTCCCTCTCCTAGATTTTGTTTTGTTCTATGCTCTCAAAGAGAAGCCCTCACTCCCTCATCTTCAAATCCCATCTTTTCAGTGATCTCCCAACCACAGGCCAGTAAAGAGCTACATTTGTGGGATTCATCTCATCCTTTTGCATGACTCATCACAGGTGAACCCCCCTGAAATCAGAACAGGAGTGGACAGAGTACTCAGTCTCTGCATGTGATGCTGCCTTCCTGTTCATTATAGTCAGTTGAAACACTGACACAGGAAGCTCTTCACCCATGGTGCAGGGGTACAGTCCTATAATCCCAGCAATTTGGGAGGCTGGGGCAGAAGGATCTCAAGTTCAAAGCCAACTTAGTGAGGCCCTAAGCAACTTAGTGAGACCCTGTCTCTAAATAAAATATAAAAAGGGCTGGAGATGTGGCTCAGTGGATAAATGCCTCTGTGTTAAATCCTCAGTACCAAAAAAGAAAAAGTAAAAAAAAAAAATCCCTGTGGACAAGGAACTAAAATTTAATAACAGTGTAATGTTTTAAAATAATACTTCCAGATGACTTAAAAATATCCATTAAGTAGTACTGCTGAAGCAATTAGAACACCTTAGGAGAAAATCCTCAGACATTCAATCAACATTCTATATCACTAGATCCTAAAAATAAATATAAAGAAAAACAAGAATCCACTTTGCATTGCAGTCAGAAAATGTGAAATGCGTAGAGGTTCCCAAAGTTGCAAAGGAAAATAGATAGCATGGATAGCTCACATTGTGGTTCTTTAAGTTCTCACCTGGGCTGAGAAAATTGTATTTTCGGGAACTCTCTTTTCTGTGTTTCCAGTGATGTTGGGCCATAAGTAATTTCAAGCAGGGAAATGAGGAGCATCCATTAAAAAATACATATACCTCACATACTTTTTCAACCCCCTGCTGCTATTGATGTTGAGCCTGCAACTCCATTAGTCTCTTTGATTTTTGGATCAGGTGTGTATGTGTGTCTCAGCTACTGCAGAGCACCCTCCTAAGCAAGGACCACAGTGACAATATCTGATGTGGACTGCAGCCTATCCTTAAGAACCTTGGCTCATGCTTTGGTTCTAGTTTACCCTGCTTTCTTGTACTCTGTGCTCATTTTTATTTCCCAACGGCCTGTTCTGTAGATAGCATCAGACACAGAAATCATAGGTTTACAGAAATGATTCAACCAGCAACTATGATTTCCAAAGATCCCATGCCCAAACACCCGTTCATAGAGTTGTTATGCTTCTCTGATTCAATCTAACACAGAATTACATACTAAGAGGGGTTCTAGGTCAACAGAATCTCTGATTCTGAGCTTCTTGAATTATTTCTGGGTTTTCTTGAATTGTTTTCCTGATTAAATTTAAAGAATAAAGATGCCATTTTCAGTAGTGAAAGGACTAATAGTCCCCAGCTTAGTGATAAAATCATTGCTTAAATCAACCCACTTAACTATTTGGCAGGCTGAGGTAGGAGTTCAAGGCCAGGCTCAGCAACATACCAAGACCCTGTCTCGGGGGAAAAAAAAAAAGAAAAGGAAAGAAAAATCTATCACATTTAAATACTTGTTCCTAACACTTATTAGAGTAGAGTTCTAAGTGACTAACATTTATGAAATCTGACCATTCTAATGAAAACAGTGTTATCAGGTTGTTTGGTTACTTCTAACTGTGCTGGGGAACTTGGGAATGAAAATAATGAGCTCAGGGCTTTGGATTCTTAGATCAAAGTCTATATAAGAAACCTAAGCCAGACACAGTGGTGTACACCTGAAACCCCAGCTACTTAGGAGTCTGAGGCAAGAGGATGCAAGTTCAAGGCCAGCCTCAGCAATTTAGTGAGAACCTATCTCAATATTTAATAAACATGGAAAGAGCTGGAGATGTAGTTCAATGGTAAAACACTCCTAGGTTCAATTACCAGTACTACCAAAGGAGGAAGGAAGGAAAGAAGGGAAAGAGGAAGGGAGGGAGGAAGAAAGGGAGGCTAGTCTAAAAGCTTGTAGATTGGCATTGAAAGAAATCCTATCTCCTATAGACAACGTATTGAGATTTCTAAAATATTACCCATTTTTGTTGGGGGTGGCAGAATTATAGTTGACATTGAAACCTGCAACTTTATAAGTACCCATTCATTATAATTGGGACACTTACTGGGAAGGAGTGAGATCTGGAAAGAATGGGATCCTGACATTTGGGATGGAGGCAGATGAGAAAATTCTGATGAATTTTAGGACCAGAGTGCTTAATCCTGACAGCCTCTTCAGCTACTTTGCCAGTAGAAGCAGCCGTCATTCCTGCCCAGGGAGGTTAGTCTCCTTTCCTAATGTGAACCAGATGGGATCGTGCTTGCCAGGAAGCCCTGTTAATCCCTGTTAAGGTCTACTCCCATTAATCTCCTTTCATCTAGACCTATAATTAGATTCAAGTCCCAAACATGTGATGGAGAAGAGTACACACCCAAAGAGTTTTTCATGATCTGTCAAGCAATATCAACAAAAGTCAGGATGGGGGTATAAGAATGGCAATATATCTATAGGGCAGAGGATTAACTTGGGAAGAATAGGAAGTTGGATCATGCTCAATGTATGGAATGGAGTTTACTGATTCACTGTTGCAGCTTGAAGGCCAAGAAAGGCTGTAACATTTGTTTGGTTGGTTGCCTGAGTCATGGATCCAGAATGAAGTTGAAACATCATCACATTCTTGGTACATAGAGAAAGACACTCAAAAGCTTAGGGAGGTTGAAATGTGGGGGTGGATTGGACATAGCAGACTACTCACCCACCTGGACATGTCCTTCACCTCAGCCTTGGTCTTCCCTTTTGGCTTTGTACTTTATTATGATCTACTAAATTACCAAGCAATATGAGAGTCCGTCATGAACCAAGTGTTGTATTTCTTACCCACCAAACCATACCGTTTACTTAGTCTTCCAAAGACATTCTTATATTATTATAATTTAGGAAGTGGACAAGAGTGACTCCATTCCTGATTTTCTGAGAAAGGTGTACTTCATTTAATATTATGTGTTTTTTGAATTGATAAAATTATCAATCCTCTCTATGGAACTATTCCTTCAGATAGTTGAACAATCAAAATAATAGTAGATCAATAGTAAATTTAGTTAGTGATAAACAATGCATTTAACAGTGTCTAAGGATAAATATTAAGCAAAACCAGCTCAAGTTACAAACTTCATGAAGTCATGAAGGATCTGTCTGGTGTAAAAATCCATCAAAGCCTATATTATATAGGGTAAGTGAGATGTGTGGGAAATGACTTCTACTGAAGGGCAGAAGTTTTTTTGTGAGAAAAGATAGTTCAATTTCCTCTCTCCAAGCTGTCTTTTTAAAATAACACAACCTAACACACTTTCTGACACAGCTCCACATGACTCAGAGGCCCTTCTTAGAAGCAGACCAGACCACATTCACGGGGACTGAATCACCTCTAACCTCTGGTCTTGGTGAGGATTACTAATCAGGACATGTTTTCATTCCTAAGATAGTATGGGAAAGTTCTCATTTGGACAGTTAACCTAACGTTCAGTCAATTATACCACTGTTCCCCCTGCAAACGAGTTTGTTTTTCTTCGTTTCTCATTGCCTCACCCAGGATGAAAGATGACCCATCTAAAAATTACATGTCTTCCAGGGTAAATACAAAGCCCTCATTTCTAGAAAATAAACAACAATTCCTGAAATGATTTTTAAAAATGAGCAAGTCATTCATAACAGTATGTAAAGTTTGCCCACGTTAGGGATTTCAGCTCCGAGGGGTATGATATCCTGTGAGTTAATTAGGCCAGGAAAACATTTCCTATTCCAAGTCCAAGGGAAAAAAAAATTGTTAAAAGTCAAACAAAATTTGACATTTCTCTTCGGATTAGAAACTGAGAAATGAAAAGTATATCCCTAATCTCTACTCCATTGTACATCCTGGGATTGTGATACTTAGACTTTCATAATTTTGTATGAAACCTTAAGAACATGTGTTATTTAAAAATAACTCTATCATAGTAGAAAGACAATGAAATGTGAGCTGTCAGAAGTCCAGGATCAAATTGTTTCCTTTTCTGTTCTACTGTAGCTGACAGTTTCTTTACTTGAAAAGTGAAGATGGATAATGTTTTTCTCAAACGTGAATAAGACAGGCTCGTGCATATGGATATTTTTTAGGTCTTGAGAACTTTTTAAGTGTGATCGCTGTGAATCACAGCAAATATGGAGCTGTCATGGCCAGCCTCAACTCCAAAGGACAGATTTCTGTAGCTCACCAAGTGTTTCCTTAGTGACAGGGACCAGATGATAAGGAATCGGGATCACTTCCTATGAGTGATGTTTTTTCCCTCAATTGTATGCTGAGCAGCACATTAAGTTTTAAGAAAAGGCCTTGTTGGGAGTCACATTTTCCCCTGGGAATTTGGTTAATCAGCCCAAGAACAGAGATCATTTTGGTAGCTGTGTTGATGTTCCAAGTCTCAGCCTCCTTTGTCTTCCATCCCAATAGCACTACAAATCAGTGAAGCTTTTAATTTATGATCTCTAAGCCCCTGCCAGACACTGATGGATTAAGTCATGGAGTAGGGGAGAAAATTCTTGCCTGCAATCGTCATCTTCCAGGTGTGTCCATGTGTAGATCCAGAAGGACGCAACCTGGTAGGAAGTGACTGCATGTTTTGTTCATATTCCTGTTGACAAAAGCGAATGCTGCAGCTGTAACCCTGAAATCATCACTGCGGTGACCTTCAGTAGACAAAAAATTTAAAAAAATTATACATAAGATTGTGAGTGTCATCTCCTGGGCTCCTCTGAAAATCTCTATTTTGGGGGCAAATTCAGTACTTCATTTCACTTATAGATTTTTAAAATAATCCACAGTGGCAAAAATTAATTAATAATAACAATAATAATAGCAATTCTTTTTCTAATTTCCCCAGATTTCCAGCCTCATTTTTGTGTTTTTTCAATAGGGGAGTACAATATCTGACCATCCTAAATACAAATTGATTTCCATTCTCTTCTTCTTCAGCGCCCCACCACCAGCCCACCAACCCCTGTTGCCTCTAATATATGCAAGTAATCAGTGGGCAGTTTGGCTGTCTTTCCCTGGATGCAAATTTCTTTTTCACAATTTTAACTTAGAAGAAGAAAAAAAAGAATAAAATCCAAAAAATCCCCAACCAAAGCATGGCAAATATGTAAATAAATAAATGCACAAAGCCTCCCCGGAGTTGCTTGACTGAGATATTAGAGAATAACCTTGAACAGCATATGTCTGGCTGTTGACCTGGCGAGTCGGGAGAGAGATGGGAATAAACCCGTGGGGCCACATCTGGGAGTGCAAGTGTGTGAATGGAGCTTAGCTGGCCTCCCACACAACAGGAATTCCACCTAAAGTATGCACTCTGCATGGGAGGACTAAAAACAAAATGTGTTTAGAATATCACTAAGGAAACCCAGATACATTATCTCAGCCAGAAGACAGCAGAGTTAGTGAAGGTCTCCAAATGACTAACACAGAGTACATGCTGTAATAAGGTTGTTGAAGCCGGGAAATTGAAACACCAAAGTAGGGGGTGGGAAGGTGGAAATATTTAGTAAAAAGAGCAGGGTCCCTTCCTTTACACAGCACCGGGAAAGATTTCCACTGTTTTGTTTTCTCATGTCTGTGGGGTTTCACAAGCAAAGAACGATTAAAATAAAACACCGAGTCTTTCTACTTTGAGTCTCTGACTGCCAAAAATTTATCTGACAAATATCAAGGTGGTTGTTCTTGCTTTGACACCTGGGAAACAGTTTGTTTCAGTATCCAGTACATAATTTTAAGAGTTTGTTTGGATCCCAGAAACATGTTTGACTATACAATTTTGAAAGTATGTTTGGCTGTCCAAACTTCTACTCCAAGAAGGCATATTGGGTGTATGGGTGTGTGCTTTGAATTTTATTCAGTATTAGTTCTATTTTAATGCCAGTTAAATTGTAGCTTTGCAATGAACTACCCTCTAAAAATAAGTTGAAATATATTTACGTTTGTCAAGTTTAGGCAAAAGATACCATCTGTAGTATCCCTGAACAGCTCACCCACTACAGAGAGGTAACAGAGGCAATGGCTTATTGCAGCCTAATCTTTCTTCACTGTTCCTCATCCTACCTCCCTCTGGAGGAGTCTGACCTCGGTTCATCCATGCTCCTCAGTTTTGCCTTCATGGCTCCTGGGTACTGACTCTACTGATGCTCTGTTTTGGTAATTCATGTTTAACATCCAGACTCTTAAAATGTATAGTCTTGTAATCTCTGCATGGAAAAGCCTGTCATTCACTTTTTAATTTAGTGCCAAAATGGCTTCAGAGTAGAAGCCAGGGTCCCCACTGCTCAGAAGGAGTTTACTATTGCTGAACAGTGAATATGTTTAAAGTCGTGGTGAATCAGTCTCTTGTCTCATGAGAAATCAAGGTGATTTTTACATACACATGTAAAAATTGCACACATTTTTTGGATTTCTTTTTTAAATTGGATTTGTTTATTGGATTGGTTTTTCTTCCTTCCTTCCTTCCTTCCTTCCTTCCTTCCTTCCTTCCTTCCTTCCTTCCTTCCTTCCTTCCTTCCTTCCTTTCTTTCTTTCTTTCTTTCTTTCTTTCTTTCTTTCTTTCTTTCTTTCTTTCTATGACTGCTTATAAAAGATTTGTTCTAGGAAAACAATATATAAACCCTGAGACTCAAAAATCAGTATGGAACAAAAAGCTCTAAACCTTCTTTAGTAGAAATATTTGGCCGGTGCTACTAAGACATCTGGAATTGAGTTTACATCATGAGATAAATTATCTATTGATTGCAAGCAAAAGACACCCTTGTTCAAAAGCTTGTAAACATACATATCAGTTAATTCAAGCCATTTAATGTGAAGGCTAAGGAAAAAAATAGTAACTTTTAAGAAAAAAATAAACTTTGAAGATAATAATAATTACACTATGGTTTTCTAAGGTGTAAATTCCTACTAAAAACTAAAATTTACAAAAGAAGGAAAAAGAAAACCCTTTCAAGTTTTAACCAAAGAAATTAGATTCATTAACTCATTAATTTTAAGCCATTTATTAAGAATCTGCATTGTAACTTCTACAATACTAACTGAAGACAAACACATATACACATTGTTTAGTGGCAGAAATTGCAATAGATAATTCTGACAATTTTGTTAAAGATCTAAATCCAATCCAGCTAGAATTCCAGAAAATATTTTTAAAATGACAAATTTTGCTTTTTATCTTTAAATGTTGTAATTTAAAGATAGTATCTACATAATCTAAAGAAAGATTCACATTTTATATTGCTAGATAAATAAGAAGCATGGCTTGACCTGGATAAAATCTGAATATAATATAATCACTTGTTAATGGGCCTTTGGATATTGAGTAAGTTTTGTCTGAATATATTTGAAATAAGTTTCAAACACATTTCATTTTAAACACAATGTAGATGAGAACATTTTATTACCAGTAAGTATCTATTTATAAACCATAAGATTACATGATTAGAATGAACTTGTACCAAAGCATTTGATATAGAAAATCATAAGTTGTATATTTCTATCAATTCTGTGAAATTAATTTTATATTCTTATAACATTTGTATCATAATATTAAAAAATGCCACTAATTGAAACCATACTTTCTATGAAAATATAAGGCACAGATTCTTAGGGACTCTAACAAAAGTGTTATAGTATAAGCATCCATTCTTTTCTAAACAGTCATAAATTGATTCTATTATTCTACTTAAGACAAAATGAGCTCTCAAGATAAATTAATATTGCAGACAACTCTGAGAATTAAATAGGCTTCATTAGTCCTATCCTCCTACCTTTCACCTTGATTTTAGAGATTTTAAGTCTATTTAATTTTATATCTGATGTGTATATATTCTAGTTATAAGGTAATATAATTTGCAAGTTAATTTTGCTTTTATGACATTAAACTGTATGAACAACTTAAACCAATACAAAAGTGTGCGTCCTAATTGACATTAACAATGATGTTTTTCTACTACTTGTAGAGCAGTGAGTTTCTACTCTTAAGGATTCGGTTTTCTAGTCAGCTTGTATGAGGATGAAAGGAAAAAGCACATGTACTCTTTTACAGAAAGATAAGAACATAAAGTACTTTGGGGAATGAATCTTGAGAATAATGAAAACCTTGAGACACATTTTATATACTGTAAGAATATAAAATTGGGGGAGTGGCAGGGAATTTAGGGGTTGTAATGGAAGTGAAGAAATGATTAAAGTATGTTAATGCATGTGCGAAAATGTCACAATGAAACCAGTTATTCACTATAATTAATATGCACCAATTAAATTATCTTCTTTGGGCATATTGCCATCTTAAAAAAAAATGTTATTCTTTCTACACTCCACCTGTAACCTCATTCACTTTTCCAATTGAACTTGAAAATAAATAATATAAAATTAATTTTTTGAAGAATGGATAAAGTGCAGATTCAACTCATGATTTTCTACATCAAACCCTGTGACACTTTCTTTATGTATAAAATAATTTTAAAAATAACTTGAGACTATTTCTCTCCGTCTTAAGAAACACATTGGAGAATGTATGTAATATGAATTCTCACCTAATTTGTATCACATTTTGATTTCCAATTTAAAAGCTAGGAAACACCTCTAAGAATTATATCAAATGGATTCAATAGCCATGATGGTGCAGACTACAGATAGGGCACACAGGAGGGAGGTGGCTGACTAGTAGCTTTGCTTATCAGCAAATTAGCCCTCCAGCAGCCAATTACTGTGCTCCACTGCCTTCTTTGGGGAGGGTGGTTAGGAAAAGCCAAGTAGCATGATAAGGATGCCCATGTGGAGACCTAGTGCAGTTGTTCCCTCACTCTATCTCGGGACAAATCTCTGAGACTCGTATTTTCATTTGAAAATGTTAGTAATAGAAAATAAAACACACCTCATATAAAAAGATACATGAATGTAAGATTAATAATTAAATTATGCATAGAATATGTTTACCTCTACTGAGTAGCAAGATGGTTAAGTCAGCAGAAACAAAATCAAAACTTAAAATAGCTCTCAGCACCAGGTTTGAAGTCCTTTGCTCTCTCATCATTGAAATGATCGTACCCTCACCACAAATATCTCAGCCAGCTACCCACAATATATTCAGTGTGTTCACTGACAGGATGGGTGTGGAGATAGCCCAGTCCAAGCCCCTGAACACTCATCACCATGCCTGTGGCCAGGATGCAGTGCACATTTGGTATGGGATGGTTCACAGGAGGGCTATACTGCTGTAAGGGACAAGGAAGGTGGGGGTCAGTATCACACAGACATAGTTCAGGGCTGTTTCAGAGTTCCACGAGTTAATTGTGTTCAAATATCATTCAGGAAAGGAAAAGGGACTCTACATTGTGAGAATGCTATAATAACTCTAGTGGACTCAGAGTGGACTATGAGGATGGATTGTATCTCAAGTTTATAAATTCTACCCCATGACTGATAAGGGGCATGTGTGCACCCCACTACAACACATGCTGAGTGATATGTGTTAGATGCTTGGTGTCCCCTCAAAGATAATTGTGAGACTATGTAAGAAGTTTTAGAAGTGAAATGATTGGGTTATAAGAGGTTTAACCTAATCAGTGCATTAATCCCCTGATAGGGATTAACTTGGTGGTAACTGTGAGCAGATAGGGTGTAACTGGAGGAGGTGGGTCCTTGGGGGCATGCCTTTGTCTTTGTTGAGCAAAATTCTTTCTTTGCTTCTTGCTGTGAAGTCTTGAGCCTCTTCCCTCTGCCACACTCTTCTACCATGATGTTCTGCCTCACCTCAGAACCCTGAGGAATGGAGCCAGCTGTCTATGGACTGATACCTCTGAAACTGTGAACTCCAGATACATTTTTCCTTCTCTAATTTTCTTGTTAGGGTTTTTGGTCACAACAACAAAAAAGCTGACTAAAGCACTGAGCAAGGCTCCTATCTGCATGACTATTACCAGCCTAGTCAATCAACAGTGCTAAACAGGAAGGGCCTCCTGGGAGTATGTACATCAAGGGTGAAGTTTACATACTACATTAAGACCAGGAGTACCCTCTGTCCTCTGATAAGGTCACTGTGCCAATGGTTCTATGCCGGGGGCCAGCCCCGGCGGGGTCCAGGGAGTCCCGAAGGAGGAGTGGCGTCGGCGAAATGATGAGACAGGAGTCGTTCCCTTTGAGCAATCTTCAGAGAGAGAGCTAAAGCTGCTTTCTCTGGGTCCCCTTTTTATTACAATTTTTCTCATCATTATAGATTCACAATACGTCATTGATTATATAACTTAAAACTTTGCCAAGACATGACATTTCCTTAACCATGATTGAGAGCACACCGATCTACATTCTTTTAGGATATGACCCCCAGCCATACAATCATCAAAGTACAGATTCATCAATAAAACATGTCACCAATTTACATCCTTCAGATTTTCCCAAGATTTACTATTTTTCCCAAGATGTTATTTCCTTATTAACTAATGTCAAACTACGTAACCAGACTCTAAGTCTCCTAATTAATCATTAACCTAAAGTACACCTGCACTTTATTTTTAATCTAAAATTCCCATCTTAAAAAGTCCCTTTAAATCTTATATTTAAAATGTCCTAAAGTTTATGAATCATCCTTAAAGTATATCAGAAACCTATATAGCTAAAGACTTAATAATTTTTAAACTTAAGAATCTAAATAATATTTTTAACATTATTCTAAAACTGTGTCTTATAAAGCTATTTTAATTAATTCCTAAATTTATTTTCATAAAACTGGTTGAGCTGCTTTCTCAGAGAGTTTCTTTTGTTTCTCAGTCAAGGTACACTAGTTCTCAAAGAATTTGTTTCTCAGTCAAGGTACACTAGTTCTCAAAAAGTTTGTTTCTCAGTCAAGGTGTACTAGTTTTCAAAGAGTTTGTTTTTCAGAGGATGATTGTTGTCTGTTATTAGGTTTGTCCACAATGTACTAAGATAGAAGAATAGCCTTTTATTTTGTCCTTGATATGCTGAGGGGTGGGTAGCAGAACAGCTTCCAAGGCATGAACTACCTGTTCTGTTCTAGCCATCTGAAATTTAATTGTTTGGCATTTAACATACTCATGCCTCCTGTGAGAAACATAAGCATGAAAATGCAAAGTCCCAATTACATAAAAAAGGGTCTCATGGTTTCGGTTACCCACCAACCAGTGTGGCTTTGCCAGCATTCATCCTCACTGTGACCCTGTCAAGACAGTGGGAGAGCGGCTTTGCCAACACTTTTTCTCACTGTGACCCTGTCAAGACAGTGAGTGGGGGATCGCCTTCACCAATTCCCCCTCTTTTATTTTTTAAATGAAGTAACTTTAGTTCCAGATGGGCTGAACGAATTCCACGACTCAGCAATCTGAACAGGACTGGAAGGACGGAAATAAGGACAAGAATAATTAAAATACTTAAACTACTATTAATTAAAATGGAAAATAAAGTTTTGTTGGAGACTAAAGAATTTAATTTGGAAACAAAAGTGTTAGCTAATTCTGGAATGGTTGTTTCTGAAATATGTGTCTGGCTAATGTCTTTAATTTTTTCCTGTAATTCATCTATATCTAGAGTTAAATTAGTGTTTTTCCATAACCCTCGTAAATGACATTGTATCTGAGACCATGTTTCTTTAGAATAGTTATATGTGTGAGGAGTAACACAAATCCATTTATATTGAGAATGACATCTAGTTGTCATTCGAGTTTTTATGTTTTGAATTTGATTACCAATGTAAAGGACAGCCTCTTCTAAAGCATTAACTCTAGCTTCTAACTTCCTATCTATATGTTCTTGAATAATAAGTGCAGTAGAAATATTTTTTGACAACTGATTTACATGATGAGCAAAGTTAAAATAGAAAGCATCCAAGGATCCATTATATCATTTTCCTCATTTGGAGAAAATGTCATAAAAATTCTATAATTAAGTGGTATGCAGCCCACAATTGGAGTAATATTATAACTAAAACACAGAGGAGGTAAATGACTATGACCCTTAAAATTAAAATTATGAGTTGATATAGGAGTAATAAAAATTAGATTCACCCCCCAGGAGATTAGTATTATTGGTAAATACCTTAATATTTCCTTTTCCCCAAGTAGTGAGATGAAATAAAGGTGGATCAGGATAATATGCCCAATAATATTTAGAAGACACATTGGTTACCTGACAGGCAAGAATAGCTAGCATAGCAACAAACATTTTTTCAGGAGTGCAGGGGTTTGACTGAGTAGAAATAAGTTCTCGAGCTTGATGAGTCAATTGTTTTAATTGTCCCCAAGTTGGTAATTCTGCAAATCTTGTAGAAGATGATCGTCTGAATAAGGATTGAGGGTCATCAAAGCTCATTCGGGAGAAAGATGGAATCAAGGTAGTCATCAAATCTTCCTCAGGAACCGTGGTCAATGGTGAGGCGTGTCCGAGACTCGGAGGGCACGATCTGTTCCGCTTTCTGGTCCGGAGGCTGGACATAGGGTCGAACCAGTCTGTCAGGAATCCAAATGGGGGAATCAGCGTCCTGTGGGAAGACACAAGCATATCCTCGCCCACAAGTTAGTAATACATCAGGTCCTTTCCATTTACCTGTCAAAAGATCTTTCCATTTTACCAAGGGTTTTGCTGATATTTTTTCATTTTCCCAATGTCTTAACATGGGAGTTACTCCTTTATAATCACAATTAAGATGATTAATCACAAACAAAGCATGTTGTAAAACATGATGAGGAGAACTATATTTATATTCTCCTTCTTGAAGTTTAGTAATTTGAGCTTTCAATGTTTGATGAGCTCTTTCAATTATAGCTTGTCCTTGAGGATTATAAGGAATTTCTGTAGAATGAGAAATTTTAAACATATCACAAAATTTTTTAAAAGCATTTGAAGTGTAAGCTGGTGCATTATCTGTTTTTAATGCTTTAGGCATTCCCAAATATGAGAAACAAATAAACAAGTGTTGTACTACGTCTTTGTATGCTTCTCCAGTTCTTGCTGAGGCAATAATCACATGAGAAAAAGTATCAACAACAACATGAACATAACTTAATTTTCCAAATGAAGGAATATGAGTAACATCCATTTGCCATAAATCATTAGGTCTTAAACCACGAGGATTAACTCCCATGGGTAGAGTTGGCAATAATGATGGACAGGTTTGACAATTTTTGACAATAGTTCTAGCTGATTCCCTAGGGATATGAAATTGTTGTCGAAGGGCAGAAGCATTTTGATGATGTAAAGCATGACTAGCTGTAGCTTCCTGAACAGTAAGAATTTGGGGTCTGGTTAATGAATCTGCCAGTGCATTGCCTTGTGACAATTTTCCTGGTAAGTTAGAATGTCCTCGAATATGTCCTATAAAATAAGAATGTTGTCTATCTAAAATTAACTTTTGTAAAGAATTTAAATGATGAAAAATTGTAGTCTTATGTTGAGGAAGAGAAGCTGTTTCTATATGAGGAAAAATTTTCACAATATACTGAGAATCAGTATATAAGTTAAACATTTGATCTTTTAATTGGGTAAAAGCCATAATTACAGCTATTATTTCTGCTCTCTGAGCAGAGGTTTCTTCTGTCTGTTGAACATAGGTTTTATCATTAATAACTAAAGATGCTAGTCCATTTGAGGATCCATCAGTGAAAACCAAAGCTGCTGGTTGAGGTAAAGGTTCAGAAGAAAATAATTTTGGAAAAATAACAGGGTTATTCTTAACTAAATATAACAAAGGGTGAGATGGCAGATGAAATTTAATATGACCACAATATCCCTGTAAAGCTATTTGCCAATCTTCAGAATGTTCCATAAGTGTATTTAATTGATCTCTGGAATAAGGAATCACCAAATTATGCATTTTTTTCCCAAATAACTCTTTACTTCTATGTCTTCCTTTTATTATTAATAAAGCAATCATAGTAGGGTATGAGCAAATAACCTTTTTAGAAGTAACCGGCATATGAATCCATTCTAAAGGACCTGACTGCTCAGGTGACTGCTGCTTCTTCTAAATTATCTTTATTTTCTAAACAAGACTGATCCTTCTCCTCATCTTTTTTTAGGACATAAGTTTCACTTCTAGAGTCCTTCCTTAGGGGAGTTTCTTCAGTAGGGACAGTTAAGTTAATCTTATTTAGGATTTCAGCTTCTTGAGCTGGATCTAACATATCTTTTAAGAGATTCCATAATGCTATAGTATCTACAGGCATATTTTCTGGTCCATAATTAGAGTAAAATGCTCTTAAAGCTTCTCCTATCTTCATCCATGTTTTTAGATCTAGGGTTCCCTCTTCTGGGAACCAAGGACAACATTCCTGAATAAAATGAAAAAACCTCTGTAATTGTGAAGTGGGAACCTGAACTCCTTTTTTTCTAAGCATATGTTTAACAATATCAATGAATAATCCTCGTTCCTTGGATTCTGTACTTCCCATTTTTCTTTTACCTAATTACCCATTCTCACCTGTTCTACTAACAGGGGGCTCGCGAAACCCACGGGTAATGTCCTATCCACTCCGAAAACAAGGGGGCAAATGCCGAGGGGGCTTACCTTTTAGGTGCCGAGGGGGCTTACCTTCAGGTGCCCAGGGGGCTCACCTTCAGGTGCCGAGGGGATTACCTTCAGGTCCCTGGTTCGGGCGCCAATTGCCGGGGGCCAGCCCCGGCGGGGTCCAGGGAGTCCCGAAGGAGGAGTGGCGTCGGCGAAATGATGAGACAGGAGTCGTTCCCTTTGAGCAATCTTCAGAGAGAGAGCTAAAGCTGCTTTCTCTGGGTCCCCTTTTTATTACAATTTTTCTCATCATTATAGATTCACAATACGTCATTGATTATATAACTTAAAACTTTGCCAAGACATGACATTTCCTTAACCATGATTGAGAGCACACCGATCTACATTCTTTTAGGATATGACCCCCAGCCATACAATCATCAAAGTACAGATTCATCAATAAAACATGTCACCAATTTACATCCTTCAGATTTTCCCAAGATTTACTATTTTTCCCAAGATGTTATTTCCTTATTAACTAATGTCAAACTACGTAACCAGACTCTAAGTCTCCTAATTAATCATTAACCTAAAGTACACCTGCACTTTATTTTTAATCTAAAATTCCCATCTTAAAAAGTCCCTTTAAATCTTATATTTAAAATGTCCTAAAGTTTATGAATCATCCTTAAAGTATATCAGAAACCTATATAGCTAAAGACTTAATAATTTTTAAACTTAAGAATCTAAATAATATTTTTAACATTATTCTAAAACTGTGTCTTATAAAGCTATTTTAATTAATTCCTAAATTTATTTTCATAAAACTGGTTGAGCTGCTTTCTCAGAGAGTTTCTTTTGTTTCTCAGTCAAGGTACACTAGTTCTCAAAGAATTTGTTTCTCAGTCAAGGTACACTAGTTCTCAAAAAGTTTGTTTCTCAGTCAAGGTGTACTAGTTTTCAAAGAGTTTGTTTTTCAGAGGATGATTGTTGTCTGTTATTAGGTTTGTCCACAATGTACTAAGATAGAAGAATAGCCTTTTATTTTGTCCTTGATATGCTGAGGGGTGGGTAGCAGAACAGCTTCCAAGGCATGAACTACCTGTTCTGTTCTAGCCATCTGAAATTTAATTGTTTGGCATTTAACATACTCATGCCTCCTGTGAGAAACATAAGCATGAAAATGCAAAGTCCCAATTACATAAAAAAGGGTCTCATGGTTTCGGTTACCCACCAACCAGTGTGGCTTTGCCAGCATTCATCCTCACTGTGACCCTGTCAAGACAGTGGGAGAGCGGCTTTGCCAACACTTTTTCTCACTGTGACCCTGTCAAGACAGTGAGTGGGGGATCGCCTTCACCAGTTCTACAAGCAGTGAAGAAAGCAATCCCAACAGTAGAAGAGATAATATTGATTGATATTTTCCTAAATTTTTAACGTAGCTACAACCAATTTTGTAAAAATAGTCATCTTTCAATCTCCAATTCCAAACAACAATAAATCTGTATTCTCAAGACAATATCAAAATAAGTTCCAGTCATTGCCATTGTTAGTGTTCTGTCTCAGTTTTTTTTCTATAGTACAGAAAAAAGGGGGGATTGCTTGCATTTGCTCAATATTATAGCTCTCTAAATTAAATGTTGGTTAAACTTGATAGTACGTTTATTTCAGTATTGATTGCCTTGGCTGTATTTGTCTTGAATAGCATAAGACTTTTACACCTGATATTAAAACCAAAAAGCCTATAAACACCCCCCAAACATAGCATTAATGCAAACATGAACTGTCCACCACCCAAAAACCACATCATTTCCTGCAAATGATAATTGCGTCCTTCTATCTGATTTATATTCTGCCAACTAATTAATATTCAGATACATGTGCATGTATTTATGTTTATGTGTTATAAACATGAGATCATAATACAAAAAATATATTTCTTATTCTCTTCAAAATATAAGCCTAACAATTCTGATGCCAATGTATAAAGATCCAATCCGAATTTCAGTGGCTACGTACTATTCCTTGTGCAGTTACAATTCAGTTTATTTGATGTTTTTTAAGGAGGGTTATACTTTAAAAAAAGAAAAGAAAAAAATTTCTGAACTATTGGTCTCTGCTAATCACACTCCACTTTAAGGTTCTGATATTTCCTCTCTGACTCCAGCTTTCTTGTTTCCACTAGTGTATGCTCAGCAAGGTGAGGAGGACTGGTCACCCTCTCTCATTTTCTGTGGGGTGGAATAATTCTGGGTTTAAGGTGACATAAGAAAGATTGCCTTTGTATCTGTTGTGAGTTCCTCCTTTTCTTACGCTTTTCAAAATAGCCCTTTTGCTCTCTTTTCAGAGCAAGGTGAATAAAAATTGGAATATTTGAAAATATCTGGTAATAAAAAGAAAATCTCTCTTCCACACCCCTAAATCTCTTCACTTTGATTTCCCTAATACTTACGTCAATGGCTCTTAAACCCCTCATGGATAAAACTCCTGGAAGAGTAGTGAAATCTGGGGACTGAAAAATGCAAAAATCAGAAAATACTACTTTCAATTACATATTACATAGAGTTTGTGACTCTTTGAAGCTGGATTATCAGCACATCTGTTGGAATTCATGAAAATCCAGCATAAGGGCATCAGACTATTAAATGAACCAGGTGTCAAATATGTGAAGATAGGAAGTAGCACATTAAAAAAAATGTGCTCTAAGGGCATAGCTTCCTTTTCAGCTTACTCTGAACATTACTGCTCTATGTTCCAATTTCAGCTTTAATTCTTCCTGATCCAAAGCACAGTAGAAGGAACTTCTCACTTGATACCAAAGTGACATTGAGAGAAGATTTGCTCAAGTTTCCTAAACTCACAATACAAAAAGTTTTTACTGAACACTTAATTTAGTCATGCTTTCTTATGACTGTCATGATTTTGTTGATATATAACAAATGTCTAAAATCACCTTCTGCCTCTTTCTACTAAAAAATTGAGACAAATGTAAGTGTGATTAAGTAACATGTCTTTGATTGTATTTAGTCTTATTCTTTGAATATTTTGTTTCTATGTCATTTGAGGGTAGAATTTTTTAGTCTAAGAAACACTTTTATATGGGCTATTCTGGCATTGATTTCTTAGTATCATAAGTCTTACTGAATGCAACGGTTTAAAATTTGGACTCACAAAAAAATATATCATTCTCATGAGCCGGATCTATTTCAATTAATTCAGCTCAGGAACATAATATGCCTCTTCTCCTTCAATGAACTTCTGAAACATTATATTTATGCTATTTTCCATGGACTTTTTTTAAACTGGTCACAACAATAAGGCTGGGTGCAGTAGTGTATGTCTGTAATCCCAGCAGCTTGGGATGCTGAGGCAGGAGGATTGCAAGTTCAAAGCCAGCCTCAGAAAAAGCAAGATGCTCAGCAACTCACTAAATCCTGTCTGTAAATAAAAATACAAAATAGGGCTGGGGATGTGGCTCAATGGTAAAGTGCCTCTGAGTTCAAACTCTGGTACATACACAGGGAAAACAAACAAACAATGAAAGTTCATGACTTTTGAATAACATGATTTCAGGTAAGTTCAGTTCAGTCTTTCAGTGAAGAGTTGCACGTGGACTCTGCAGCTAAAGATTTTGACAAGTGTTTCAGGACAAATCTCAGAAGGCCTGTACACACTATAGTCTGCTCTTTTGATACATCTAGAAAACTAGATAACTGTGATAATTTTTTTGTTGCATAAAAGGGATACCTTAAAACATTATGATGAAAATTTTCAAATAGAGCAGAATTTTTCAATGGGTTTGCCTTCTAGTATCTTTGATGTGATTATTGAAATTCTGTGCATCTCAGGAGGGTGGATCAGTCTATCAGAGATTTTGACAAGTTTTTAGTACATCAAAAGAAGTTGGGGATGATTGACATAAGCAGAGCAGGGTCTTACAGAGCACAGAAACTGGAGAAGGAGGGAGAAATAGTCAACCAAGTGTCTTCCACTTTAGGTGAAAGAAGGTGCAGAAATATCTCAAAAGTTGGGGGAGAAATAATTAGTAATTTAAAATTCTACGCGGAACCAAAATACCACTCAAGTATGAGGAGAAAAAAGTAAAAATGTTTCCAGAAATGCAGTACTCAGACAACGAAGCTGTTACATTCTGCCTTTGAGAGATTTGTTAAGAAATAAATAACAAATGGAAACCAAGAATGAACAATATTTGGACTTAATTAACATAAAAACCAACAAGGACGTGCATTGAGAATGAACACCATGTTACTGGAAATCTAGTCTCCAGTGGGCGGAGACATTCTAGAAGGATGCAGATTCTCTACAGCAAATAGTATAACCAAGAAACTAGATCTCATGATCATAATAACAAAACAGATGTTGATCTTGTCTGTATATGTTTCACTTATTTTTAGTTGCATTACTTTTGAGATGGTTTGTTTTTAGTGATGTGGGATTCATGTTCTCTATGGCTCAACTCTAATTTTGATTCTGGAGTGAACCAAATGTCCATGAGTACATAACTGATTGCCATTATTTGAATTTTTAGAAAATATGATAAAGAAAGAATAGAAGAAAATTATAATTGTAGATGCATGTAAATGCTAATGTCAAAGAGGAGGTTCTTTGACATGGCAGAGAGAAGTTAAGAGTGAGCAGTGAGTGAGGAGAAGTGGTAAGTGGGAAGGAGCGATGATCAGTTCCCATCTACTGGAACAAAAATAGAGTAGCTCAACTCCTGAGTTGGGGAGAGGGGTCAGAGTGCATCTGTTCATAAGGCAACTGTAACCAATCAATATTTACACATGAAAACAGGGCTGGCAGGAATCAGCAATCAGGAGGAGCAGAGGGGAACAGTGAAGAGCAGTTCAGGTCTGTTCCTTATTCATGAAGAGGAGACAAGAGTCCCTGTTGGAAGTTCATAAACCAAGAAAAAAATTTAAAAAAAAAGATGTCAAGACACTGATACGTCAAAATATACTCCTTAAAAAAATCACAGATGGGGGCTGGGGATGTGGCTCAAGCGGTAGCGCGCTCGCCTGGCATGCGTGCGGCCCGGGTTCCATCCTCAGCACCACATACCAACAAAGATGTTGTGTCCGCCGAGAACTAAAAAATAAATATTAAAAATTCTCTCTCTCTCTCTCTCTCTCCTCTCTCACTCTCTTTAAAAAAAAATCACAGATGTATTTAAATGCCCCCCTTGAGAGAAGTTCTGGTTTTTAGTGGCCAGATAAAGAGGCCAGCCTTGTACCTTTTGAACAACACCTGAGGTGATGCCAAGGCAGGGAACCCAACTTTACAAATACCTTTCAAGGGTGACATCCTTCCCATGTCTTGAAGAAGATCGTAAAAGAAGTTCTTTTACTATACTGTCTCAAAAAAACCAAACTCTGATGTTCTAGCTCTTAGTGTGATAATAGACAGCCCCCAGGTAAATTTTCTGAAACATGATTTTCTTTTCAGTTATGGATCCATAGGTTTTCATTCAGAGGCATATAATTCTGAAGAGTAATCATCATTTTTAGATTGTGAATCTTCAGGATTCCCATTCTTTAGAGACTGCTGTTGCATTCGATTTCATGTGAAAACTTATTTTAATACCATCACACTTTGAATGGCTTCTTTGTTCTAATGTTCAAAAATGACTTTGAAGTCCTCACGTTATTCCCTTTGAAGAATCGCTTGGCATAGCTGATGCACCCTTTCTCCAGAATGTTTAATTCTGCTTTGCAGCACCCACAGCCTTCTTCTACTGCTTGTCTGTGAGCCACGCTGCCCTTCGCCCATTGCCATCTTTGCTGTCCAACGCTTTATTGTCACCAGGTGGATTTTATTCTCACACACATCTTCAGTATAATTTACACACTAATATCTTCCTGATGCTATCTCCAGCTCATAGCTAAGCTTCACCTTTATGCCTCTTGCCTTCATCATCTTCACTTGATGTCCCAAAGGCTTTTTGAATTGAGCTTATCCAAAATTGCATGGATCCTCTCCTTCCACAGAGAATCCTGAATTGCAATCCCTACAAGGTACACTTTCCATACTCTTGCTCAAATCAGAGGAGCTGGAGTCCTTCTTAATATTGCCCTCCTTATTCTTCTTCACTTGCCACGGGATTCCTTCTTGTGTGCCCCTCAGACCTTGTCACTTCTCTTTGCCACTCTTCCCCAGCCATTGTCCACGTGACCACATCTCTCACTGTCCTTCTGTAATCATCCATAAGTGATCTCTGAATGTCTACTCTGAGCAACTTTCCTGTCTGTTTCTCATTAGTTTTTAAAAGTAAATGTTTCAAAACTCCATTCTGGTCAATTTCTTTCTGCTTCTCTTCATTACTTTCTGAGACGCTTCTGAGACGCTTTCTGAGACCACAGCCTTAGCTGGTGCCTCTCCAGCCAAGTGATCTGACTACTGTGGTCCACTCTCTCCTTCCACTTGCTCCTTCATTCTCTGCATTTGAATCACAACAAGCATGATGTGCTTCTTCCCATCTCAGGGCTCCTGTGTCGGAAAAGCTCAGGTTGGTCTCATTTCATTTTCTTCTTTCATTCTCTTTCCTGCATTCTGCAGATCTTAATTCAAATGTCAAATATTCAAGAAGGCAGAATGGTATATATCCCTATCACAGCATCTAGTCATTTTTCTTTATTTCAGTAATCAGATTTCCAATTATATATGAAACTGGTTGGTTGTTTTACATCAATCCTTGCTTAAATGCATTGTAACATTTACACTAAAATTTTACCTCCCTGAGAGTAGGGCTAATACAATTTACTCATCATTAGATACCTGGCAAAGAGAACAGCAAATCATAGTCTATGATTATATATCAATTTGACACACATAGGTTTTACAAATTCCATCATCAGCACCAAATATCCATAGTTATCTTTATGTTAGAGATGAAGAAATTAAGATTTGGCAGTATTTAGTAGTTTGCCAAGTTCACTGATATATGTTCATTGTTTAACTCCAAAGACCTTTCGAAGTAGCCCATTTTTTATCTCTTATTGTTCAATACTTTTACTGTATATTATGCAGAAGGTGTTTCTCTGTGTTACCTTTCTTAATGGTAAGGTACATAGGATGAGTTTCATCACAAGGTGTACTTAATGGCAGGTCCAGAGTCATATCTTCTCCACCTAGGGGTCCCCATCCTTTATAACCATCTCATATAGAATGCTCTCAGTCACAACTCATCCTTGCTTGGCAGTGAATTCCAGAGTTAGGTAGAAGTGGGAAAAATACACCATTCCCTAGTTAGATCATCAGAGATTTTCTTTGATATCTCTAAGCTTTAATGTCTTCCATTTTATTAAGCGTGACCTACTAGGTGGACTAGACGTAGGAACCATACTCATTGCCAATCTTCTTGGCACCTAGGAAATATTTAGAATATTCTCTCCCTTGGTGTGACCTATGGTCCACTATTACCATTTCAGAAGTTTACCACAAGAAATAGCGAGTCTGTATTTATGTATCAAGCATAAATACTAAAAATGTCATATACTTGAAATTTAAAAGAACTATGTAAACAATTAGTAGCACCCCCCCCCAAAAAAAAAACAGCAATGCACTAATTACAACCTTTAACATTTCCCCAGAGTTACTTTTTTAAAAAGTTCAAAATAAAAAAAAAAATAATCTGTCCAAAAATACTGAAACTAGATATGTATTGGCCTTCTGTACATTTAAAAATAGATTTTTCTTAGTAAAGATTCCTCGAGTTTTTCTTTAGTGGACAGATAAAAATAATTGGTAATTAGTACATGAAATACTTCTTAAAATATTATATCTAAGTTATATTTTTCTTTAAATAGTATTGTAATATTTTATTTCAGTTCTATATTCAATGTTGAACACTTGTCTTACGTAATAAAGAAAAAGTGAGAGTACATTTAAATTTAACATGGCTTAATATTATGCTTATATTGTGTGCTAAGAACATATCACAACACATGGAAATTCAATCTTAAATCCAATATCATTTTCAGTACAATATATATCTAGCCTAAGTGAGTTTGAATCATTGTTCATGATTTCACATCCAGCTGTGGATTTGATTTTTTGATTAAATATTTTGGAAGCTTTATTTTGCAACTATGTGAATTTTCTGGCTTTGAGGCTCTAATGCATCTCTCTCTCTCTCTCTCTCTCTCTCTCTCTCTCTCTCTCTCTCACACACACACACACACACACACACACACACCCCCCACACACACACACACACACACACGCTGTTTTAGATGGTTCTGGGATGCCATCTCAGAACTTAATATTTAAGCACTCACTACATGCATCATGACTCTAAAGGTCATTCATTGCAGACCATGTAGATTCACAAAGAATCAGGTTTTCCATGATGTATTTAAAAACTTCTTAGCAGATATTGTTCTGCACCTGTCTCGTACTCATTTAGAACTATTTAATTGTTGAGAATCAATCTAACCACCCTCTCTTGGACTCTAATCTGTCCACATTGGTACTGATACTTTCTTTAATGCTCATTGACACAATAAACTCTTCCACACCCTACCTATCACATATTTTATCTGTATGGGCTTTGGTAATCTCTGTCACTTTTCTTTCCCTCAAGAAACCATTTACACTTGTTATTTTTATTCGGGCTTTTGGAAAGTGAATGTCTACAGAAATAAAGGCAGGATGTTTAAAAGTTTTTTTTTTTTTTTTTTAAAGCACATGCTTGACTTGAAGATGGACACGATTTCTAATTCACTTGCAATGCTGCCATATTGCATAAATCTTCCTGGGTTGATCTGAAGCCTCGAATCTATTGTTAACTTCTAGCCTGATGACTCCAAATGAAGGGTTAAATGCGTTCTGTTTATCATTATTATTATTCAGAGTGTTTTTATGCCTGATTAGCAATGGTGCCTGGTAGTATTTTGACGTGACATGCTGTCAGGAAAGGGAAAAACAGATGCTCCCAAGCTGTGTTACAGGTTTGCAAGGCAATTTGGAAGAATAAGGACTGTCAAAAGCAATCAAACCAACACCTAGGTCTCTATTAACTGGGAGTGAAGACATTTTGGCAGATTGGATGTGGAAAGTTCTGGTGACACTGCTCTCGCAGGTGACAATAGTGGGAATTCAGCTGTCATAAATACTAACTGTCCTGGTCATGAAGTGGGTTATAACTGTTTACTCAATTAGAAAGATTCCAAGATTCACATCCTAATGAAGTGGCACTGATTCAGGCAGAACTAAGAGCCCCATCAGCTCGGCAGCTCATATAGGAACTTCGACGTCAGAGGCAGCAGAAGACCAAAGAGACCCTTCCAAATTATGATTAACTTTGAAAATCCCTATATAGAAAACTTTTCCCTAAAACACTTTTCTTTCTTCATTCCTTTGCGTGGAACATTCCCACATGTCAAGATGCGACCATTATGGGACCACAGTTGGAGCATAGCTCTCTCAGACTGATGTGAAACCCTCCCCAAGGTTAAGAGGGTGGCAGTCTGCAAAACAACCCAGCATTTAAGAACAAACAGTACCAGGCCACGGCTTGTAACCTCGTCAGATGCACTCAAATGCTAGGAATGTGGCGACAATGATGTCCATTTGTTTGAATCAAGAGAAAAGAATTTATTGAGCTCTCTGAAGGAGATGCTGCCCTGCTCGTATCCTAACCTTTGCTCCTAACTCCTCTAATTCACTTGGCAGTCTGAGCTGAGAGGGGGTCACGTGCACAGAAGTTTATGGCTATAGACAACTGAGTTTCTAACATGTTATTAAACTTATATGACTGTAGAACTCCAACAGGGAACAATAATACCATCATTCTGAAGAGTATTATACCTTAAAACAATCTTTAAAACATTCCTTCAAGAAATAAAATTATATTTCATACTTACTAATGCAATTCCAATACCTAATTTACTTTATCATAAATATAAGCTGTCTATGCCAAGGGTTTTCTATTTGCAATAATTCATATACTATTTATATTTTGCTCTAGATATGGCTCTCTTTGTGTAAAATTTAAATGCTTTATTTTAAACTAAGAGACATAAAACCTTTTATTGATATTTACCTCTACCCCTCCTTTAAAAATATATCTCTTTCTACTGCTGCTCTGTTTCACATAGGAATGAATGATTTTGTTAGCCATAGTGAATTGGAAAAAGACAAACTCAAAATTCTTTTCCTTTCTATACACACTTGATAAAATACTGGGAAAGGGCAAGCAACCCCAGTTCCTGTTGTTTGTTTGCATTCATTGAGATAGAGGAGCACTCCCCCGTGGCTTGTTAACTTTAAGAACAGGAGCACCACTACCATCTGATAGTGCTCCTGGCAAAATTTCCTTGGGAAATTGAGTTTTGAGCATCCAGGACTTGGTTAGCAGGACTTCAGGACTCTCCAAGTCTATTTATCATGAGCTTGCAATATCCTCAGTCCCCTTTGCCAGACCTGGAGACCCCTTCTCCTGCAGGACAGAGTCCCCGAGGTTGAGCATGTCCAGCATTCAGAGGCCAGGCTGACCTGCCCCTTCCAGGTATAATGGCAATCCCATCCAAGGGAAAGGTGGATTCCTCCATCCCTTGGGGAGAGCCAGTCTAAGTCTACCTATGTAAAAAGTCAAACAATTGATAATATTGGGATGGATGTTTTTGTTAGCTTTGAGATGTGTATTTTTAAAAAGGAAAAGGAAATTTGAGATGGCGAAAATAACTAATATCAACCCCATACTATGTCAGGGACAATACTATCCATTCCTTTCATATATGTTATGTTTGTAAGCAATAAGAGAAAAAGACAAACTCAAAATGCTTTTCCTTTCTATCCACACTACATGTGCATCTCTTTTTATAATAAAAATCTTTCTGGAAGAAGCACAGTGTTTTAATAAAATAGCATTTAAACCTATATTCCAATGTTTTCCCCCTTTTTATTTCATTTAGTAACATTTTTTTAAAAATGCTAATGGCTCCTAGTTTTCTGAACTTCAAATTATTTTTTTCTCTGTTTCTCTTAACAATTTGAATAAAGTTGGAGGAGCTGATTATTTAAAACAAAATCTTTCTTTTCATGAAAATTATTTTTTTCAGTAAAAATGATGCTATCTTTACCAAATTTTTGTTTTATTTTGAATACGTAAAGCATTTGGTGAAATTCTTATTTAAATGTCTTTACAAACCCTTTGATGATGATTATTAAAGGATTGAAGTTATTGTTTTATAGTCTCAGCAATTTGTAAAGTTGGTTTATGGCAAAAACCCTGTAGGTAGACCATCATCTTGGGAAACAGACAGAATAATTGGATTGTAGGAACAAAGAATAGAAGCTTTCTTGTTAAAAAGAAAAAAAAATACAGGAGAAATTGTGATGCATAGCCTCATTCCTAATGAATCAACATGTTCCAATATGAAAGCCATCTGTGTCTCATTAGGGCATCTTCTGCAGCCACAGTCTTATCATCCTTGCTAGGAGGGAAGCAGAGTTTTCACTGTAGACATGCAATTAAAAGCAAAACTCATCTGTAATGGGAGAGATTTTTAATTAAAAAAATATTCATTCAGAAATATTGCCATGCACGGTGGCACACACTTGCAACCCCAGAAACAGGGAGGCTGAAGCAAAAGGATTGCTAGTTTGAGGTCAGCCTTGGAGATTTAGCAAGACCCTAAGCAACTTAGTGAGATCCTGTTACAAAATAAAACATGAAAAAGAACTGAGGATATAATTCAGTGATAAAGCACCCTGGGTTCAATCCCCACTACAAACAAAAAGCAAAAACACACAAAAAAAAAAATAGGCCACGAGAGGGGGCGCACACCTGTATTCCAGTGGTTCAGGAGGCTGAGGCAGGAGGATCCTGAGTTCAAAGCCAGCCTCATCAACGTAGCAAGGCTCTAAAGGCAACTTAGTGAGAGCCTGTCTATAATAAAGTACAAAAGGGGCTGAGGAAGTGAGTCAGTGTTTAAGTACCCCTAGATCCAATTCCTTGTGCCATCAGTCCCCTTGTATAACTGGAGAACATCGCTGTGACTCTAAGGGAAGCTTCTTAGGGTAATGTAATATGGGCAGTTTCTCAAATGCAACATGACAGCAACTAATTGTGTAATTAGTCTCTGTTCATTATACATGTGTGATATAATCAGATTTAGGGATAATATGGAAACTATGAAAGGGCAGGTTTTGTCACATCAAATTGATGAGAAAAATTATTGCTTTAAGAGACCTTATGACATATTAATAAATGGGTATATTCTGTAAGAAATATTAACAAATCCTGTCTGTCTACACTAGATTATAAATCTCTAATGTGCTTTAGATTACTCATGCCTTCAGGACACCGAAACACAAAATACTGGATTGTAGCCATGCCAGATTTGCAACTACAAGGCTTAAAAATAAAATGGCAAGATAAAAGGTGGTGCTTAATTAAATGTGTCTTTAGATAAGTTCCCATTTAGGTTCATTTTAATTGTGTCCGTGTAATGTGTGTACACCTCAAAACATGTCTCAGTGAGGTTGGCTTAACCTCAAACTAAGGAAATTCTGATACATTTGTAGATAACTGAATCATAGGAACAAACATATAGAGGAGCAATTGCTTAATACCTTATAAGAGTAAACTTCCTTGGATAACATATAATTTAGGTTAGAAACAAGTTTTCCGAGGTACTTTGTTGATTCTTCAAATAACAGTTATGGTAAACATACTGTTAGGGTTTAGATGTAAAATGGCCCCAAAAGAGCTCATGTGTGAGAAAATGCAAGAAAGTTTAGAGGTAAAATGATGGTGCATTAATCCACTTGGAAAGGATTAACTAGGTGGTAACTATAGGCTGGTAGGATGTGGCTGGAGGACTTGGGGGTAACTGGGTGAATGACTTTGGGTTTATATTTTGTCCCTAATACTTGGAGCCATCTCTCTGCTTCCTGATTGCTGAGACCTGAGCTGCTTTCCTCCTCCATGGCCTTTCACCATGATGGTCTGCCTCACCTTGGGCCCAGAGCAATTGTGTTGGGCCACCATAGACTGAGACCTCTGAAACCATGAGTGCAAAATAAACATTTTCTCTCTAAAATTGTTCTTGTCAGGTCTTTTGATCACAGCTGTGAAAAAGCTGACTTAAACACATATGTAGAGCAGATACCACTTGCCAGCCCTGTCTACAGAGCCTGAGATTTACTGTTTCGTCTTCACAAAATCATGATACTAATACTTATGCTGGTCAATCCCTGATACGGAGTCACATAGATAGCTAAGACCTCTTGGATCACACAGGTTTGAACACAGGAAGGTTTGAACACAGGAAGGTTTGATCTCAGTTTATGAGATAAACTACCCTGGCCTCTTTAGCCTTCCATAGTTTCTAAGAAAACCAGCTCCATTGATGAGTAAGTAATGGGAGTAACCTAAATTTACCCAGAGAACCTAAGGAAATCATCTGAGAGTGTGAGTGGTCATATAAGATGCATTTACTTCAAATATTTTCCCATATTATTTTCCTTGGATCTACTGAAAAATACATCTACATTCACATGTGTGAACATTCTTGAGTATTCTGCTGTTTTTCTCTACTTCCTTTACCTAAGGGAGATATTAGGGAGACGTGTGGATGGCAAACAGGTAGAGGAAGAAAGCTGACAGCAGTTTAGAGTGATTTTAAGCACTCTTGCTGGTCCCTATGAGTCCATTCTCACTTTGAAAGGCAACACTGCCTTGCCTTTCATGCATGTTCTGGTTTGGGTGTTAGAACAGGTGTTTTCAATGACCTTCAATAGTGTTTCATAAAGGTGGTCTTTGAGGAAAAGAGTCT
This sequence comes from Spermophilus citellus, assembly GCF_964194105.1. Classification (NCBI taxonomy): domain Eukaryota; kingdom Metazoa; phylum Chordata; class Mammalia; order Rodentia; family Sciuridae; genus Spermophilus; species Spermophilus citellus. The sequence continues at coordinate 91,212,090 of NC_138187.1, forward strand.
GCAACTCAGCTCTCGTCTCCTAGGAGAAAGCTTTAAATTTTCCTGGGGGAAGATACGTTTGTGCCCCAAGAGTGTCCTGCAGGAGGCTCATGAGGATCAATGCAGGCTGCAAACGCTGTGTTGACCTCTGACTTGCAAAGTATTCTTGGAAGCTTGTGAAATTGCATTCAAAAACACCACTAAAAGTTCAAATTTTCTCTTGTATGGATTATGTTAAAGGTATGTACATACACAAAAATACCAACAAGGCCCCATTCATTCATTCAGTCAGTCTAATTTGCAGTATTTGGAAAAAGCTCTCATTTTTTTAAATGTGAAACTGATTTGAGGCAGTTCATATAATTATAATTTATTAAGTGGCCAGGGTTCTCAATCTCCCATTTCCATGGTAACTAGTAATGATACTATTGCTTAGGATGAAAAGGTAGGATGCCTTTTTTTGCGTCTGCTTTTTAAACAACTAACCTCAATTCTTCCAAATTTATATCCAGGTTTAAGCACCACCATACAAAATCGGCACATGTGTCACAGTACATAATTGGCAAAAGTTGAAGTACATACCAATGTTATTAAATGTGTTAGCATAAAATATTGTTTATAGCATATCATTTTGAATTTTACTTAGAATTATTTGCTTTTGCTTTATTTCCCTGAGAATTCAATGGTGCTTTATCTTTGTCAATCTATTGATTAATTGATTGATTGTGGGGCTGGGGAGGTGGCTCAAGCGGTAGCGCGCTCGCCTGGCATGCGTGCGGCCTGGGTTCGATCCTCAGCACCACATACCAACAAAGATGTTGTGTCCGCCGAGAACTAAAAAATAAATATTAAAAAAATTCTCTCTCTCTCTCTCTCTCTCTCTCTCTCTCTCTCTCTCTCTCCTCTCTCTCTCAAAAAAAAAATTGTTTGATTGTGGAGCTGGGGGTCACACACCTAGGGTGGTGTATGTGCTAGATGAGCATTGTACCACTGAGCTACACCTCCAGCACTTCTGCCTATGTTCTTAATTAAAAATATAATAGCCCAAAATGGAAATAATTAAGATAATTTAAAGTTACTAAGTTTTATTATTAGAGAACTAGTATTTTTCTCCAGGAAATATTGAGTAAAGAGGGGAAGAATTGATAAAGAATCTGAGTGCAGTAGTAAAGAGTAAAGATGATGTTTGAAAAAAGCAAGAAGAAAGAATTACTTCGTGCTTCAAAAATAATTAAACTAGAAAAGAATGTCTTGCACTAATTAGAATCAAACTAGTTAGAAGTACTTATCTTTTTGGTTCATTAAATATTTAAAATTCTATCTGTCATGTTATTTTGAGCTCTTTACTCAATTTAACACTACCCATATCCATTCCATATTGCTTCTTCATTTCAAATATTTTCTTTAGAGACCGGCTAAATAAATCGGGAATATCATGGAGATCCCTCAGCCGAGAGTAAGGGTGCGGGAGTGGTTAGCTAGATGAGCTATGGAAACAAATAAAAATGAAATCAAGTTATTTAGATTTTGGTTTGTTCTGTTCTGAATGTTTTTTAAGCACTTCACTGTTCTTTCCTTAATGAAGTCAACTGCAGAGTTTTCTGAATATTCTTGGTAACATAATTTTGACCCTCTTTCATGCCTCCCCATGTTATTATTATACAGGCAGTATCTCTACTTCAGTTGTAAAGGGATTTCTGAGTAGGACAGTGAGGAATTCACTTATCCAGTCAGATTTCTTAGCTCAAGAGGCTTATTTACCAGAACCACTGCCCATTATCCTTTGTAACCAAACAGGTATATGTGCCTTTATTTGTATATTTGTCTATTGCCTATTTTTCTTCATTAGCCTATAATACCCATGATAGCAGTGATTTTGCTGCCCTGTGTACTACATATCCCCAGAATGTAGAACAGTGTCTGGCATAGAATAGTTACTCAATAAATATAGAATGGAAGTAAGGGTGGGTGGAGCGAGGCAAGAGTACAGAGAGAGATGGATGGATGGACAGATAATGGATAAGATACATGGAAAATCAATGAGGATAGTGGATTTGGGGTAGATAAATGGGAGAGTGAACAGATGAATGGATAGGTGGATGGTAGGGTGGATAGGAGGGTAGTTGTTTGGGATATCCATTAATACTCTCTCTGGATCTCAGTTTGACAGATTCAATTAGCTGTCTTTGCAGAATCTTTATTTTGAAGCAAGATCCACTTAGTAGGAAAAAATAGAAGTAAATCTTCTAAAACTTAGCTCTTTTTAATTTAGAAAGATGCTTCCATATATTGATCCTAAAATGATCTTAAATGATCTAAAATGTTCCAATTAAACACTTTGTATTAATTTTTGATGTAATAAAAAGAAATTGTAATCTATATAATAGCAGTGATAGACTTTTGAGCTAAAGTTGCCCAATGTGATTGTCATTATCTCTTCAGATCTTTTAAAATCAATATTCAGCCTACTGAATCTATCAATCAGGTCTCAAGGCTGTACTTGTAAAACCTTAATGATTTTACTTTCCAAATGTCTTCCTGGAAGTCATCCTAAGTCGGTAGAGCTCTTCATAATGCTGACTTGAAAATCACCGTCTAATCAAGTTAGTGCTTGCCTCAACTTGGTAACATAATTACAAATGTTCTTACAGATGCCTTTGGACAATTGTGCTCTGAAAATAACTGTCCAGAGCCAATGCAAAAGAGATTGACTTTTGCCTTTGGATTGTGACAAAGATGTATTCAAGTTACAGGAAGTGACAATGTTACTCTGGAATAAATTACTGTATATTGGAAAAAATAAGAGAAAAAATGAAAAAGAAAATGAAAGAAAAAGCAAGTCTTGATGTGAAACTCAAAGTGAATCTATACACTATGTGGAAATCTTAGCTGCTCCATCATTATCTGAAAAATGTGTATTAAAATCTTCTATAATAATTGCCTTTTAATCTGTCACTATTATTCTTCAAGTTTTTGCTTTATGTTTATAATTATATGGATACACTTTCAGAATTTTGATATCTACCTGATGAATTATGCCTTTTATCAATGAGAAAACAAAAATTTTCAACTTTTTTTTTTTGCCATAACATATACTTTTGTTGATAATATGTCTTCTTTTATTGGTATTTTCAAAATATATATTTTAATTTCAAATTTCTATATCAGAGCATATTTAGCATTTTTATTGAAATGGTGTATAAATTTTATTAGAGTTCTTCAGATGCACATAGTTTTACTATAGGCAGTTGGATCATGATATTATGGAGAATGATGGTGAGTTCTGTCTGCAGAGTGGACTAGAAGACCCATCAAAAGAAAATATTGCAGTTCAAAGGTCATGTGCTGGGGAACTCTGTCCTATCTGGGGACTGTCATTCTTTTTGCTCTATCCAAGCCCTCAACTAATTGAATGAGGCTCACCTAGTTTACAGAAGGCAATCTGTTATACTCTACTGGTTAAGTTTTAATCTCATCTAAACAAAAATCACTCACAAATAATGTTTGACCAAATATATGGGCACCTTGTGACTTCGTCAAGATGACATGTAAAATTGATTACCACAGTTTTTTTCAAATCATTCTAAAAAATTTCTCCCTTTTAAGGAATGATTTTGATTTTTACATTATAATTAATAACATAGCTATGATCCATATATTAATTGTTAATCTCTATTGTCTGTTTTTTTTTCCTTCGTATCATAATTACATTTTATTTTATTTTTTTTTTATTGGTTGTTCACAACATTACAAAGCTCTTGACATATCATATTTCATACATTAGATTGAAGTGGGTAATGAACCCCCAATTTTACTCCAAATGCAGATTGCAGAATCACGTCGGTTACACATCCACAATTTTACATAATGCCCTATTAGTAGTTGTTGTATTCTGCTACCTTTCCTATCCCCTACTATCCCCCCTCCCCTCCCCTCCCATCTTCTCTCTCTACCCCATCTACTGTAATTCATTTCTCTCCTTGTTTATTTTCCCATTCCCCTCACAACCTCTTATATGTAATTTTGTATAGCAATGAGGGTCTCCCTTCATTTCCATGCAAAATTTCCCTTTTCTCTCCCTTTCCCTCCCATCTCATGTCTCTGTTTAATGTTAATCTTTTCTTCCTGCTCTTCCGCCCTGCTCTGTTCATAGATGCTCTCATTATATCAAAGAAGACATTTGGTATTTGTTTTTTAGGGATTGGCTAGCTTCACTAAGCATAATCTGCTCTAGTGCCATCCATTTCCCTGCAAATTCTATGATTTTGTCATTTTTATTGCTGCGTAGTACTCCATTGTGTATAGATGCCACATTTTTTTTATCCATTCATCTATTGAAGGGCATCTGGGTTGGTTCCACAGTCTAGCTATTGTGAATTGTGCTGCTATGAACATCGATGTGGCAGTATCCCTGTAGCATGCTCTTTTAAGGTCTTCAGGGAATAGTCCCAGAAGGGCAATAGCAGGGTCAAATGGTGGTTCCATTCCCATCTTTCCCAGGAATCTCCAAACTGCTTTCCAAATTGGCCGCACCAATTTGTAGTCCCACCAACAATGTACAAGTGTACCCTTTTCTCCACATCCTCGCCAGCACTTGTTGTTGTTTGACTTCATAGTGGCTGCCAATCTTACTGGAGTGAGATGGTATCTTAGGGTGGTTTTGATTTGCATTTCTCTGACTGCTAGCGATGGTGAGCATTTTTTCATGTACTTGTTGATTGATTGTATATCCTCCTCTGAGAAGTGTCTGTTCAGGTCCTTGGCCCATTTGTTGATTGGGTTATTTGTTATCTTATTGTCTAATTTTTTGAGTTCTTTGTATACTCTGGATATTAGGGCTCTATCTGAAGTGTGAGGAGTAAAAATTTGTTCCCAGGATGTAGGCTCCCTATTTACCTCTCTTATTGTTTCTCTTGCTGAGAAACAACTTTTTAGTTTAATTATGTCCCATTTGTTGATTCTTGTTATTAACTCTTGTGCTATGGGTGTCCTATTAAGGAATTTGGAGCCCGACCCCACAATATGTAGATCGGAGCCAACTTTTTGTTCTATCAGGCACAGAGTCTCTGATTTGATATCAAGCTCCTTGATCCATTTTGAGTTAACTTTTGTGCATGGCGAGAGAAAGGGATTCAGTTTCATTTTGTTGCATATGGATTTCCAGTTTTCCCAACACCATTTGTTAAAGATGCTATCCTTCCTCCATTGCATGCTTTTAGCCCCTTTATCAAATATAAGATATTTGTAACTTTGTGGATTAGTCTCTGTGTCCTCTATTCTATACCATTGGTCCACCCGCCTGTTTTGGTACCAGTACCATGCTGTTTTTGTCACTATTGCTCTGTAATATAGTTTGAAATCTGCTATTGCTATACCGCCTGATTCACACTTCCTGCTTAGAATTGCTTTTGCTATTCTGGGTCTTTTATTTTTCCATATGAATTTCATGATTGCTTTATCTATTTCTACAAGAAATGCCGTTGGAATTTTGATTGGCATTGCATTAAACCTATATAGAACTATGATTTGCCCAGACTGAGTCAGGAGGATACACACAATTTGAACAGACCAATATCAATGGGTGAAATTGAAGAAGCCATCAAAAGACTACCAACCAAGAAAAGCCCAGGACCGGATGGGTATACAGCAGAGTTTTACAAAACCTTTAAAAAAGAATTAATACCAATACTTTTCAAGTTATTTCAGGAAATAGAAAAAGAGGGAGCTCTTCCAAATTCATTCTAGGAAGCCAAAATCACCCTGATTCCGAAACCAGACAAAGACACCTCAAAGAAAGAAAACTACAGACCAATATCTCTAATGAACCTAGATGCAAAAATCCTCAATAAAATTCTGGCGAATCGTATACAAAAACACATCAAAAAAATTGTGCACCATGATCAAGTAGGATTCATCCCTGGGATGCAAGGATGGTTCAATATATGGAAATCAATAAATGTTATTCACCACATCAATAGACTTAAAGATAAGAACCATATGATCATCTCGATAGATGCAGAGAAAGCATTCGACAAAGTACAGCATCCCTTTATGTTCAAAACATTAGAAAAACTAGGGATAACAGGAACTTACCTTGACATTGTAAAAGCTATCTATGCTAAGCCTCAGGCTAGCATCATTCTGAATGGAAAAAAGTTAAAGGCATTCCCTCTAAAATCCGGAACAAGACAGGGATGCCCTCTATCACCACTTCTATTCAATATAGTTCTCGAAACACTGGCCAGAGCAATTAGACAGACGAAAGAAATTAAAGGCATAAAAATAGGAAAAGAAGAACTTAAATTATCACTATTTGCAGATGACATGATTCTATACCTAGAAGACCCAAAAGGGTCTACAAAGAAACTACTAGAACTAATAAATGAATTCAGCAAAGTGGCAGGATGTAAAATCAACACGCATAAATCAAAGGCATTTCTGTATATCAGCGACAAAACTTCTGAAATGGAAATGAGGAAAAACACTCTATTCACAATATCCTCAAAAAAAATAAAATATTTGGGAATCAACCTAACAAAAGAGGTGAAAGATTTATACAATGAAAACTACAGAACCCTAAAGAGAGAAGTAGAAGAAGATCTTAGAAGATGGAAAAATATACCCCGTTCATGGATAAGCAGAACTAACATTATCAAAATGACGATCTATTATCTGTTAATACTATACCTTATTTATTTTTCTGTTCCTTCACTTTCTCTTTCCTTGCCTCCCTTTAAGTGTTCAGATTTCATTATCTGCCTTCTTAGTGTAATTATTTTTCCATTTTTCTTGCCTCCAATGAATTTTGATATCTCTCATTTAAAAAGATTCTGATTTGCCCTCATATATCACTATTCATGCTTATCTAAATAGTAGCTTAGATTATATAACATGTACATCATTTTCCTGAGAAGTTATTCAGATCACTCATATCCATCATTCCAGGTTATTTTGATAGCCAGCTATTTTAGATCCACGCCATTTGAAGCATGTTGAATTACTTGTTACTATTATTATTGAACTTCAGTCAATGCTAATTTGGAGTGATTAACATATATATTAATTAATTTGTTCTCATTTACTCCTCAGTGATGTATTTGAGACTTACATTTTATCTTTTATTACATCTTTTATTTCTTGACTTTTGGTGTCTTTGAATCTCTGTGCTATATTTTAGACGATGGTGAGTAAACTCTTTTTCTATAAAGAACTAAATATTTCAGGCTTCGTAGCCTGTATGGATCTCTGTCAAAATTACTCAACTCTGCCATTAGAAAATGAAAACAATCATGGACAAAACATAAAAACATAAATGAAAGGAAGTGACTGTGTACCAATAAAACTTTATCTCCCCCCCCCCAAAAAAAAAAGGAAAGAAAGAAAGAAAACTGTTTGGCTGTATTGGCCTGTGCACTGTAATTTCTCACACTTATTCCAATGGCAGCATTTTCTTCTAACCTAATGATTCCCTTTGACCATATCCCTTGATAGGATCTAGAGTTCATCTCAAGAAAATAGTTTTTAATATTTTTTAATCCAAATATTTTCATTAAAACATATAAAAAACATTGAATTTCCTCCTGTTAATTAAATGGCCTTGTGTTTATGGTGTATATATACCATACACATAAACCATGGGTAGTTGACACATTTGTGGAATTGTTGATAGACTTCTTTTGTTTTAAATTTGGGGTGGGCCAGGCGCAGTAGTGCTTGCCTGTAATCCCAGCAGCTCCAGATGCTGAGACAGGAGGATCTCGATTTCAAAGCCAGCCTCAACAAAAGCAAGGCACTAAGCAACTCAGTGAGACCCTGTCTCTAAATAAAGTACAAAATAGGGCTGGGGATGTGGTTCAGTGGTGGAGTGCCTATGAGTTCAATCACCAGTACCAAAAATAAGTAAATAAATAAATAAATTTGGGGTGGGCTGATTTCATAATTTGTTTTTTATTTATAAAAGTATATTGGATTTTGAGCAAAATCAAGAAATTGAATGTATTTTAAGTTTTTCCTGATTTATTTTCTGGTAAAGTCTAACAGTGAGTTGAGGTTTAGGTGTTGATTAAAAACAAATGTGGGTGTGTGATAAATGATCATCCATTTAAAAATATAGGCCATAATGATAAATTAGTTTTATTTTGTATCCATCGTAATTCTAATCAATGCACAGACACTGAAACAAATAACTAGGAGTTATAACTTTTTACACTATTAAGAATATGAGAAAAGTCTGTGGGGTTGAAACCAACACCAATTCAACCCACTTATTTTCCTTATGCTGTGGCTCTGTTGGTATTTGTCCTCCCATCAACTCTTCAGAGCCAAGTAGAGACCTTGATTCTCCAAAGCTTCTCCATTAATTTTATGATATGTGCCAAATATCACACATGTCCCTCAGATATGTTTGAGCTTGTGTATATAGCAAATCTCCACCATTCTACTATAATAATCCCAGTTTCCAAAAACCCATTTAGAGAATGGCACTCACTAATGGCACAAAGTCATGACAGTACTTCTAGCATTTCTGTTTTGTAGTTTGGTGAATGATCTTAGCTCTGTTCTCTGTAGCCTAGCAAATTATTAAAGGGTTAATAAAATGTTTAGTCCATCATGGTAGATGTTACATACAGACATATGCTTAACTAGAAAGCAGAAATCAACTAGTATGTCATGGTATTTGTTCATGCATTAGTTCTTTGAAAAATAATTCTTTAGCACCAACTGCATAACAGACACTCTTTGGACACTGAAAATAGATGAGTCAACAGATTATACAAGCTTCCTGTTTTCCTAGAATGTTAGATTATTATTATTTATTCTTAACACTAAGTCTACTATAATCCTATACCTTGGGCTAGTAACTGTCATGTTGGTCTTTTTCTAAGTGCCTTCTTTTTTCCAAGAAGTAATATACCTATTAGAAAAAAATGGGTCAGAATAAAGTGAATATTTTTACTCATTTCAAGAACAGATTACTTGTGATTTCTTCAAGTGCATATTAGATAAATTGATATCTGATACATAAATGAATGCATAAAATGTTCTCAATACTTTCTGGAATCTGAATAAAAACAAAAACATAGTTGCACAAAAAAGGCAGACAGTTTCAATATTTTAGAATAAATGAATAATATCTGCTTGACAAAGGCTCATTTGTAAAAATAGAACAAACATTGTTTTCTCGGAGAAGGGGAAAACTTTTCTAAGGATTATTGATAAAATTTCATTTCTTTTGAGTTTTTAAGCTTTGCCATATGTCTTTTGAAGTACATTTTAAACTTATGATTGTATTTCAATATTACAGATAAGTAATACTTTGCAAATATATTTGCATCAATAAGCTTATATTTTCTAGCTGTGATAAGAAAGTCTATATCTGAACTAGGTTTAAAACAACAACAACAACAACAAAACCTTTCTTTTTATTTAGGTTTCCCATAGAGTACTCTTCATGGGTGAAGCTATGTATGGATCCAACATCACCAGAGTTTAAATGAGTGTCTTCATTAGTTATGACAGATTTATGTCTGTACCTCCTCATCATCTGTTTCTAAACAAGTTATAGGATGTTTCTGGGATCTGACCAAAGGAGCCTCTGATGAAGAAGTAGCATTAATTGTCGGCCCAGGGAACTACTAAATACCATGTTAGACCCATGAGAAGAGTTTTTAACCCTATTAACCAGCCATAATGGTTTCCTGATGCATTTAAAAAATAACTACAACTTTCAGATGTAGAAACAGTGTTTGAAGTCAAATATGCCTGGTTACTTTTATGGATAGGGAGGAGAGACAAAGCATAATTATTAATACAATGTATACACAGTACCTCTGTGTGTGTGTGTGTGTGTGTGTGTGTGTGTGTGTGTTTGTAGCTGGGGATTGGAGCCAGGGCCTCTTGCATACTACCCTGGTATGTTAGCACTGAGTGACATGCCCAGCCCTACACAGTGGATTTACTGATCACACTTAAAGGAACCCTTTTCCAATAGCTTTTGCTTTAAAGCTTCCTCACTTGGAGAGAATATACATGCATTTGCTTCAGTTCTCTTTTGAGTAAGATTTTTAATCCTCACCATCAACCCATACCTGAGTTTTACCACATTTTAGTGTCAGTTTGATATCTCTGTAAAAATGTCCCACTTTCACTTCCTGTACATTTAAATCCTGCAAAACATTTTCTCAACCAAGTCAGAGACCCTTTCTAGTGCCAAATTGTATTTCAGTAGCTTTCTAACAAGTTTTCTTTCTTCCCTCCTTCCTTCACTCTTTCCTTCTTTCCTTCCCTCCTTTCTTTGTTATTTGGTTTACTTGCTATATTAATTGGGAGTATTCAGATAAATAGAAGTGATTGATAAACATTCATAGGAAAAGATTTAATATGAGGAGTTGGGGGTTGAGAAATTTTGTGATCTCATCTGCCATTTGCAAACTGGAGACCCAAGCCATGGGGTAATTCCAATCCAAATGCAGGAGAAGACTGGTGTTGATATTGCATACTAATACTGAGGAATGCAGTCTCCTACTGAGTCCTCCAACTCAAATGCTAACCCCATCCCGAAATGTCCTCTCTCTATATATATACCTAGAAGTAATGTTTTCCTGGGTAATCCACGGCCCAGTGAATTTGATACATAGAAGTTTCCATCAGTGGTTTGTGTCTAATCTTGTGTCATTTTAGTTAAATCAATTGTTTTGTGTTGTCTTCTCCAATGGCTAGAATATGTACTCCTTAATGTCAGAGACTTATTTCTCATTTTTGTTTTTAAGACAAAACACAGTACAAGAAACACAATGAGTACTCAAAAGTTATTTCTTGAATTTATGACCAGGTAAAGGAAGAAATAAAATATCTAGTCAACTTTGTTAGCCCTTCCTGTATCTCTCTCTCTCTCTCTCTCTCTCTCTCTCTCTCTCTCTCTCTCTCACACACACACACACACACACAAACACACACACATATAAATTTTTTTAGCTTTATTTCTTGTTCTTATTTCTTTTCTTCTTTAACCATATGCTATAAAACAACTCTTTTTTGGATGATTAGAAGTCACATAATTTTATGTCTTCTCTCTGCCAAAATCAACATTTTGCAGTCCCTTCTGGAATTCCCTATCTATATTTTATTGCCAATGGTGCCGATTTGTGTCTAGAGACCTAAGAGCAATAGAAGACCTAGAGTTATTTATGTTATTAAAATGTATGTTTGTAAATAGGCAATGCATTACCCATCCACTCACTAGTCGCGTGCTCTGTTTAGACATTTAACAGGGAGAAGAGGAGGAAGAGTAGAAGAAGATTCTGTCATGAAAGAAGAACCTTTTCATTTTGAATTTCTTCCTGGAAAGCTTGCAGCTTCTCTAAGTTCCTCCCTTCTTTAGAAATCCTAGAAAGCTGCCTTTCTAAAGGAGAGACAGGGATGAAGTTTAATTTTAATCCTTCTAGCAAGCAAGTATGTTAGTTTATCAGTTTCATTGTATGTATGTGTGTGTGTGTATATATATATATATATATATACACACACACACATACATAGAGAGAGAATTGCCTTCAGAATGCAACCATGTGTATTTACAAAGACTTCTATCTATAAACCATAAATTGAAAACACATTAAAGATAATCATACATAATAATTGAAGCATGCTTAGCACTTACATGGATTAATTTACCTTTAAAGATCTTTACAAATATTAACTAATTAATTCTTAAAATATTGATCCCATGATCAAACATAGTCAACTCTGCACCGTGTTCCAAGGCAGAGAGGATCAATATAAGAACAAATCCTCTCATAGAGAAAGGAAGGGGGAAAAGAATTTTGGAGAATAATTTAAAACAGAAACTTGTAGTAAAGGTAGATTTGAAGGCTTAAAGATATTAACTAATGGTCCCAGTTCCTTTGAGGGTTATCAAGATAGAAACAAAGTTGGTTTCTTTGTATCTGATAAAATTTAGTTTCAGTCTCTGTAAAAACACAAAGCTCCTTTCAATAGTAACCAAATAGACAATGGCCTTCGGGTTGAAGTTATATCTTGAATGGAAGAACAGTTATGGCTTTGGCTCCTCATTGCCACAGGGCAGATGAAGTCTCTCATTTAAAAGCCTCAGTTTTCCCTACAAATTATGGTAAGAACTACTTTGAGATGACTGCTCAGTCTATGGATCCTGGCAGCCTGGAGTGTGGTATACAGGTACAGGAATTTTGTTCAGTGAAATGGATTTTCTAGGGATAGAAGAGAAAAATAAGGCCGATCAAAGACCAAGCCTGCCTTTGCTGTGTTTCTTCTTACCTGTGGTACTGGTGGCTTTTCAGGGACTCTTGGGCATCTCCATGCCTTTTGGCTAACAGACCACCGGTCAGAAGGAAACTCAGGTCCCCTGCACAGCTAAGAATATCAAGCACATGCAAGTTCTTACATCCTCCTAAGGTCGGGAGATCCCGATATTTATCCTGGACTCCAGGATGAAGTTCCAGGCACAGCCAGCACTAGCCTCTGGTGGTCTGACCATATGAATCCTAGCATCAAGCTCCCAGCCTGCTGGCTTGGTTTCACAGATGCAAACAGGGTGAAGCCAGAGAAAGGATGCAGCTTAAGGGCTCAAGTGCACAAACCAGAACATCAGACAAATCAGATTCTTGAAAAAACAAAGGTTAACAAGGAAGCAATCATTTCTCTCTTGACCCAGAGGACAATGCAAATACATCATTTGGTGTTAGTAACAGAGTTCCTATCAATCACAATCACATAGATTCTCAGGTCAAGGGTTAGAAAATAATGACATAAGGAAACGAGTAATGATATAGCACAATTGAAAGGGACCAATCTCTGTGGACCAAGATGCATCAAAGTCAATGAGATGGGTTTGACCTCTAAAAAGATAATATCTTAGGGAAAGTCACACTGGCAACATCTAAGAGACGTTTTTAATTGCTTATAAAATGAACCCACATTTTGTACATGAAAACCACTTATAATGATAATGTGGTATGGTGTACCAAGAAAAAACTGCAGTTGCCTGAGTATCAGAAAGAAACACATGCATGTAAACCCGAATAATCTCTTGAAGACATTGTTTGAAAAATGTTTGAGTCAAGGAAGATCAATCATACATTTACTGTCGGTTTGCAACAAATCAAAGAGAACCACTTCTGCTGAATGCAATCATTCCCACACTCACAAGAAAAGGGAAAAATTCTGGGAAATCATGATTCTTAATGCAACTTCTATTTTGAAGTTTGAAGAAGTCAGGCATTGCACTTTTTTAATATGTTAATATCATTCATGTTTGAAAGAAGAATTATTTTGTTTGTAGAAAATATGTTACCCTGTAATTTAGAATGAAAATATGCCTTATACATATTTAGTTCTCTTTTCCTATGTATTTATCTATCTATCTATCTATCTATCTATCTATCTATCTATCTATCTATTTATTTTTGCCAAAATACAAAGCCATAGAAAGATTCATTTAGGGATAAAAGACACATGGGATTTTTATTTTATCTATTTTTTGGCAGGCATTAGCTCTTTTATGGGTGTGAAACAAATCAAAATGCATAGTCAAAGACCAGGAGATCAGGCAAAACAGTTAAATTAATGAAGGGCAACACTGTGTCTCTCCTTTCTCTGTCCTTCCTCCCCTTCCTGTGTCAGTCCATCATTCATCAGCTATAAAAGGGTATTTGGAGTGACCTTAACCTATACCAGTCACTGGGGATACATAGCCATGCAGAGTCTCTTGTGTGCCCCAGTTAGACCGAGAAGGGATAGGTGGTAAAAGCTTCCTTAAATCCCAAATATAGAATGAATTGGTTTTACAGCTTTTCCATGGCATTTTCTCCTGGAATAGCTCTTCTGTGTTGTGTTCTTGGCTATCAAGACGGGGGGTTCCTGATTCTGTCTAGGGGCAAGGCAGCTCACCCATGTATTTGCATATCTAAAGTGGGATTCATTAAAGAATGCATGTTAATGAATATCATTAGTACTCAATTTTACATTCTAATTGATGCTATTCAGGGGCCTCCCAGTCAGCAGAGGACACAGACACAGTTTATATCTTATTTGAGAGTATAGAACATTAGATTATTAATATCTAACCATCCTGCCTGTTACTTTAGAGGGCAGCATTAGAATAACCATGTCTAACAAAATCATTACTTAGGGATGTAAAATTAGATCTATTTTGTATCCAGTGGAGTAATATTAAATATTTTAATATTAAATACACTATTATGATAATGCCTTAAAATATATTTATTCACAAGTATATGAAGTTCTCATTTTGGTGAGTCACTGAAATTAGATTCCCTAATTTTCATAAGATGGTTGCTCATTGTAAAGAGAATATATGTGTTAGAATGCATCAATTTCCTCTCATGTGCTTGCAAGAAGTATATGATAGACTTTGCTCTCTGAGCTCTACTCAGTATGAGCAATAAAGACATTCATGGTGAATTCTATTGAGTAATTCAATTGCACATAATCAGATAAGAAATGATTATGAAAAAATGGCAGTGAAAATAGGAAATGACCAGGGTGAATATGTGATATGGCTGCATGAGGTGGGCAGGATAAAAGCCAAAATGGCAATGAACTAAAGGATGGTGGGAGACTAGGCTATCTTTTTAGTTCAGGATCACTTCCATGAGACCACTTCATAGATTCTCAAAGCACAGCATCTAACTAAGAAAACTAGCCTCACAGCCCAAACAGAAACAGCAGATTTGCATGAGTCTACCATGTAGGTGTCTGCCTCTTGATGTAAGAATCACAAATAAGAGAAACAGTTCACACAGGAGAAAGATCTCAAACAGTTCACATAGGAGAAAGATCTCATGTCTCCTTGTAGCTCATGAGGAAGCTCTACCCTGTGTAGCACGTGCTCACACTCAGATTTGATATCCATACTTTATTTCATGCACAGAGCTCTGATTTCCTCTTAGGCTGACCTTTGGGACTGTCTTGCATCCTTCAAAACAACTCTTATCATTTGACCCTGGCATCTAATAGAGACAGAGCTGAGTAGCTTTTAAGGAAGGGTGTAAAAATAGACTCTCCATTGCAGGAAGAATATAAATTTATGCAAGCAACAGGTTTTCCTGGTTTATTTACAAAACAAAGCTTGCTTCCTCCACAAAGCGTCATGTCATTTCCAAAGAATAGTTCAAAATAGGATGTCATTGAAACAAGCTAATAGATATGAAAAGCTCAAAAAAGAGGTAAAATGGAAACCATGCCCAATACCTGTACTTTAGCTTCTTTAATCTGAAGACCAACAGTGAATATTGCATATTTAGAAAAATATTTTACAAAATAGAACAAAACAAAAGGTTTTTGCTCTTCTTTGGAATTATAGACACCTCAGGAGAATTTTGCTGAGTGTTACTAACATAAATTGTTAAACACAGGAAAAAGCTTTTCACACATTGACTTTAAAAAAACAAATTCTAGGTTTCTTATTGTTTCATTTGTGTGTGTGTGTGTGTGTGTGTGTGTGTGTGTGCGATTACCCTAAGTTGGCACAGAGGAATTAATAAAACATTCTATAAATTTGTTTAGCTGTTAATTATGTCTGAGTCCCAGCACTAGGATATGAAATTAGCCTTGACCCTTGTACTTTGAGACGTCCTGGAAAGAATAGAGAGAGAAGGAAGGGAGGGAGAGAGGAAATCATGAAATTAATATTGAGACAGTGTTAAGTTATGTAAGAAAACTCATCTCCTACACAAACCCAGAATAAAAATCTATACTCAGATTTAAAGATTTTTAAAGGAGTTACTGTGGAGTATGGGAAAGAACATTTAAATTCTATTAAATGAAACCAATTTTTCATTAAGCTCTAAAAATCTTCAAATAGTCTTATTTCTTGTAACTTTGATCTCAAAAGGCTAGAAATTTACCTAGAATAAACCTTCCCTCTCTGGGCCAGTTCCCTATCATTGCAATCACAGCACTGTGAGGAGTCAGAAGACAGTAGGATCAAGTGTGTGTTCCACCCACTTATGAGGATTGGCTTCAGCCTTTGCCACTTGATGATCTGTGTGAGCCTGAGTAAGCTACATTACCCCCTGTGCCTCAGTTTCAAAGTCTGCAAACTTGGAACAACCTTTTAACCTACTTCATAAGGTTCATTGTGGGTTGACTTATCCTGCAAACATTCATATGTCGGATTCCTCAAAAGGTGACTGCACTTGAAGATGGGGTCTTTTCAGAGGTGAACGAGTTAAACCAAGATCATTTGAGTGAGCCCTATCCAATGTGATTGGTGAACTTACAGAGAGAGAGGGAATTTGGATACATGCAGAGAGAAACATCATATGAAAACGAAGATCAAGATCTAAGTGATGCTTCGGCAAATCAAGGAACACCAGGGATTGCCAGCAAGCCACCAGAAGCAGGGGTGAGGTCTGGAACAGTCTTTCTGAAAGCCTTAAAGGAACCAAGCTGCTGACCTCTTGATCCTGGACTCCCAGACTCCAGGACAATGACGTCATGAATTTCTGTGGTTTGTCATACAGTTTGTGGTATTTTGTTACAGCAGTCCTGGCAAACTAATACAAGGTGGTTGTGGGATTTATGTACTGATAAATGTAAAAACAAAACAACAACAACAACAAAAACTGAGGCCTGCCAGGATAATACTATGTCTCAGATTATTTTAATTTTTAATGATGTACGTTCTGTGTCTATTTATTCCAAATAACGTACTTACCTTAGGTCAAGGGAATTTCGGTGGCTCTTCATCAATGTGTTCGAGTGCTGATTTGACATAAGTGGCAAGGAGACTTAGAGGGGAAAGTTACAGAAGTATCTTTCCATCCTAGTTTGCCTGGATCCTACTTTTCTGATCCTTAATCCTGAGGCTTTCCCCATCCTGTGGTACTTAGGAGGGTACCAAGAAGACCATTCTCTGACACACAAATGCGAATGCTTGCATACAGTGAGTATGCACACTACTGTATACAAAGCTGGCATGATATATGCTCTTCCTTAGTAAGAAAATACTGCCAAATGGGGTAGAAAAAAAAAAGACAACAGGAAATTCTCTACCCTCATTACACAAGGGTCATGAAATTTTAGAGTTACAACAGATAATACAGCCCATTTTTTTTAACATCAACTAACCCTAACATCAACTTCATAGCTTGAGTGTTGAAGCTCATTTCTAAACTTACCCAAGAACAGAGAGTGCTTTAGAAAGGCTATTCAGTGCACCGAGTCCCAGCGGCCCATCCCTGCTCAGTCATTGAATATTCTATGGCTTCCTATCTCCATTAACAGTACAGAGCTATCATTAATGGGTACAGGCCATTATCTGTGAGCTACTTCTTAGTACTCCACTGTACATCTCTTACATGCCAAACACTCGTTTCCAAGTCCTGAGACTTATTGTTTTGTCTTTGGGATTTTCTATATTCACCTCTCCTCTATGTAAACATGCAGATAGGCTAATTCTGCCACACACAGCTGACACATGGCAAATATCTTCCTTATGAGTGAGCAGAAGCTAAGTGCTAGCTAGAGCAAAGGGGAATTCTGCCCAGCAAGGACTTCCCTTCCTCCTCCCACCCCCAAACAAATGTGAGAATGACATTTTTTTTAGTTGTTGATAAACCTTTTTTTTATTTCTTTATATGTGGTGATGAGAATCAAACCCAACGCCTCACACATGCCAGGCAAGTGTGCTACCACTGAGCCACAGCCCCAGTCCCAAGAATGACATTTCTTAAAAGGGCTGGAACAGGCGCTCATTAGAGTGGGATATCGTTCTTCTTGCATGGTCCTCTATGGTGCTTGGGAAAAGTGTTTAATTACCCCAATTCTGCAATACCTTATTTAAAGTTTCCCATAGTATCTTTCCTTTAAAAATCCTTCTTTAGGTAAAATGCAGTCTGATCATTCCTTTGGTAATTTCTTTTAGCTAATCTAATAATCTGATGGCTTTTGGGCCTTTTCAACTCAAAATAGTAACATCGTGTTAGACTCTGTTTACATGTGTTACTAGAAACTGGAAATATACAGTTATTGTGATGAGTATATACTGTCCCCTCATAGGCACTTGTGTTACTCAACTCTTACTAGGAAAGCTCAATGTCATGGAAGGCTGTTTCATTTGTATGTTTAAAGAGGAAGCCACCATGTAATCTTTTCATTATTGATATCAATATTAAATAAGTTTTATATACAGAGATAAATACTATATCTATGTGTCTATACTATATAATACTCTTAGGACACTATAAATAGTGTTTAATGGATTTCATCTCAATGACAACAAATGATACCAGGTCAAAGTGAATTCTTTCTTGTTCAACAGTGCCTCAGGTTTTGGTTATGCATATCAGTCACATATTGGGCTCTCATTGTATGCCATGCCTTGTGAAGGTATAAAGTAAATGAAGCAGGCTTTATCTTTCTACAGTTTGGAAAATGTAGAAAGGATAGCATCAAATTATAATTATTTAATAAATATTCATCAAATGATTTTAAAACAAATGCCACTAGATTTTTTCAGGACCATTTATATAATATATCAAGGAACTTATGGAATAAGAGTGGGTACTATAACAAATACACACGTACAAAATGGTCAATTACTTCATGAATTTCACCTAGTATGTAGTTAAATTAATAGTATGTTCTATTCGTATTAGGTCTCCTAGATAAATAAAATTTAGTCTATAGCCATAAGTGAATAGTTCATATAATCACTACTATGACAAAAATACTTGCAAAATATTAAAGAAAGAGAAAAAATTCTTTCAGTTAGAATAGCAGACTTTTCAGAAAAGCTGACTTTTCAGTTGAATCTCAAAAAATAATGAGATGGCACTATGGAATCAGGAACTCTGTAAAAGGGTGTTCATTTTCCTTTCTTTTGTTCATTTTAAGTATACATGACAGTAGAGTGTATTTTGACATACTTTGCATTCATGGAATATAATTTATTCTAATTAGGATCCCATTCTTGTGGTTGTATATGATGTGGAGTTTCACTGGTCATGTATTCATGTAGGAACTTAGGAAAGTTATGTCTGATTCATTCTACCCTCTTTTCTATTCCAATACCCCCTCCCTTACCTTCATTCCCTTTTGTCTGATCCCATGAAGTTCTACTCTCTTCCCTCACTTATTGTGTGTTAGCATCTGCATATCAGAGACAATTTTTGGCCTTTGGGTTTGGGGGATTGGCTTATTTCACTTAGTATAATAGTCTTTAGTTCCATCCATTTACCTGAAAATACCATAATTTCATTTTTTTATGGCTGAGTATTATTGTGCATATGTATCACATTTTCTTTATCCACTCACCTGTTGAAGGACACCTAGGTTGGTTCCATAGCTTAGCTATTATGAATTGAGCTGCTTTAAATATTAATGTGGCTGTGTTACTATAGTATGCTGATTTTAAGTCCTTTGGGTACAAACTGAGGAGTAAGATAGCCTGGTCAAATGGTGTTCCACTCCAAGTTTTCTGAGGAATCTCTATATTGCTTTCCACAGAGGTTGTACCAGTTTGTAGTCTCACCAGCAATATATGAATGTGCCTTTTCCCCCACATCCTTGCCAACATTTATTGTTACTTGTATTCTTGATAATTGTCATTCTGATTGGAATGAGATGAAATCTCAATGTAGTTTTAATTTGATTTCTCTAATTGCTAGAGATGTTGAACATTTTTTCATACATATCTTCTGTGAGTGTCTGTTTAGTTTCTTTGCCTATTTATCGATAAGGTTATTTGTTTTGTTTTGTTTTGTTTTGTGTGTGTTAAGTTTTTTGAGTTCTTTGTTATATCCTGAAGATTAATGCTGTATCTGTGGTTAAGGTGACAAAGATTTTCTCCCATTTATAGGCTCTCTCTTCATGTTCTTGATTGTTTCCTTTGCTGTAAAGAAGGTTTTTTTTTAGTTTGACACCATACCATTTATTGATTACTGATTCTATTTCTTGGGCTTTAGGAGTCTTATTCATAAATTCGGTTCCTAAGCCTACCTGATGGAAAATTGGGACTACTTTTTCTTCTCATAGGCACAGTGTTTCTAGTATAATGCCTAAGTTCCTGACCCAACTTTGAGTTGAGTTTTGTGTAGGGTGAGAGATAGGGGTTTAATTTCATTTTGTTGCATATGTATTTCCAATTTAGAAGGGAATTCTGGGAAAAGGAAGGATAATGCTCAGACTTGGAAATGTAGGTGTTCATGACATACTGAAGGAAAATCGAGGGTTGTCAAGTAACCAGTTTTAGTACAGGTGAGCTTCAAAGTTTTTCCTACCTCTGGCAGGTGAATGTGGTTTTATGCTCTATTTATTTGTTACTTAATGAAGAGGATCTAACACACATGAAGGGTGGTGGTGCTGGCTATGATGATGATATGTACAGTGACAATCACTAAGTATTTTGGGGGCACTACTCTGTGCCAGGCCTGTGGATACAGAGATGAACCAGATGTTAGACCTGCCCTTAGGAAGAGGGTGACTAATGGCCATCAGAGAGGAAGAGAACTTGGATTTACTGATGCACACAGATTTTATTCTAAGAAAGTGAAGAAGAAGGAAAGGCATATCCTTAGTAGATGTCTGTCCCATCTTTTCCTAGTGACCTATTAAAACAAAGGTAAATTAAAACCACAGTGTCTTGGACATAAGGAATAAAAATATTTTTAACGGACTTCTCTGGCTTGGGACCAGTTCAGTGTTTAAAAGACAACTATATCCCTCTAGGGTAGCATCCTCTGGCTTCCCACAGAGAGCCCAGGCATGGTCAAGGCTGCTCAGCCTTCATGGGGCCTGAACTCTTAAATTCACATCTTGAGAAAGTAAAACAATCTGTCTAAGTTTACAGCTGCTTCCTGTGGAGATACTCAGCATCTAATGTGTGCAAAAATTGGCAAAGGCCTTGAGAAAAACACTGGTTCAGAAAGCACAGTCTTTCAAAACTCTGACAATCTCAGCTGGTCCAAATCCTGGTTTTAGTTTTTGTTTGTTTATTTTTGTTTGTTTATTTTCTCCCAAGTCCTATGAGATGTTCAGAATCTCTGCTTTTGAGTTCCTGCTTTGTGCCATTTGAGTTCTTAGGCTCTAGTTCTGAGTCACTTAATCGGCCAATCCCTTTAGGGAAACAGAGTGGATAGAATGAGAAGCTTATCTCCCTAAAACAGCCTCCTCTCTCCCTCTCTCCCTTTCATCCTTCTTTCTGCCCTCTCTTTCTGGGGTCTCTGTCTCTTAAGTCCTGACTGCTTTGGAAGTTTCCAGTGCCTGCAAGTAGATCATTGATGGATTGATTGATTCATTTATTTTGAGGTTGTCCCAGCTTTTGATTGGGAGTATCGATCTTTCTACTGTACCATATCCTAACATGGTGTTCTTATTTCCATATAATTTAGCAAAACAAAAGAAAACTGTCTGCTAAGGCCTAGAGGTACAAAATGCAACACACTCCAACTCTTCCTTTCCTGAAATCCTTGGGATGCTTGTGGATAAAGGGTAAACAAAGGATTTTTATTAGTTCATAATTCCCAAAAGCCTCTCCAAGTTTGTGTAATATTTTAAGGATACAGTTCATTGGTAAACTCATAGCTATGTTGGAATACTAAATCAGAACTAATATGAAGGATATAGCTTAAAAACTTTCTAAAGATCCATAATTTTGCCAGGCGTGGTGGTGCACACCTGTGATCCCAGCAGCTCAGGAGGATGAGGCGGGAGAATCTTGAGTTCAAAGCCAGCCTCAGCAAAAGAGAGGTGCTAAGCAACTCAGTGAGACCCTGTGTCTAAATAAAATACAAAATAGGGCTGGGGAAATGGCTCAGTGGTTGAGTGCCCATGAGTTCAATTCCTGGTATAAAAAAAAATCGTCAATTTCTGAATTAGTTCACCTTCTTTTGCATTCAAATTATCTAATACAGACAATCTTAATGCAGCTGCATTAAGGCCTCAGCATTGCAGGTAGCCTACAGTATGATTCTGACATTATATCTTTTTTGTTCAAATTGTGGCTAGACACACCAATTCATTACCAAATTAAGTATTATGGCATCTTGAAAAGTTGAATTAAGATGAGAACTTAAATTTTGTTCTTTGAGCTATGTCAAATGAGGTGGATTAGAAACTGATAGGGTTATTATATTTGGTTTGTGCTGGTGCAGCTTGGGATGGTGATGTGGCCTCTGGTGATGGGAAGTCCGGTGAATGGAGGACAGAGAAGTAGACACATCTGTCTGCACCCAAGCCATGAGGCTCAAGCGCTGTGGAAGATGTGTCCTTCTCTACAGTGCTGTTCTAATCCTTTGACTTAATATGCAATACCCTGTAATTCTGTTTGGTGGTATCCCCATCACTATCCCTTTAGTGGGCTGCTGTGACATCAAGCGTCACAGCTGAAAGGACATTCCTGTTTATAGCCAGGCAGTATTCAATCTCTTTCTCTCCCTGTAGAAATACTGATTCTTCTCGAGTCATATAAAATGCTATAGTTGTCCTTTTGAGACAGAGCAGGCATTATTAAACTACGACTTTTTATGTATTAAAGACAGTGTAGCTGCAGCTTGTAAAATGCACCCATGCCCTGAGGAGCAGTCTACAATCCTGCAGGTGGAGAGGAATGTGTTCTTGGTCATCCCCTCTGCTTGTGGGCAAGCCTGCAGCAGGCGGGTTCAGTGGAGGCAGAGAAACACCCTTGCATCTCAGCGGTGTGTGGGCAGGAGCTTTCTGAAATTTCCCCAGTGTGCACACTGATGCCTGGAATTTCATTTAAAAAGTCATAGAATCAGTTTTAACTTATTAGGTATATGGCATATGGACTTCTTTTTTACTTATCTGTAATAGGCTTCATGATATTTTTAATTCAGAGTTTTCTAAAGAATGCTTAGATTGATCATCATGCTGAATCATTAAGTATTCTGTAGCCAGGCCCTATGGTATAATAGTGTACTCTAATAGTACCTTGGTTTAATAATAGATGAACTTTGTTAATCTAATCCTGGGTAATTCAGGAAACAGTGTCTCCCTCTTAATGCTTTTTTTTCCCTGATAATGATGGAGATTATATTGATAAAATTGCTTCCATGGAAGATGAAGTGCTCCTGATGGCTGCTTTCAATCACTGGAAGGGTAGCAGGAGTGCATGATGGTCCTCCTGGTGAAGGAAGCAGGCAAACCACTGCTCAGGGTAAGGGCTGTGCTCCTCTGTGACTTCTCACCCAAGAACCAAGGGTGAGCAGCAAGAATTAAAGGGCTGGTATGCAGGGAAAAGCGCAGAGACTCTGGGCTTTTCTTGTTGCATTCAGCAGCCAACTGATAAATATCTAGTGAATGCCTACTGTGTGTTGTATACTTCCCTAGCCTGTTAGGATAAACCACCACTCCACACCTAGAAACCCTTGCCATCCAAGAGTTCGTATTTTGGTAGGTCAGGTCAGAACATATATAAATGACTACAACAAATAGTTTGTGGGATGGGAAGGAAGCATGATGGGGGAAAAGAGGGAGGATAGAGTTGTTGCTGGGCAAAGGGACCCACTTTAAGTAAGGAAAACAAGGAGGCACAAGTCTCCATAAAAGAAATAAGATTGGAGCAAAACAAAGTAAATCCAAAAAGTAAACATTCAGAACAAGAGGAAGTATAAAGAGTTAGTCTCAGAAGACATTTGCTTTCTGCAAGCACTAACTGGATGTGGGAGCCCTGGAGCATTAGAGGCAGAGAAATGACAGCATCTGAATACAATGCTTTCACCATGGGATAATGGCTCATCTGGAGACCAGTTAGGAGGTTTCTGAAATAATGTGGCCAGAAACAATGGAGGCTGGGACTAGGGTAGTCATGGTAGAGATGCTCAGATGGGGTCAGATTATGAGACAGAATTTGCCTATGAGTTAAATGTGGAGAGAGAGAGAGAGAGAGAGAGAGAGAGAGAGAGAGAGAAACAGAAGTCAAAATGATTCTCAGGATGCTGTCTGAGCAACTAAAGGGTCTAACAAGGAATAACCATTTGGAGGAATAACCCAGGTTGGAGAAGAGGTGAAAGGAAATGAGAGTGAGACACCCCCCCCCCCCGTTGGAATTTAATTCTCCCAGGGATTCTCACTGTAACAATTGCTGCCAACAGGATCACAAAAAAGGTTTTTTGCTTATCCAGTTATAGGCGATGCTACATCAAGAAAATAAGCTACTGTGAGTTAGAAGCCAAGCCTTTCTTTGAGGAGCAAGTTGGGGAAAGGGCTCAACCCTGGCTGCTTTGACCACAGCTGGTGAAGAACTGGGCCCTTCCATGGGTATTGCTAGGAACCATGAGTCACAGTGACCTGGAATGCTGTGCAGAGAAGGGTGGAGGGGTGGGAAATCAGTTACATAAGATTTACTCTAAAAAGTTCTTGATGGTTTGAACACACACCTACTACTTGGGACAATGGAGTGCCTTTGGGAAAAGACTTGTGGAAGCTGGCTGCTGCTCACCCTCTGTTCTTGGGTGAGAAGCCGTAGAGGAGCACAGCTCTTACACTGGGCAGTGGTTTGCCTTCTTCCTTCAAATCTGTTTTCCCTTTCCTAAAAGGCAGTCTCAGTGAGCAAAATTCTTTTGAGTCTGAAAGTATTTACCACTGAGGGAAATTTCTTATAATAACGAAAATTATTTTGAGAAGTGGAACTCATTAACCGTTTCTCAACTAGCTGCTCAATTGGAATTGATTAACGACACATGTGTGAAGTCTATTTAGAATTGGACAAAGGGTTTGTACCTGCTTGGGGGAGAACTATCAGGAACAGAGAAAATAGGTGGCTGATGGGACTGGCAGTAAGGGCCCACAAATGTGATAGAAGGACTTTATCTTGGCAACACTGTTTGTTCTTACTGGGAGGTGGGAAAAGGGTCTAGCTCTCTCCAGCCCTGTGTTGTTTACTTGTCTCTCAAAATCGAACCAAAGAAACATCTTAAAAATCGAATTTATTCTCTCTTAGATTTTAAATTACACCACAAGGGATAAAAGTACCTTATAACACAGAGAATTGAAAGGAGAAATGCTCAGAAAGGCAAACAAACATGTCAGCCCTTCCACATCTGCAGCTGTGCCTATAGGAGTTCAACACTTGAAGCAAAACATTTATGTTAGGAACACAGAGCTCTCTCTCTGTGTGTGTGTTTCATAATATGCCCCTGGCTACCTATTAACATCTGGGGCCAATTAAATCTGTTGATTTTATTCTAAAATCCTCATGCAAAATGTAGTTTCTGATTATCTTGGAGTTCACCTCTCCAATTCCTCTCCATGATTCCTTTGCTTCTCACTGGAACTCTTTCCAGTAGTTTTATTTTTCTTTAAATAGGTCAGCGTAGAATTTTACATCATATTTCATTCCAATTTTTAATTGAACTTTGAATTTTGATTTTCACTCGATAGCTACTGTAACCTAGTAAATGATAGTATTAACCACTTCCTGTAGTAGGTCTACCATTTGCCCTGGCAGAGAGGGCCCTGTTTCACCTTTCAGTTGGACAGATGGGAATGATGGTATCTGTCTCTCTCAGAGCATCAATAGAATCACCAGATGATTTTGCTAGCAGATAAATGCTTAGCACATTAAACATTTTTTTTTTTTTACTTTTACAAGAAGCTCAAGAAAGCTGGAAAAGTGACTCATAGAAACCAGACTTAGTTTATATACCTGTAACTGACTTTCTATCCTAGTATGGGACTGAGAGCATGTAATTGAAAAATCCTACTTCACAAAGAGCTGGCTGTGTGACCTGAAAGAATTCAAGCAGCCTTTCTGAACCTCAGCTTCCATATCTAAAAAGTGTAGCTTTGGAGAAAAGGCAGTAGTTGTCACATGAATTTGTTCTGTAAACACTTTTCTTATCATCTCTGTGTGAATGCCATTCTGTCATTCTGTAAGGTTCAACTTAAAAACCATAGAACTGGGCGATTTCTGAAATCTACACTTTCTCCCCGTTTCCAGAATCCCATGGGTATATTGGCATTTCCCAGCAATAAAGGGCACAGTGCCTGTGGTTGTCCTAACAGCAGTCTGTTTCCCCTAGAGAATGGATCTTCTCTAAAGTGCTGAGTGACCAGGAGTACATTGGCTCACATTTTGGAACCCCCATTTTCTCATCCATAAAATGGGAACATTGCAGGATAGTTGGGGGAATTTGAAGAAGTTTAGTGTGGAAAACATTCAGTGCACATCCTAGGGGAATGCAAAGCAAGCAGAGAACTCACTGAGGTTTCCAACTTGGTTTTTGAAGGGACATTATGTCACATACAAAATTCTTCTAGGCCAGTCCCTTTAATCATCCATAGGTTGAAACCTGATGGAGTTTTTCTCCTTAGGATTTTCCCTGTTTCAGTATATTTCTGCAAAAAAATGTATTTAAAGGTACTGTTTTAAATGCAATGATTTCGAAAATTTCTTACTTGGAAAGTTTTCTACTACAAGTAAAAGGATTAAAGAAAAAAGGAAAAAAAAGGTGAACCCCCAAGAACATATATTGTATATGCTTTCTAGAAATAGCTTTTTAAGAAGGCAGAGAGTTCTAAGCCAAGGGCCAAATTTAAATTTGCAGCATTCATTAAGCTTCTCCGTCCAGGAGGAGAGAGGATTGAATCGCATCCAAATCAAGCATTGGAATTCTCGGGGAAGTAGATGAGAGATTAGAAAAGGTGCAAGAAACAGCAGAAATAGCTTGTGAAAGGTTATACTTTTAAATTGAGAAGGCGTTTCGGTCAGATGACAGGCCCTAGACCTGGAGGTCTTAATTCAGGCATGAAGAGAGAGGAAGTGGCAGGTAGCGTAAGAGAATAGCGGGTCAGTGCCCAGGAGATGTAGCCCTTTGGGAGTTGTTCAATAATTCTAGCTTAGGACGAGGGTTAGAAATCATAAAGACATCATCACAGCATTTAGGGGGCATCAGGAGAGTCCTGGATGGTGAGCCCTTAGGCCAGCAGCATAATTAAGGATGCGGGTTCTGGGTACCTTGAACTCCTCTCTTCTCAGAAGGACAGCTCAGGATCCCAGGATTATGTTTTTGGAATCCTCGGAAACTTCCATTAAGTGTGACAAAGACTCTCCTTGATCAACCATTGTTAGGTTCTCCTGACCTCTCTTCCTGATGAGGCCTTAACCTTGTCCGGGTCCTTAGTGGGCCTGTAGAGCTCAGTTGGCAGAAAGAATCTTGCAAAATTAGCGAAAATCCCCACCCTTGCTATCTAATCCCCCTAAATATCTGGTCAAATTCCCCATCCCGTACCCTGAATCCTGATTGTCTTTTCCTGCCTTCTGCAACTTTTGTTGTTGTTGCTGCTGATTTATTTGCATTTATTATAATGCAGCCAA
Source organism: Spermophilus citellus (assembly GCF_964194105.1). Classification (NCBI taxonomy): domain Eukaryota; kingdom Metazoa; phylum Chordata; class Mammalia; order Rodentia; family Sciuridae; genus Spermophilus; species Spermophilus citellus. Next base: position 91,239,403 of record NC_138187.1, read on the forward strand.
TGCTAGGCTTCATGATAGACTCTGAAAGTTACTCCACAGACTTGGGCCCAAACCTTCATCCTTCAGAAGGCCCAAACCTTCATGAGCTCATCTGACTTTAGTTACATTGTATAAACTTCTGTGGTGGTTCAAGACATTGTTACATTGAATTTTGACCAAAAAGCAAATAAAATAAAAACAAATGTAACTTTGGGGAGTGCTTTTAAGACTTTCCCTTTACCTGTCATGACATTCATCTTTTAATCATTCTCCTACCAACTCAAGGAAAATCTATATTGACGCTATTGAAAAGAGTATAACATGCCATAGTTTATAAAACGCATCCAGATTGTATTCCATTGTATCCTTGATAATCTGTTTAGATTAATGATACTGCTTCCTAAACTTTCCAACTATCATCTTACTCTCTCCAGGAACAGTTAAATTTTACCACTGCATCCCTGGATGGTACTTCCTTCCTCTAAAATAGGCTAAACCTCCCTGATCATCTGCTTTCATCTCCCAGTGCTGAGGATGTTAATAATTAACGACATTTGGAACCTTCCCCATGTCCTATAATGTTTCAACTCAGAGGAAAATGACCCATCATACCCAAGGCATTTCAAGAGATTGCAGTCAGTTAGTCTAACAGAGACATTTATGTCAAGAGGCTGGTCATGCATAGTCTTACAAAGGGGAGGCTCTTTGTAAGACTGCCCTGAGTCTTAGAAAACCCAGATTTCAAAGAACATTGGAAAAGAACCCATTTCCACCATCTGTGTGAGCAGACTCAATGCCACCAAATGAAAATCAATCAAACAAACAAAAACCCGAAAGACCACATTTTCAAATATGAACTGCAGGCATATTCCAAAGTGAATTAAACCCATCAGAGAGAAGAATGCAAGTCAGAAGGTTTGGCTCTCTCCTTGGCCTTGCCATTGTGGAGGCAAGAGGGAGGAACACCAGTTAAACCAAAATCAAAGATCACATTTACATGGAAGAGCCAGGTAAAACAGATGTCTCATAGCATTGGATTGGGTACTACATTGATTGCCTTTCAACTTCAAAATACGGAACTGGGATTAAACCATCTTTGTAGTTTCCTTCAGCTCAAAGGATACAAGGTTGTATGAGCTCTGATCATAATTTTGGCCATGTTTACTAAAAGTCAAAAGAATTATTATTATTATTATAAAGGAATTATATTATTATTATTCCCAAGAGAATGTAATGCCATATGAAAAACAGGACTTCTTGGTTAAATAATTTAGAGAAACAACGGGCACTTTTTTAATCCTTTCAGGGGATCAGGATGGAATTAGCATATGATGAACTCTGAAAAATGTTGCTAAAAAATGGTTTACCAATTAGAATAAATAAACTTTAAAATAATAATAAAATGGACAATAATTTTTAAAATGTCTCAATTTGTTTTATCCAGCAATTCCTAAGCAGTTAGTAATAAAATTTTTAAGATAATTTGTTAATTACTTTGAATGGATAGTCTATTGAACACATTTTCCAAAACTGGATCTAACTCTAATTTCAAGTCATAATATGAAACAAGTTATTTAGACACAAAGGTGAAGAAATATACTCTAAATGTATTTGCTCTATCATTGTGTTTCCTCTGTTGATCATGGTAGTCTGATTATGGTTGAGATATGGTTTTAGGGCTCAGAGGTCCATGTTGACGTATTTCTTGGTTTGGAGCAGACTTGTAGCCAGTGGCATTCTTGGTGGTCACTAAGGAAGAGATATAATTGTGGTTATTATTTTTCACTGCTCTAAGTTCAATATTCTCTCTCTGAACTCTCTTGAGCTTACCCAGTATTTGGTGACTGAGTTGCTACTCTTCTGCACTGTTTTCATTATCTTTTAATACTTGTTTTGTGTTTGGCTGTTCAGATAGATAAGTGTTATCCATGACTCACTAGCTTTTCCTGCAATGTGTACTTGTGGATCACCTCAATGAATATGATATCAGCCCCCAAATAAGTTGACATAATACATCTGAGTACATGATCCAGAGAGTGTAGTTCAAGAAGCACACATGGATCTCTTTTGGTACCAACCAAGGACAGTGACATAATCTCCCCATGAGGAATGCCTTCAAGGGGTGTAGACAGAGTCCTCTGAGTCTTTCCTGCAACTGAGAAGAAGGATGAGACAATAGATCTAAATTGTAGTGAATAGCCACTATTCTAGAGAAAATTCCAGAGTCTTTGTCACCTTCATGTTACACTTTTGGGGGCAGGGAAGATACTGGGGATTGAACCCAGTTGCTTTCTATAACTGACCTGCATCCCTATCCATTATTGTTTATTATTTTGATACAGGGTCTTGCTAGGTTGATGAGACTGCTCTACAACTTTGATTCTCCTGCCTCAGCTTCCCAAGTTGCTGGAATTACAGGCATGTACCACTGTGCCTGGTCATCTTCACTATTCTTAATGTAGTTTCCACTTTATGATGGGGAGTCCATCAAAGTGATACAGCCTGGAACCTTAAAACATCATATTTTATTATTTGTTGATTATCTAAAATGTGTTTTCAAATAAAAATATATACTAATATCTATGCAGTGTGCTTTGGAAGACATGTAAAGCACAGTTGGAGACATATAAGGTCTTCTCGTTTTTTTCATTTTGAATTAAGCCTCAAATATTTTATTTTGTTTTCCTCCAAATACAGTATACCTGTGAACACAGGTGTGCACATATGTGTAGGATTTTGAAATTGGGAGCATTTTCTGTATTCTGCCATGTGGAATATACATGAAAGGATAACAATACATACTATGATAATAGTGTATAAACCTACCTATGATATCATATCTATCTAATCATCTATATCCAGACACCCATCCAACTGTCATCTATTCATTTCCTCTGTCGATGTCTTCTTTCTGTCTGTCTGTCTTTGCAAATGGAAGGTAAGGCAAGTAGAAGTTGGTTATAATGCTTATCTATGACCTTGCATGCATGGATAAGAACAGCACACAGATCTCTAAACCTTCCCTTCAATAACAGTGTGGGGTATGAAATGTGAGGATGTAGACCCAAGAAAACTAAATATTTTCTCCCACAAATTATGATTCACCTTCTTGTATGACTGACCAAAAGTCATTGCATGCTATAATTTATGTAGAAAGTGGAAAGAAAAGTTAAAACGAGGAAAGAAGAGGTAATGCTGAGAAAACAGCCTCTACCTCAGAGCAAAGCCTGTCCAAGGAAGGGGACTCCTAGGTGCATACCCACACTGCTGAGTTGTTTATCTATCAATAACAGAAAAGATCTGTGAGCCAGGTGTCCCTGACTCAGTCAGGCTAGGTGAGGACCCATAGCAACCCCCTAGCAACCACCAATAGCTTGAGACAGAGAAAATACCTGGGATGCCAGATGACCCTCCCAGTAGTTTATGGTGGTTGAATACATGTTGGGAAACCATGTAGTTCAGCACTTACACCCTTGTGGCTTAAACCAATCGGTTCAAATGAATCCCCCTCTTGTACTAACTAATCACCCTTACCCAGCTTGTTCCCGCCAGTGAATGTGCTAATCATGTTTTAGAGTTGTTTTATGATTTTCCCATGGTGTGTGATGATTTGCTAAGAGATGCTATGATGTATGTGAAGTCCATGCCTTCCCCAAAGAGTGTATAAAACTGCTGCAAACCCTGGGCTCGGGGCCTCTCAGTTTCACCAGTTGCTGTGTGCACGCAGAGGACAGAGCTAGCTGGAAATAAACACCTCTTTGCTGCTTACATCGATCGATCTTGGTCTCTGGTGGTCTTTTGGGGGTCCCAAATTCGAGCATAACAATGGAAGGGAAAGGCATATGGAATTGAAATACTAAGAAGTATGAAGATGGCCAAAGATGGTGACAAGGACCTGAGAATGGGGACAGAATCTACTAGGTAGTCAAGGCCACTTTTTCTGTCTTTCACCACCATGATCACATTTCACTGCCTGTTTGTGACAGTGTTTGAGAGTTAACCAAAACTTGGGGTTTTGTTTTGTTACTTCTTTAGCCACAAAGAGAAGATCAGTGCATTTGAGAAGCTCCTGTTGAGACACCCTCCTCCACAGCACTGGTGATTAGAAAGCACACATTCCCTCACATGCCTTCCTGCCGGGAGGACCCTGGGCCACTTCAGTACAAAGGGCTGTCTCCCTTGCATCTGGGAAAAGACAGTCCTGAGATTTGACTTCCTTGAAATCTGACATTATATTTTTCCACCTGACTTGGAATTTAAAGTTTCCTTAAATTGAGTAGAAATTAAGCACAGTGATTGAGTAGAATCTTAGAAAAAAATATTAAAAAGACCAGAGAACCTTTGCCATTTTCAAATGTTAAGTCATTTTATTTTATCTGTGGTTATTTTGGGATTTTGAGGGTGTTATATAGTGGATGAATAATAACTACAAAGAGATAGTCGTATTGTCAGGATGATTAATTTTTTTCACTCAATCATTTATGTGTCTAAAGAAAAATGGGCTCATAATTTATTTCAATTTCATTTCAATGGCAAAAGTCATTCTACATAGCCAATATGGCAGTGTTGTGTTTATAATATCAGGTATCATGTATATTTTTATTTTAATTAATTTATATTTTAAAACAATATAGAATTCTGATAAAACAAAATAAATATAAGAAATAAAAAGTAATACTAATAGATATATGGATTGCAATAAAATATTGATTCCATATTTTATTTACTATATAGTATTTAACCACTGATATTTCATTGTATTCATTTATAAATCCACTGTTAAAAATATGTACATCATGGAAGATGCCATTTATTTTTTTGTGGATAGTGACATTTGGGCAATGAAAAATAAGGTTTGGAGAGATAGTACTGCAGTAAGTACACTAATGCATTCTATAATATCACAGACATATACTAGAAGACAAAAATTTGACTCAAACTTTCTAGTAAAAGCCAGTAAGAAACATGATTAAATGACTGAGAGATTCCACCGGGAAAATAAAATTGCTCACTTAGGAGAGACACAGCTATTTCCAGCTCATTGGAACATTTTCCCTATGGGTTTCCCTACAGAGGATAGTGTGCAGTACAGTAAATGTCATTTGCAACCACATTGTCCCCCAGAACCCAGCGGTGATTTCCACGGGGCCTCTCAAGGCAAGACAATGGCATGATGCCAAAGTTCAATTTTAAAGGAAAAGTTCCTTGGTAGGGGCAGGCTCAGGAGAGGCGCCAAGTTGCTGGCAGGCTGAAGGGTGCTGTCCAGCAATGCAGCTGTCTTCCAGTTGAACATTCAGCATCCGAGATTGCAGAGGGGAAACCATGCTCCTCAGGTGATTTTCCACATATATCATTCAACGAATCTTTCTTATAATGAGCCCTTTAATAAATAATGAGCATGAGTTAGTTATTGAGTTAGACTCCCTGAAAATATCCAGAAAACAACTATTCTATCTTCCTGGTTTGATATAGAATTATGTGCTTCAACAAGATTAACAGTCTCCTAGGAAAGCTGAGGAACCTGGTGAGAGCATAGAGCCCTCTACGTAGCTAGATGCCTATTTCACAGAAAGAAGATAAAGGGAGGCAGAAGCTGAGTTGTCCGGTAGCAGTAACTTTTTATAGTTGGGATCTAGAATGTGCCTCAAAGGCTTATGTAATAAAGGTTTGGTCCCCAGCTGATGGTGCTAGTGAAAGGTGGTGGACACTAGGAGGTGGTGCCAACTCGGAGGAATTAGGTTATTGGGAGTGTCACTGAAAGGTATGTCTTATCCTCAGACCCTCTTCCATTTTTCTTTCCCCTGCCCCCTACTTCCTGACTGCTGTGAGGTGAAGAACTCTCTTGTGTTTCCTGCCAGGGTGATGGGGCCAAGCAACCATGGGCTAAAACCTCTGAAATTATGAACCAAAATAAATATTACTTTTGAAAAGTTGTTTTTCTCAAATATTGTGTCAAAAGTGACAGAAAGGTGAGTAACAGAGAACTCTCCTTGCTTATTGATGAATGGACCTTTAAAGGTGAAAATTTTTACTCCAAAGTTGAGAAGAGTAAAGTGACTTTTTAAATGAGTTTGACAGAGAATTCTGTTCAGTGTTATAAAACACACAGAAAGCAACCATAAAGAGTACAGGAATGCACCAACAAACATTTAAATTTAAAAGCTCTTATTTTTAGAATCAGTTGGTTGCAAAATACATGCCAAGATAACCAAGTGTTGTAAATTCTTAATGTTGCTCACTCAACTCAGTTAATATTGGGGACCATAGGCCAAACTTAGATATAATATTTAGAATAATTTATCTCTGACCTTTGATTGTGATAGTGATTAAGATTTCAGAGCTAATAGTGCAGGAATTCTCCTCCTGGTCTGTTGTCAGTAGAGCTGTCTGCGAATGTCTTGACCTCTTTTCTGGTAGATGCAAGAGAAAGAACATATAAGAATTCTCTTAAGAGTAAATATCAATAAGTTGCATGTGTACACATTAATATTAGGCAAAATTAAATAAAGAAAAGGAAGATAAATTTCCTAGGTCTAACAGTATGAAAACCATTACCAGATGTGTGAATGACCATCTCTTGATCTTCAATCTCTGGCCAATATGCAGTTATACAATAGTGGGTCCTTCAAGACATAAATGCTGAAAAAGATTTCAGTCAGTAATTCAATCTATAATGTGCCTGTCATAATCCTTAAAAATATGGTTGGGGGAGTACATTTCCATAACAACACTTTCATCACCAAATTATCTTACATTTTGTTCTTTCTTTTTTTTTTTTAAGAGAGTGAGAGAGGAGAGAGAGAGAGAGAGAGAGAGAGAGAGAGAGAGAGAGAGAGAGAGAGAGAGAATTTTTAATATTTATTTATTTATTTTTTTAGTTCTCGGCGGACACAACATCTTTGTTGGTATGTGGTGCTGAGGATTGAACCCGGGCCGCACGCATGCCAGGCGAGCGCACTACCGCTTGAGCCACATCCCCAGCACTTGTTCTTTCTTTTATAGCATCAAATTATTGTAAGTTCCTAGAATTCAACAAGTGCTTCATGAACCAATGATGCCACACAAGCTATTCCCTCTGTCTGGAATAAACTTACTCTCCTTGTTTGGCTGATAAATCCACCATTCGTCCATTAAATTGTGTTTAGACACCTCCTTTTCTGAAAATATCTTTGGCATTCTCTCTAAACTCTATGAAGCAGTATTGATTCTGTTCTCTAATAAAAAAATATAAACAATAAATTACAGCCTCCTTAATATTCTAAGAAGTGAATTCATAAGTTTCTAGTGGCAGGGAGGACACCCATTCAGGACAAGGGCCTCTCTGATTATGATTATGCCAGACTGTATTGCTTCAGTTATAACCACATCTAAATCAAATCATGATTTCTCAACGCAATATAGACCAGTCTCAAATTAGGACCAACACCTCCTTGCTTTATATCAACGTCTAAAGTTTTCAATGTACAATAAGTGTGAACATTTTAAAGATAAGGAACAATGCAAATCTAGGAAAAAGTGCTTATTCTGTGTTTTGGTTATCTGCTATACTTCTTTGTGCCATAATATTTTTTTTTGCATAGTCAGGAAGCCTAGTAATATCCAACAATTTATAGTATAATTCAGCCTCTTCATGTTCCAATTGTGTTCATGCTGAAGGCTCATTTCCTTGAGTGTCCTCCAGCTGGAATTCAGAATTTTAAATGAAAGTTTTTCAAGGAAACTCAAGAGAGACTGAAGAAATAAGTCAATTTTTTTCTATTGAAGGAAGACTGCTAGGCAGATTAATGAAATAAAGTAACATGGATATTAGTTGTTAATAATGGCATGGCACTTAGTCTATTGAATGTCATCTATCACCCACTGGATTTGATTGATGGGATGCACACTGCCTAATGTGATGTGTATTGAACGTTTTCCTTTAAGGATTAAAACACTGACACCTTGTGAATGAGGAGCACTTTTATATTTCCACAAGCCTGTTTCTACCGTGATTCATAAATCACAAGTAATGCATAACAGGTAAAGCCTCACTTTCATAATCATGGAATCAAAGCTGTGTACCACTCTGTATTAAATGTTCTATCAGATGTACCACCTTCACAGGGCCTCTCAGACAAGCATATTCTGTGCTTTTATTTAAACAAATAATTATTTGAGCTCGAATATACCAGTGGTAAACAAATATTTTGAAAACATGCCTCTGAGCATCCTGAGAGTAGAAATGATTTCCCCAATGATAATGGAAATGGCTGTAAACTGACTAAGTGTGTTCTGAGAAAAGTAGAGGTCTGAGGAAATGTATCATGATTAGCATGCACTTAGCTCAACAAAAAGATAATAGGCTGTAAATATAAAATAGGTTCTGTTAGGCGTAAATAAATTCTGGCATGACAGGTCTATTACAGCAATGTAGCTTGACAAACAAACCTAATATAGAATATCTAAAAGAAGGGGAAGCCTCCAGAAGCACAAGGCAATAGTTTTTCTTTCTTCCCGTTCCTTTTCTTTTTTTTTTTTTAATTCAAGTAATCCTTTTCAAATGACTACAAGAGGTCTGTATCCCTTTTCTGATTTGTCTGAACTTGAGCGAGAAAAATTGGGGAAAGTATATGCTAATGGTGGACATGGTTAAAATTAGAAAATAGGCAGTTAAGTTCTAGGTACGTAGGCATTCATAAATACCATAAAAAGTGAAAGTGTAAGTGAAATTGAAACTATGTTGACCATACTTTCTCCCTTTATCTTACAATTAAAGAACTGACAACCAGCAACCAGGATGGTCAAGTTGCTCATTCACTGTCACACTGCTAATCATCCCCAACAGTGGAATAATGATGTAACCTCTCTTCCAGCCTGCACGGTGCTATTCACATGGTGGGAAGAACCTATCTACAGATATTAATAAATGTGGAAACAGACAGGAGAACTGAAGAATCAAAACAATAGCTATTTACCAAATAGCTTTTACAAGCAAGGAATTTAATAATGAGTTCAAAGGAAAAGTCAGTAATTGTGACTAATATGTCATTATGCACAGCTGCTTTGACAAATTTCCAGAGGGGAAAAACCTTTCAGGAAATCGCCATCTGGCTTTGTTTTGTGCTCATTTGCTCTACCCACGTTGGCTGAATTTGTTCTCTGTGCAACACGGGGATGTAGGGAAGTGATGCTGAGATGTCTCTGCCATTGGGAAGCATGAAGGCCACTTGAAGGCTGGTGTAAGGTCCAGGCATGTCTCAGAAACTACATAATCCAACCCTCTTCACATCAGGCAACTTAAAATGTATCCACAGACTACAGTAGAAGAAAATTATCATGCAAATATTAGCTTTTGAAAATTTTTGGCTACTGCTAATTCATTCAATTAACAATCGGCTGTTATTTCTAGGAAATCTAAGGAGTGCATTTGCTTCTAACTCCATATTATGCTGCTCTGATTTGACACTGTGACGTGGAGGTTTGATGAAGTACCTGCACCATCAGCATCTTCTTACGTGACTCAGGATGACATCCAGACAAACTGCCAGCTTCCAAAGCACATCTAGCCAAGCACAGGTGCTCAGATCTTTCTGGGCCCCTCCTGTTTGTGTGCATGAAGCACATCTGTGCAGACAGCTCTGATCAAAACCCTATTCTAGCAATGCTTGTGCAAAGCCAGACTCAGCAGCAATGGTAAGTACTTTATGAGTAGCTAAACAAGAAAACAAGAAGTCCTTTATGAATAGCTAAAAATGTCCCTCAGAATTTGTTTTCAATTGTCATAAAAAATTCCCTTTTGGGGATAGTTTTCCTACTAGCTACTCCAGTGTCCTACTCTTTGGATCTTCACTCCCATCTCAGAGCATACTGCTCATTTACTGCTTGCTTCATGTCAGCAGGGTCATCCCTTCTGGGCACATGGGGCCTGTGGTCAGCTGACTAGTGCTGCCTGAGGGAAGTTTGGACCCACAGTTGACCCAGCATGTCTCTCCATGAAATTGCCATTATATTAAACATTGCTATGCTTCAGTAGTAAGATACTAACATATGGATTAGTGTTAGTAAGAGTTATTAAGTTAGTTGGCTGTCACAATAGAATACAAAGCACAGCCCTTTGGGGATGGTGCACAGATGGACTTGGTAAATAAGGATTGGGCGTGAGATGGAGATGTTGAGGTCATGGGGTCCTTGCAGAGACTTAGGCTGTTGGGTGTCACAGCACTGGAAGTATAAATGATGAGAAAGTAATAGTAGCCTTGCTCAAATTGTCTTTCTTTGGATTCCTTTATGTTCATGTTCACAGAATATCTTATCCTTTGTCTCTAGGATCTTTCACGTGTGCTGGGAATTCAGTGACTCTACTTCTTATACAGGGAGGCTTGGAGGTCTTCTCTGGAAGAAGTGTCATCATATAAATCCCAAATAATAAGATAAAAGCCAGATGCACCAAAATATGGGAAGTGTCAGTCAGTGCAGAGGATAAGATGATCTTCAAAGGCCCAGAGGTGGAAGTGGCCTTGATATGCTAAAGAAAAATGAAGAAGTGGCAAATAAGAGAGTATGAATGGATGAGGTCCGAGACAAAGGTGAGCCAGGTCCCAGGGGGCACTGTGGGTCATAGAAAGGAGTTTGGATTTTTTTTTCTCAGTGGATATAGTCATGAGATAACTTTAATCAGGATAGAATAATTGAATCAATGTTTTAATAGAAACTTCTGGATGGAGAATGTGACCAGAGGGGAGCAGGGAGGTGAAAATAGAGGAGGCTGCCAAGGTCCTTACTGGTAGGGGATGGGACATGGCAATAAACGGAAATGAATTGTCAACAAGAAGCAACAAGATCTGCTAGCATGTGAGATGAGGATGTGGGGAAAGGCAGAGGGAAGAGTGGGGGTAGGACCAACAGGCACAATCAGGATCTCTCTATAGACAAAAGAGCTATGAAATAATCAAGGCAATTGGCAGAAAGGAGTAATAATGCTTGTTAGGAAAATGCAGATTTACTTCATTGCAATTAATATAATAAGGAATAATTTGAGCATAATAGGAATTCTCAAATTTTATGTTTGCTATATGTGATTTTTGTCCATGAGAAATACCAGGTGAATGCAAGAAACCTCATCCAGATAATCCAGACTAGGTTAGAATGCACAGATACATCCACACATGTAACTCCACCCCACCCCTGAGCCAAAGCTTGCCCCCTGTCTCTGGTGGTAGAATGTTTCATCTTTTATCAAATCTACTCCCATCCCCCACCACCACTTCACAGTAACTCATGAGCTACAGCCTTCAGGACACCCCTTTCCACAAGTCAATGGTCAATCTTTTATAAAATAAAGCGCCAGATTTCTGGAAGCTATTATGTCTTCACAATCATTTAGCCTTACAAAACTGAGATGGGGTCTTTATTATATTCCTAACTCTTTTTCGTCCTGGGTCACTAAAGGGCCCAACCCCGGTTTCCCTATGAGCCATGTGGTTTTGACTCCCTGACTGTACAAGGTGCAATGATTTATAGAAACATGTTGTTTCATAGTAGAACTAAGTGTCTGGGGTTCAAGGGTAAAGACAGACCTGGAGATAGGAATTAAGGTGTCCAGATGTAGGTGTTCTAGAACTTGATTCATGTGGCATGACTCTTTCTGTAGGATTGTAGACTGTTATTCTAATGTGCCAGTTTCCTTGTCTGGGAGCATCTTGAGGACTTGGTCATTATCTTCACATCTTGACATCTAGCACAGATGGTGGCTTTCCAGAGTTGTCTGGTGATTTTCTCTTAGTTGTTCCCAGAACAGTCTATCCCATTCTTCAAAATCTTTATCATGGTGAACAAAATGGTGTTTCTTGCAAGTTTGACCAAATCTCAGTTGAATTCTATGCATGCATCAAGCTCCATTTACTCTTTTTAAAATTGATTTTATTATTATTTTTTAAATACACAACAACAGTGGAATGCATTACAATTCTTATTACACATATAGAGGACATTTTTTCATATCTCTGTATATGAAGTATGTTCACGCCAATTTATGCCATTATACTTGTACTTTGTTTTTTGTTTTTTTTTGCATTACAATTCTTAATACACATATATACCACAATTTTTCATATCTCTGTTTGTATATAAGGTATGTTGGCACCCAATTCAAGTCTTCATACATGTACTTTGTATAATGATGTCCATCACATTCCACCATCCTGCTAATACCCTGTCCCCTCCCTTTCCTCCCATCTCTCTTCCCTATCTAGAATTCATCTAATGTATTCAAATGCAGCTTTCCCTTCTCTCTGTCCACCCCCACTTCTCTCCAGTTTGGGTTCCATTTTGAAGCTCTGGTAGTGCCTAATCTGTGAGGCTCTTCAGATTTTTGTCCCCATTCCTCCAGCCCGCAAGTGTGTCCCTGCTCATGTCCCTCTCAGGTCATAGGACACCCGTGTCTGGAACACTACTCATGGTATTCATGGACCCATAGGAAACTGGAGGCAGGAGAAGTGGGGGAAGCATGTGGATAGAGACCTTCTTATAATGCTTAAAGATTTCTCTCTGTTTTCCTATGAATATAGCAATGGTTTCATGCAGTTTCTCTTTGCACCTTCAGAAACATACTACCCTCTTAAGTCATGAAATTAACTAATGCTGGTAAATAAATGCTACCTTTTTCTGTCTCATAATCTATTTAAGACTGCTCAGCATTGCTCACTCAGTACCCTTAACAGACCTGGCCCAGTGAGCATTTTATAGCTAGCTGTGAAGCAGACGCAATTGTGCCCAAATCCTTAGCAAGCCGGGCGGCTGGCTGCCTTCCTGCTTTGGTACGTAAATTTCAGTGCATGTAAATAATCACACTCCCATCCATTCACTTGAGGAAGGTTATTGTATTTCACATGCTGTTAAAAACCCAAAGTGTCAAAGTCATGCTTTATAGCATCACCCCAGACAAATATGTCATTGTCAGAAGTCTTACTCCAATAAAACCTCTTTATGGGTGATAGATTTTATTTGCGAGTTTATGACAAATATCTGAAACATCAGGTATTTATGTTGTAATCACCTTTTACGAGCTTTGGTTTTCTCCCGTGCCTAAAAGGAACATGTACACCTATGCCTAGGATTTAGATACACCAAGGCTTGAATAATCATTCCCACAGTAGCCTTGGGCATGTTACTCAATTTCTCTGCATTGCATCTTTATAAAACCTACCTCTCATGACTGTGATGATAATTAATTGGGCATTAATTCTAATGTTCTTTGAAGATTTGAAAGAGCTCTGTGTGACCATCATTTCAGCACTTTTATGAGTTTAGGTCTTTTTATTGGTTTTCACTGATTGCTTTTTTTATATTAATACATTAAAATTACTCCCTCAATGAGAATGTTTCTATAGCATTTTCCGATTTTGAAGAGTAACTTTTTCAGCTTGGTGATAGCAATTGACATGAAGATGTGCCAGCATTTGCCTGAGTGGAATTCGCTGCATTTCTTTGTCCTCTGATGTTAGAGGGTGAGAAATCTGCCATGCACAGACAGGTTTGAATTATATTCTTCTGATGGTTGGTTCTAAGAAACACTGAATCAGTGATAGAATTGTGTGACTCTCATCATTTTACTTCAGCATAATATCGGTTGTGAAGAAATAGACCTGTTTCCACAGGGATAACTGTCAAACCTGCTGCTAACTGATGATACAGTTTAAGGAAAATGAGATCAATGGTTGTGGACCATCTTTCTGTACTGGGATGAGGTCGATGTCAGACAGCAAAGAGTTTAGGGACTCATGGCTTTTTCTTTACCTTCTCTCTTGAACTGCAGGTCAATGGACAGCCCATTATCTCATGAATGCCACTGTCTCAAAAGACACATGACAGCATCATTTCCCTGTACTCTGAGCATTGAAATGAAGCAGAACTGCTGGCAAGGTACACAAGTTTCTAGAAAGTATCAAAATGGAAACTAGCTTTACCCAAACACCACTTGCTATATCAATTTTAGTACATTTTGTGAACTGTCTCTTCACCTATATATTCATAAGTTGAATAAAGAAATGCTATATTTTATGACTTTAAAATGAGAATGGAATGCCCTTAAATTTCTAACTATATATTAGTAAGTAGGCACAGGAAAGTAAAAATTTTTTTTCTCTCTCTTTTTTTTGTGGGGGGATATTGGAGATTGAACCCAAGGCATTAGACATTCTAGGCAAGTGTGCTGCCACTGAATTATATCCCCAATCACTAGGGGGAGGAAGGTGAGGGAAGGGAAAGTACTGGGGACTGAAATAGAGAAAACTGTTTTACATGCTTTTATGAATATGTCAAAACGAACCCCTCAATTATGCATAACTATAATGCACTAATGAAAAGTATTTTAAGATACTGAACCATCTAATGTGATAAGGAGCATTTAAAAAGCATATACATTGCATGATGGAAAGTTGATGATTAAATCAAATTTAGACATGGCTCATAATGCAGTACCTTGGCAAATAAATACATATTTTGCTTCAATTCCGTGTCTTCTTCACTGGGCACTTATACTCCATCTCCTATCAAGCGTTCTGATACCAGTCTAGAAAAGGTGTATGTCCACCTAGTTGATGGCATGCACCATTTTGAACCACACATTTTTGAATTTGATATTTAAAGTATACTTTAAATAGTCCAAATATGACCAGCAAGAGAAGAAATGATGGCAAATAACTCTTTCACACATATTCAAAAGTAGACCTCATTTGGATGAATTCATTCCAACAAATGTATTTTCAATGTTTAATCTGGAAACTGGGCAGTCATTGTAAAACCTGTCAACATTGCTAAAACTAAAAGTGCTGCAGAGTCGGACACAAGGTAATAATCTAGTGATGAATTCAGGCTAAGTATACAGTGTCTATAAGAAATGAAAATTACAATTAGCTATTTCATTTACATAACATTTTGTCCATGTTAGTAGGAACTAAAAACATTTTTGAAGAACTAAAACACTTTCATTATATTTTGTCTCCACCTTTCATCAGGCTGGCATTATAGCTATGAAGTTATAGTATCACTTTCTAAAGTAAATTTTACTTTCTATTTGGATTTTGCTAAGTGAAATGAACACATTGAAATTATCATCCAATTGATTTCTCAAGGATTTTTTTTCTTTCAATGTATAAAACAAAGAGATTTAAAAGATGTTTAATGGGGCTGGGGTTGTTTCTCAGTTGGTAGAGTGATCACCTGGCATGTGTGAAGCACTGGGTTCAATTCTCAGTACCACATAAAAGTAAATAAATAAAGGTATGGTGTCCACCTACAACTGAAAAATATTTTTTAATAAAAGATGTTCATTGTTTACAAGGAGCTCTACAAAATACTTCAGAAGATGAAAATTAATGGGCAGCAATATGTATACTGGCCAATCAAATATCCAAAAAGAATGAAGTGGTAAATGTTTGGTCCAGATACTGTAAACTAGAAATGCACTGAATAAAATTTGAATGGTGATGCATTAAAGATAACACGAGCTAGAGGAAGTCTGATCGTCACTGGCTGGCACTGTTAGGATGGATGTGTGCGGTTGAAAGGGAAGACGGGAGCTGGAGCTTGAGGCTGTGCCCTGAATGTTAAGCAGCCAAGTGTCATAACATCCATCCACTCTGTTCTCTACACCACATTCCACAACAGGGTGCCTCACACATGACTGAAACAACAAGATCCAGAGTACCAAATGTGCTGTTCCAAGTACAACTTCAACTAGGTTTCTTGATGCTAGATGCATAAAAGATTCTTTTTGCCCAAGCTGAGTTGCAAAAGAAAAGAGAATTCCAAAGGAAGAAGAAAATCATATTAGAGAGAATCAAAGAGAACAAGTGCTCCACAATGAGGTTCAAAGTGTTTCAGAAATACCAGTGCTTTGGATCCAAGTCTGGGAAATTTATTCCCTGGACCCTAACTCCTGCTCCTTCCTTGGGGTGCTGGAGCCCATGTTCTAGAGCTTTGTAGCTCCAAGTGTGGCCCATCAGCACTCTCCAGGAGCATGTGAGAAATGTCCCATCTCAGGCCAAAACCCAGATCCATTTGTTAGAATGTGCATTTTAACAAGAGACCCAGAGTGACCAACTTATATACTTAAGTCTGTTTTAGAACACCTGCACCCTTTATTCTCAACATGTATCATGGAAACCATGGGAGTAATTCCTGACTGTGTCACTGGTGCATGCGCTGTGAATAGGTGTTACTTTATGCTGTGGTGAGCACATGGATTGCATGTGTCCCCCAATCGTTCCTTGAAGGTGAGGTTCCACAGGGTGGTGGTGTTGGGAGAGGTGTGGAAGTGTTAAGAGATAAGGCCTCCTGGGAGCTCCTTCTGAGTGTACCCTCAGAAGTGAATACTGCTACCTTGGAGCAAGTTCTATTTGATAGTAAGTTATACAAGGTTAAGCCTTACCTGAGCCTCTCTCTGGCTTCCTGTATCAAGGTGGAATCTGCCTTTCCATATGTGCTCCGCACTCTGCCAAGGGGCCTCACAGGAGACTGCACCACAATTGTACTTACAGCATCCAAATTGTGCACTAAATCACCCTCTTTCTTTGTAAACATTCTGTCTCAGGAATTTCATGGTTACATTAAGGCACTGATACATCTCATTTCCTTCTAGAGAAAGCTCAATGAAGGACAGAATCTTAATTCGCTAATGTTTTCTTTTTCTTTATCCCAGGGCTTGCCCGAGTGCTCAGTGAGCATCCTCTTGAATGAATGAATGAGTGAATGAATGAAAAAGTTTGGAAGAAGAATTCTGTCCTCTGTTTCTGGAGCTGTGGGACCCAGATGGGGTGATCATGGCAGCACAGACAGCAGAGAGAAGGAGCCAAAGCAAAATCCATCAAAGATGAGCAGAACACAACAGGACCTGCTGCGAGACAGCGGGAGGCCCAGAAAATGCCTGGGAGTTGGAAGCTCCCATGCCAGAAGCGCTTTAGGTAGTTTCCTATTGCTTAAAAGTCAAAAGGGCACTTCTTACCTTTGTGTAACAGCTTCTAATAGGAGTGCAGACTACCCTTCCAGCCACTTACTCCCACTAGGCCCAGGCCACACCCACTGCGCCCAGGCCACACCCACTGTACCCAGGCCATACCCACAGCATATTTCAGATGTGTGGACTCCGCTGTCTTTTTGCACTTGGCCCCTGTGTCTCTAGTCCTTGGCGCCTCTGTGTGGTGCTCTCCTCCTCTCAGCTAAGTCTTGGTCCACACACTGCCCAGTCCCACCCTTCCTTCGAGATACTTGTCATCTTTCTGTACCCTACCCTGAGCATCCAGAAGGAATAAAAGTTTTCCTTCCCCCTACTTTTCCCCCAAATCATTTTACTTTGTGAAGCTTGCCTTAACCAGAGTGCACCTGACTTATAATTATTGGGACCAAATGATGACCTTCCAGAAGAGTTCGAGTCAACTCTATAACTTCCTTATACTTACGACAGTGTTTTGTTTGTACTTATTCCTCAAAATATTTTCCAAATTAGGTGCAGTAGATTGGCTTCATGGAGCAAGCTTGGCAATAGACCGTGCTATGCTAAAACCGTGAGACCTCAGCACTCAGAGGTCTTCATATCATGCATATAAAGAAAATCATTAACTTTATGTGAGCAAGACACATAAAGACTTTAAGAATTGTTATGTGTACTTGAAGATACAATCAAAACTCCAATATAAATATACTCTGTACGGAACTCCTTTCTGTCTTCCTCTCCCCCTCCCCACCCCTATCTATCCAGGTTTTCTGGTTTTGTTTTGTTTTGTTTTTTGTACCCAAATACTATGCAGGAAGTGGGGGTTATTTTTAAGTAATACAATCCAACAATCTAAATTGACAGTTCTTTCTTATTCCTGCTTGAGGAATTCAGAGGCTCTTTATACTCAATGTTTTGCACAATCTTGGAATTAGAAGCAGGGTTTATTTGATCAAGTAATTCAGAATGATGTTGAAGGGATACAATATAAATACAGAATACAAGATAACTGATCATTAAGGATGCCACCATTTAATAGAAAGCATTGTGCCCACATGGTGTATTAATGAATGCACAATTTCAGAGAAGTCGTACAAAGAAAGGCAAAAATCCTGATTGGAAGAACACTTCCTAGACTATTAAAATGAATGAAATAAGGAAACCTTCCTGGATTGTCACTGAGTCAAAACACCATTTTCAATTCTTATGTAACTAAATTTTCATGAAACTGAAATAATATAGAAAGTGAGGAATATTGCAGATTCAACATGATGTTCTCTTTTGCATCTTGGAAGCATTATACATGAAAAATAAATTATAATCTTGTTTTAAACTTGAAATTGCACCAACGGTTTCCTTAAACAAATTCACATGTGGTTGGTGATATTTATACTGTTTGAAATAGCTACTAGTTGAAGATCCGGCAGCCCACTAGGCCCCTTTGCTTTGCTTCTGAAATCCATGAGAATGTCTCACAGATGATTTCATTTTGATCTTTTATTTGGTTCTTTCACCATCATAGTGGCTCTTGAGGGCATGGCCAGATAACATCTGCTAATGGGTGTTTGGTTAAATGGAATCATAATCTTCCAAAAGGCAAATGCTGAAAACATGCCTTTGTAACCAGACCTTTTCATTTCCTCCTACTTAGCAGAGTGCAGTTTTCATCTCTAGTCCCAAGCTGTGTCTTTAAAACGGAAAGATGCATATGGCGCAGGAGGGCCAGGGAGTGAGTGTATGGCAGAGACCAGAGCAGCATGTGGCCACCACAGAAAGATCTTCAAAGTTTATTTTTGCAGCTTTCTAGAGTTAGAAATGCTATGGTGTCACTGTGAAAAAGGATATGCTATTCTCTCCATTAAAATAATAATAAAACAATTCTAAAAGAACTAAAATTCAAGGTCTATTTTAAATAGGAAAAAAATAGATGGGTAGGTCAGCTTGGGGGTGCACTGCAACTGGAAATGATCACTAGGGAGAAATGTGTAAAAAGATGTGTCATAAACAAATGTCCTTTTGTTTAGTGAGTTATTCAGATACTGGGAACTAAAGCAGTTTCAGTTTCAGGATTTTTTAATATTTATTTTTCCCTTTCCCTTTGCTCAAAGTTCTACTAGAAATTAAAAGAAATTCAATTCTGTTTTTCTTAAGAATCATAGATCTCATTAATTTGGGCTTAAAACGACACTTTCTCCCAGCACATCTCCTTAATGGGACAGAATTGTACCTATGCGCACATATTTTAGACCACTTAGCAATGGAGGAGAAAGAGAACTTGATAAACAGAGAGCTTTGGTGCTAGAATTATGACTGCTCTCCACAAGTATTGGATTGAGGAATAAATAACTATTAAAATAGATAAATATGCCTTAGTAAGACTTACTCTATGTGGTTTTTGGCTTTACCAACATTTTAGCCTCTTTATAAATGGTATAAACATGATATTTCTTTATGCTGGAGAATGTTGTCCAAGTGTAATAACATGCACCTCTTCTTTGCAAGGCTGGAGCCAAATACCTTGCTTCATTTTTTTCAAGAGTTCACTCTGAGTACCATCTGTTGACTGTAGCTTAAGACATGAGATAGATAGATAGTTTCACTGAAAAAAAAAAGAAAAGAAAAATGCCCACATCTCTATTTTATCAAGAGAATCATTTTGTGTATCCAAAGAAATTGTTGCTGAGATTTAGTTTGGAACAGGAACATGGGTGTTTGCAAAGAGATTTGATGTTGTGGCCTTCGAGGAAAAATGTCACCATGGAAAGAACCTGAAATTTAGAGTTAGAGACTGCTTGCTCTGTTTCAGGGTCACCTGCTCAGGAGAAACAATACTACCAACGGTGAACTATCCATTGAACTCCATTGCCATTGGATGACTGCCTTCTTACCCATGAAATACAGCATAACTATTGTTAGAGGTCTGTTGTTTTAAATAAAAAAATAAATAAAATAAAATAATTGAAAAATAAAAAAAGACTTTCTGGGCTGAGTAATGGCAATAATCTTTATTTAAATAAATATTAAAAAACTTTGCCCAGTCAATCGATATTTACTGGACTGCATATAGTATACACTCAGATAATATGTGAGTGCAATGATTTTGTTTACAAAGCTTCAAGTTCCAAATCCAGGTTTAGTTCTGTGACTACAGTTAATATTGCCACAATCTTTCAGTAGAATTTAATTTAGAGAGCCTTACAGTACAATCGTGAGTTTACATCCACTCTGTAGTTTCCTAACTGTGTGATTTAGGCAGTCATCTGCTGTGATTGTGCAGGGTGGCAGGAGCAGCCTTCTTGGATGCTGATCATTTCTCTGAAGCCTCCAGTTAACTTGGCCAGGAGACGATTTTTTTCTTTACACATTTATGCATACAGAGATGACACTCTGGAATTTATTTATAACAACTAATAGAAAAAGAGAGGGCAAGCGAATGTATTAATTACTTGAAAAATAAAATTATTTATGCATATCAATGAAGGCTATCATAAAAATTTCAATACTATACATGGGTCTCTTGTAAATAAACTGTATATAGTAAAATATTTGAATTATTAAAATGTTATTGAAGGGGAATAGGAACAAAATGTTGAATTAGAATGGCCAACAACAATCTTAGAAACAAAATCCAAAGAGACTTGATCTATAAAACTTTTGGTAAGTAAAATTACCATAGAAATATCCTTTGTGATTCCACAATATTTTCATTAATCAATGACAGCCTACAGATTTTTCCATCTGATAAAATTCTCTATGTCAAACTTAAGAAATAATTTATTCATGTCTAGAAGATAACTTTTTGCAAAGTCAAATTCAGAATAAGAATTAAGAGAAAAAAATAGAAGTAAACTAATTTCATTAGGTGGCATTAGTTAAAATTAATTTTGTATTTTAGTGAGAATAAATATCTATGGTTATTGACTTCTTTGGTATTAAAATAATTGAATTCTAGATGAGCACTGGAATGGTCTCTTAGGCACACCCAGGACCTTCAATTATTTTCAGAATTACAGGCAAGGGAGGAAAAGTGAGCAGGAAACCCATCTGCTTCTAATTTGGCATTCCCAGTAACCTTTTGTGCATCAGCTCCAAAAAAGGCAAGCCATATCAGGAGCAATGGAAAGACACTCCAACAGTAACGTTTCTTTTCTTTCACAACAACGCTTTCTCATTGTTACTGGGGATCATGGTGCCAGGTACTGCTGGGTTTCTGTTCACGACTAAAAGGCTCAGGGGTCACTCCAGTTGAACTGGGCTGACTGGGCTGGGCAAAATAACCACGCAAGAGACACAAATACCTTTTTCTTTGGGGTCGCTGTGATGGCTCCTCTGACCTTAAGGGTCCGCAGAAAGAGAGAGAGCGAGGACACGCACTGACCCCTTTTATTGAGGAGAAGCTATTCAAATGAGGCAAGGGGTCAGGTTTCAGGGGGCTGAGTTTATCTTCATGATGTCCACTGTCAGCAGGTTGACTGACACCTGGGCAGGCCACACCCAAGGGCACAGTAAGAGAAGGGGACACACACAAGGCACTTCCATGGAAGATTCTATCCTAAACAGGGCAAGGGGTTATATTACAAAGGAACAGGTGAGCATAGCTTCACCCATGGGGCTGTAGCAAGACACACCCATGCATAAGCCACCAACCCTCGAACCCAAGAAGGGTGGGGAAAGCTCTGCCACATTTCTGTGACTGAGCTCCTCAGCACCCAGCTGGGAAGTGTGACTCAGTCACGTGTAAGGTTGGTCTCCCACAAGGTACCTGCCTCATGGTATGATTTGGAGAGGGATACTTTGAAATTGAACATTTCTGTGATCTGAGAAGTGCATCACTCCTAATATCTTGACAAAAGTTTACCTAGCCTGAGATAAAAGACCTTTTTATTAAGCTCTATTTTTGGAAGGTTTGTCTTGTTTTTGTTTTTGCTTGGTACCATGAGGGGTTTTAATCTACCAAGCACCTGTTTTTGAGAAGCGCCCATTGGACGTGTCGTTTGTACCTCTGCCTTCACCATGGCCATGGTTCTCCATTACAGGATGCTTCTATGCCCAGGCTCTGACCTACCATTACACCAGAGATATTCTCAAATTTTGCTGGGGAGTGGGAGGAATGGAAGTAGAAACAAGATGAACTCTAAAATTTAACAGGAAATCAAGGTTCCCCCTGTTCCTGTGTTTGCTCTTGATCATTTGGTTGTATGCAACACTCCATAGTACACAGAATGAGGGAAAAGATGGAAAACTGGTCATTTTTTTTTTAGCCTGGAATTAAACCCACAGGGACTTTATTACTAAGCCACAACTCCAGTGCTATTCATTTATTTATTTAGCTAGTTAGTTAGTTAGGTGAGATAGAGTGTCACTAAGCTGCTTAGCGCCTCACTAAGTTCCTGAGGTTGGCTTTGAACTTGGGATCCTCCTACCTCATCCTCCAGAGTCACTGGGATCAGAGGTGTGTGCTCCCATGCCTGACAACGTGTAGCTTTTTCAAATCTAACGTAATACTTAAGTTCATTATATAAATTACATGTGATTTTAAAATATCCTATGTTTTAGTCAGCTTTTTCACTGCTGCGACTAAAGGATCTGTCTATAACAACTGTAGAGGAGGAAAAGTTTATTAGAGGGCTCACGGTTTCAGAGTTCTCAGTCCATAGAAGTCCAGGTCCATTCCTCGGGCCTCCAGCTGAGGCTCAATATCATGGAGGAAAAATGTGGCTGAGTAAAGCAGCTCACATCATCAGGAAGCCCAGAGAGAGTCCACTTGCCAGATACAAATATATATCCAAAGCCTCGCCCAAATTCCCACCTCCTCCAGTCACACCCTACCACTTCAGTTACCACTCAGGTTAATCCCTGTTAGGGGATTAATTCACTGATTGGGTTAAGAGTGTCACAATCCCATCATCGCTCCTGGAACCTTCTTGCATTGTCTCACACGAGAGCTTTTGGGGGACACCTCACATCTAAACCATAACACTGTGCATTTTCGTGGAGGTGAGGTCCCCAGCATGACATACATGCTTCTGTGTAGGCATCATCTCTCCTTTCAATTACCCATCCATCCATTCCTAATTTAGATTTTTATACATAGAGTTTCTAGTGAACTCTATTTGATTTGTGT
This sequence comes from Spermophilus citellus, assembly GCF_964194105.1. Taxonomy (NCBI): domain Eukaryota; kingdom Metazoa; phylum Chordata; class Mammalia; order Rodentia; family Sciuridae; genus Spermophilus; species Spermophilus citellus. The sequence goes on from NC_138187.1 coordinate 91,262,475, forward strand.
TGAAACAGAACCCAAGAGTCAAGATTTTTATAAGCAAGCAAGAAAGAATAAGAATACTTAAACAAAATCTACTCAGTTTCTCTAGATTTCAGTTATCTAAATGGGCAATGCGTAAAAGGATTTGAGTAGTTTAATAGACCTCGGGTTCTTCACTGGATGGAAGAGTAAATTTCTACTTATAATTGAAAAATAAATATTTAGACTATCTCCTTGAAGAGCATAAGTGCATATGGAGAAGCCAAGTCAACCACAAATAAAATATAATACAGACTGCCTTGCAGAGAGTTCAGGTCCACTTGGTGTCATTTTACATACAGTGTTTAACACAGGACATTATTGAATAAAATCCCAACTGCCTCTGTTCAGGTCAGAGTATCCAAAACACAAGTGCATCCTTTAAAACCCTGACATAGCAGGGGCAAGAGTTAAGCTAATCAGACTGTACCAGTGATGGCATTCTGAGTTTTACTATCATTTAAAATAATATCCTACCATTTTTTCTGATTATAAAATTGATAGATTTATTTAAGACAATTTTGAGAAAAAAGAAAATGACATAAAGATGAAAATAGGTCAACATAATTTTCTACCATAACTACTGTTAATATTTAGCAGTAATGTAATTATACCTTTATATCTATTTTAAATACATGTAGGTATGTACATAAATGAAATTTTAAGATAATTCTCTCTATATTCAAACTAAATTACAATTTGTTCCTACTTTATTTTTTAATTGAGCATATTATCAAGTTTCCATGTTATTTTCTTTAAAAACTGTGTATAATATACACTACTGTTTATTATTACACTCTCAACTCCTTAACAAATATGCATTTTAGAGGCTTTAAAGCAATTATTTTTTTCAATATAAATTGTACTGTAATGAATATCCTTTTAGATATATTAATAAATATAGGGAAAGGTATAGGTATATCTGTGGTGAATTCCAAAAAGGAAGTCAGTAGAAATTAGTTAGGGGTAAAAGCCTAGTGAGTTTAACATAATTTGCATTATGTATACATATATAGTGAAGGCATGATTGTAAATGATGGATAATGTATGAAAAACAGCTGAACCCTAGTTGAGAATTAGAAACTAAGGGAAGAAATGATTCATTGCATGATTTTGCTCTGTCTCTGGTCTTGAGTTTTTGAGTCCCATTTGTTGCCCATCTGGGCAGTGTTGACCCAGTGGTCAGCAGCTCTGTTTGGGAATCCTTTGTGATGATACATGGAATGCTTGTGACGGTGTTTCAGAAATGAACCTGGGATTAGAGGTCCACTGCACATGCATACAAGATGAGCTAGATACATGTTCTCCATACAATGATTTTCTTTTTCCTTTTCACTTAACGTTATCAAGTCATTGCCACTTTTGAATTTATAAAATATCATTTAAACACATTACCAATCCATTGAAAAAATACAAAAACTTCTCAATGTTTCAAACCCTCATTTCTGTTGTCAAATGACAATGTCAACTTAATTTGTCTTGCTTTTAATTTGCTTAAAATTAAATTCATGTTTTGCTCTTTCTCCTAAATTATTTTTAAATTTTCAGAAGGCAGTCTTGACACTGAGTCCAGATTGGTCCCATTTCCACTTCAATTTTGTAATGTAGAACAACTCTGTACATTTAACATACAGCATGAATAAACACCAGTTTTATTTTCCATGTAACACAAAATTAGTTTTATAGCACAAGCAATGCCATTTCAAATAGCGTATTTAGACTAGGAATCCTAAAACTGGCAATTCATTTTAAAGATTTCTGGCATTTATTTTATATGTGTAATATACTTCTGAATATCATATTCTTTCTTTTCCTCATAAACTTAAATAACATAGAACACTGTTTTCAAAACAAATCATGCATTTGTGTCAGTAAAGTTGTGCTCATCTCCTAAGAAATCTAATTGTAATTAAGTAAAATCATTTAATAATTATTACTTAGATATGTTTTAAAAATCTAAGAAAATGCATGTTTTGAAACTGGCAATGCATAGAGATTTTAATTTTTGTGTGTGTGTGTGCACAAAGGCACATATTTAAAAGCAATTCATAAACCCCAGTGGCTTTTTTTGGAAAGTGCTTTTACTATTGCATAAGAAATGTTCTCTATGTCAGTAATAAATGGCAGTCATGGAATTTTGGCAGCAGATGTTTTAGCAGTCCACATGAAATGGATGAATATTTCCCCACTTAGATTAGTGCATGTTATACTATGTTACTGGAGAGAATGAGAATAGAATTCCTCTTGTGGGCTTGTCATGTATAAAATATTGTATCCATTCTATAATATTAAATGGATGAATGAGATCAGACAGTATAAAAAAGAGTGGCTTCAGAGATTTAAAAAGAAAATGGACTGGTCACTGTGATGCTTAAAAAAAAAAAAGAATCCCTTTATTCTAAGCCTAGCTTGGTTTTGCTTCCGAGGGCAGTGGCTTTCACAGTAGTCCAGGAGAAACTTGGTTTATTTTATTTTATTTTTTTAAGAGAGAGTGAAAGAGGAGAGACAGAGAGAGAGAGATAATTTTTTAATATTTATTATTTTTTAGTTCTCGGCGGACACAACATCTTTGTTGGTATGTGGTGCTGAGGCTCAAACCCGGGTCGCACACATGCCAGGCGAGCGCACTACCGCTTGAGCCACATCCCCAGCCCGAGATACTTGGTTTAAAATGTCAAAGTGTAGAATGATTTGCCATAGCTCTAGGGCAGTTCTTCCTGCATCCCAACCGCCAAGAAAATACAAAAACAAGCATGACCATACAGTTAATATGTATAAATAGATTTTTTTAAGTGATTAATTGTACTTGGCTACCAACACCAATCACTACATGTGATTGACTCTAATGGCTTGGCACTCTGCATGCTCTCTTTCTAACCTGCATCAACACTTTCCTTAGAGACACCGAGTAGGACTTCTCTCCTCTACCCAGCCACTAAGGATGATTGACTCTATGTCTCTAGGGAGGTGATGTCCCACCACAGGCTCAGTTGATTCCAGTGACACTCAGGATACACACAGAGATAGATGCACACACACATGCATTGAGGCATATGGTGCACACATTCAATAAACACACCCAACCACACATGTAGGCATGCATTCAATACACAAGGGTGCACATACACATGTGCACACACATCGATGCTGGTGCCTGTATACACCTATGCACACAAGGAAAGACAAGCAGACCATTTCCTGTCATTTCTTTATGGGTCACTAAGGATACAGTTTTTGTTGTTGTTGTTTTTGTTTTTTCCACCTACTTTGACTTCTTCATAAAAACACTTTTTAACAGAAATTACATGTCTTTTTTTAACTGTTTTTTTTTTTTTTAATTTCTGGTCCCTGCTCACTTTAATCTTGTAGTTCTTTAGAAACAAAGGAATTAGGCCCATGAAAGTCTTCCTACTTCCAGTTTCTTGGAATCTTTGATCTGTACACTAAACAATCAACAAAGCCAAGAAGGTCCTCTCTCCCTCTGAGAATAAGAATTCTTTGGCCCACCCAGTGTTTGTGTGGTCTTGCAGCTTTTAGAAATAGTGACGAGGAGGATTAAAAAATGTTCATGATGCCACTGTTCCACAACTGTTCCTCACTGTGGGGTCACAGCTGCCCAACTGGCTGCATATTGGTTTAATTGTCTCCCTACTTGGAAATGTCTGCTTCTGAATCCCCAGAATAACAACATGCACTTTGGGTTATGAGACCCAGCAGCACTTGCTGCTCTGGAACCTGTCCATATGTTTTCTTGTTCCACCTTTATATATCTCCCTCCCTCCATCCTGCTAAGCTGGTCTGAGTGGACACATATTTCTGGCACCCAAGTCACATTTACATCAACAGAAGAAGGTGAACAGGTGCCTACAAAGGCCTTAGGACTAAGTCACCTCCAGGTCTGGCTCCTCCTGTCCCCTGCTTCTCCCTCCAGGGTAACCTGCTCCACACTGAGGTTTGTGAATGAGGCACAGTTCTCTTCACCTCACCCTCAGCTTTTAGATGGCTAGGACAGTGGTTCTCCCACTGGACGATGCATTACAACCCTTCTGTCCAAGGCCACACCCAGCATAAGAACAGGATGAGTGAACTGTGTGTCATCTTCAGTTCTGCAGTCAAATGGACCTGGTTTTCAATTCTTGCTCTGCTGCTTCTGATCCAGAGGTGATCTTGTCATGATATTATCATTCTCACGGGAATTATATGTATAAATAAAATGAGCTTTGAAAAATCCAAAATGGATAAAATACAAAGTGTAAACCAAAAGAGGAAGGATAGATGAAAAGATATAGTTATAAAACCACAATATGGCCCGGCACACTGGTATATGCCTATAATCCCAGTGGTTTGGTAATCTAAGGCAGGAGGATCACCAGTTCAAAGCCAGCCTCAGCAACTAAGTGAGGCCCTAAGAAACTCAATGAGATTCTGTTTCTAAATAAAAATTTTTTAAAAGGGCTGGGAATATGGCTCAGTGGCTAAGAAACCCTGGGTTCAATTTTGGTACCAAAAGAAAAGAATATATATAGCAAACTTTTTGCTAAATTTGATCTCACTATGGACAAAAATAAGGGTAGTATGGACCTATAGGTAAATTATTTGAAAGTTTGAAATATAGGATACTTGAGGCCTATTTTTTTTCTTTTTTTTTAAACCTATTTCTTATAGACATGACAATAGTGAGGTTCATTACATTCATAATTATCCATTCACAGAACAATTTTTGTAACTCTGTATATAAAGTATGTTCATACCAAATTGAGGCCTATTTTTAAAGTTAAATACATAAAACAAAAAAGCAAGCTTTGTTTTTGTTTTCTCTTAGCTTGTGGAAAAATCACATTGGGCAAAGTTCATTTGGAATAGATCCTCCACATAAAACTCAGAGCCACCCAAGACTTCATCCCCATAAGTGAAACATGGGCCACCAATAGGCTGCTTTTCTGATTTTCAAGGAAAAATCATGATATCCATTCTTGACAAATTCTATGGCACTTTGTAGGGCACATAAAATAATGTATTGGAGTTTGATCAAAAATAGCAGCTTTTGCTAAAAATGTATGCCAAGCTATCATTCTTTTCAAATAGTAATCCAGATAGACAAGAGCAATTTCACAAGCATATTGTTGTTTGGTACCTGGTGTCCTCCATCTGCAGAGGCTGTTGGGAAAGGAAGGAAGGCACAAGTCTGCACAATTTGAGGCTGGCCCCGATCAGGGATGCTGCCTTGTGACAAGAGGCTACAGTTTGAGGTAAAGTGTCTGGGATGGTGGTAACCTGACCAGCACAGTAGGACTGTCTCTTGAGGAAAGTGTCTCAAAGAAGAGAAGATGGCTATACCTGAGGAAGCTGGTGAAGGGAACGTGTAATTGGATTTGACAGTAGGAAGATGACTCATAAATCAGATGAGTCCTTCCAGGAGGGTTCATCAGTGAGGTACTGTTCCACAGGGATAGCAATAAAGAAGAGACATAGACTTCTACTTTTTCTCCCATATAAACAAAAATAAACAATTCTAAATGGATGTTGTTAAATACACAAACCCATAATTAAAGGGATAATGTGAAAAAGCAGAAATATTGGCCCACTTTTAAAATCTGCAGAGCAAATGTACAAGGGTAATTACTAACCCAGGAAAACAGAATCTACGCCTAGCCGTGGGAAAAGAAATTTATCTAATTATTTTCGTAATTAAGATCAGAAAACAGGGAACCACCAGACATCTAAGAAAATCTCTAATATGTAAATAGATGAGACCCTGACAGAAACAAAAATATAAATAACTTCTACCAAAAAAGGAAACCCACTTGAAAGAAACAGACTACACAGGGAGAAGAACATTCCCAAATATAAACAAACAGAAACAAATTATTGATATCCTCAGAGACTAAAGAGAATGCTGGCATCTGTGGAGCAAAAACATGTGATATATATGAGCATATGAAAAATTCAGAGACCAAAAATTAATACTTACAGATTATGAGCAGGATATAGGTAGATAATTAAGAGGCTGTTTGGAAGTTATATTGAGAAAACCCTCCCAAAAGAACAGCTTAACAGAGGAAAGGGACAAGAGGAAGGAAAAAGAAAAAAGATGAGACAATTTTTATAAAGCTGAAGAAGGATTCTAGAATGTCCAATAAGAAGAAGGAACAAAGGATAAAAGAGAAATGTTGGGTAAGAAAATATCAAAGGAATCCTTCAGTGATGTTTCTTGGAGTAAAAGGATTTCTAGATTAAAAAAAAAAAAAGAACCCAATTAGAGCCCACAGCAAGAGATGAAAATGAACCCACACCAAAGAATTTTGGGTTGAGGTGCCAGCACACTACACTCAAAGGAAGGAGGGCTTTGAACTCGTGACCTCATGCCTCAGCTTCCCAAGCCAACTCTAGAGAGCAAAAGTGGATGAGATACAGTAGATCAAAGATCAGTGTGGTATCATAAAGGCTAAAATGTCTCAAGAACCTCATTTTCCAGGCATTTGTCTTTAGATAGTGCTTTGAGGATCTACTCTATGCATAAGAAGGGTCAAGTAAGAAGGAAGCAGTTATGGAAATGAGTAAATAAGACCCAATGCGGCAGAAAGATGCAGGGACTCACTGTTGTGATGCCAGAGGGGGAGGCTGGGGTGGCCTCTGAGCCCTGGTGTGGAGGTGATAAATGTTAGCTAGCAAGATGATTCACCAGCCCCAGGAGAGATGTGGTTCCTGATGCATCTACCTGAATATACTGAGGGGAGAGGTAGATTCTTGAAGTATTTTGCAATGAATTAGTAAAGAGAACTTAGAAAACTAAGCCAAATGAGGACTCCTTAGATCACACACTATCACTAACTAACTATAGGAAAATAAAATGGAGTGAGAAAGTGGTGGAGGCGTGGAGGAGATTGAGCAGGCAAGTTTCTGAGAAGAGGACAGGACTCAGGGGATCTAGGTCAGGGAGAGTTTGGAATTTGTTGGCTTTTTAATTTTGATCCTAAAATCTATGAAGAAACGGTTTCTGTGTATGGGAATGATTCATGAGTGGTTGAGGTTGAGACCAGCATGGCCATTAATCCGGAAAACAGTGAGGGATGAAGGGGAATGAAGAAAAGACAAACAGATGCAGAGAGAGAAAAAGCTGGGGCAGAGTGGGTAGTCAACCTCGGATGGAGTTTGACTGCCCTAGAGCTAGCTAAGTATATTTACTATATAGGTTTTTTCATTATAAGTTTATTTGTGAGAAATTTTCAGAAAAGCAGAGACACTTGAAGTTCACAGTAAAACTTGTGAGACATCAAGGCCATCTTGTTATGCCCAGCATTCTCTATTGCTGGAAGTTGGTGACTGAGCTCAAGGTTCCGACTGATATAGCTCTGCATCTTTGCAGGTAGTCTTCTCAGGCCAGTGTCACCATGGCAACTGGGCCATCTTAACCTGCACTATGCACAGAGAGTTCCCAGCACAATGCAGTCATGAAATAGTCAGAAGCCATGATTCAAATTACCACTCTTCACAGTTGGGATTGGCTTTGGTGGAGCTATGAGACACAGGAACAGGGACAATCGAAAAGGGATAAGACCTGGTGAAAGAAGAGGGAGGGAACATCATGGGGGAAGTACTCTGCTTCTGTTTAATAACAGGAGAGCAGGTGAGAATCCATGGAGGTGCGTATCTATTTTATCTGGAGAAGAGATGATTGATTCATCGATCGATCTATCTATCTATCTATCTATAACTGAACAATGAGGTGATGCCATTACTTCTTTTCTTATGTCATGTGATTTTCATAGTAACCCAAGAAATTTGAAGAAAAGCAACAACCTCTGTTTTATAGAAGGGGATAAGGGGCTCAAAGGAATTATGTAACTTTCCTCAAGTCACAGAACTATTAAGAGAAAGAGCAGGCAGTGAAAACTGAGGCTGGTTTGATTCCTGGACTATTGATCTTAATGATCCTAATGGCTCTAGTGGAAACTCACAGTTAATCCTGAAGCAGTACAGAGCCAAATCAGGGAGACGGCATGTGCTCAGCTGACTCATATGACATGAATGCCACAAGGTGGGCAATACATGCAAGACATGTTGCATATGGGCATCAGTATATCTTACTTTCCTCTCCACTTTTCAAGTCAGGACAAGCAGGAAAGGAAGCCAGGAGGGGTATTTTTGTAAGGTGAGATGTCTACCCGACGTCTAGATTGTTGAGGTCCTTTGAAAGTCCTGTTTCTTATCTCAATGATTCATTATGTCAGTCAGTACCAACTCCATCCTGATTCTCTGATCAAAAATTGGCAGCAGGACATGATGAAACCCAGAACTTCTATGACCCCAGTACTTGACATTCTGCACAATGTTTCCAGCATGGCGAGTATCTTGCTGGAAACCATGGCATGGATATTCAGATTTTTGACTGATTTTACTAATGAAGTGTATAGAAAATATATCACAAAGGATTCACCTTCTGATAGAACTTTTGGCAGTTGTAAAGCTGTTACCTGGAGAAGCAGTGAGCTTGGGAGTTTCTCAGATCTTCTTAAATAAGACCTCAGAGCTGACCTTCCACAGGATGGTGGTGAAAGAAGGGAACTTGAGGCAGGGGAGTCTCAAGAGGCAGATGCCCACAGGAAGGTGTTTTCAAATCTCTGGAGTAAGAAAAGAGCAGAGCAGAGTATTTTTTCTAAAAATCAAGTTTTGAGTTAAAGTGCAAAGTAGAAATGAGAAGTGTGTTATTTCTTAATAATAATAATGATGAAGTAAAATTTAAAAAAAAATCCTTTCCAAAATTCTAGAAATAGATAAGTAGCTTCCTCCATAGATTAAGCCAAGTCCACATAATCTACAGTTCCCTGTCCGGGCACAGCAGAAAGAGGTGAAAGGACAGCTTCCACCCAGGTTCTGCTTTGTGTCAGTTTCTTTTACACTGTCTTGGAGATGGAACCCACTTCTGCTACTAATTTCTTTGGCTTTTGGAATTTAGTTTAAACTTAAATTGTTCTTCAAATATCAACTATTTTAAGTGAGGCTTTAATTTCTGTCTCACTCCATATTGACACTAGTTGGATTTGCACTTTGACCTTATAACTCACCCACTTAACCCTGTGACTAGTTGGACTAGCATCACACCCTATCATTCTTCCACTTTCAGTAGGGAAAAAAAAAGGTTTCATTAAATAGCTAAAGCTTTGACATTAGAAACAAGTCCAGTCACCCTCCCTTGCAACTGTGCAAACCCCACCCATTGAAATGCTAAAAGCTGGTTCCTGGCAGGGCCAATGCTATCCCTTGTCCAGGACCTTTCACTTAACTGCCTCCATAGACCGTTAGTCATTTGGCTGAGGTCTTGCTTCACTGTAGGCAAATTCCTGCCATTTTTTCTCAGCACACCCATAAAACTTGAAATTGCTCCCTATGCATAATCAGAAAAGCTATGCATTAAGAGGAGGCAAAGCAAGCTCTACCTGCCTGCCCTTCCACCTTGCCCTCATTAAGGAACAGTGGTGGTTTAGATCAAGCCTAGAGAAAGGAAAATCACAAACCCAGAATTGAAATAACAAATCTTGTGTGTGTGTGTGTGTGTGTGTGTGTGTGTGTGTATGCATATATCAATTTGCTAATGACAAAACTGAATTTAGAGACATTAGGTGATTTTTCCAAGATCACCAGTAAGTGACAGAGAGAAGAGCTTTACCCAGAATTGGCTGGTTCCTAAGGTTCTGAAGTTCCAAATTGAACCAACCAACTAGAGAGTCCACCTCCAGCTCTAAAAGAAATCTTCCCAAACTGATTTCAGCTTTTGCATTGTGCATCTTTTGGCAATGTCACTTTTTTTTTGGGGGGGGGGGGTACAGGGGATAGAACCTGGGCTTTGCAGACTATGTACATTCCCAGTTCTTTTCATTTTGAGATTTTATTTTTTTTTATTTTATTTTGGTTTAGATCAGGCCTAGGTGAAGAAAAATCACAACCCCAGCTTTGAAATAACAAATCCTTTGTTTATGAATGAGTTTTGTTTTTACTACCCAAAGAAAATTTTAAACCTCTTATAGACTCTGCTAGTCTCTACAGTGAATTGCCAAGGAGATCCACTATTCCTTGTTTCCCCACACTTAACTCTAGTAGGACCCATGAACATGCATTCCTGCAAACACCTGAAGTGTTCTACAACCAAAACCCCTGGACTATGATATTGGGGTTCACACCTGCCTATTCCCCAGGTACAATTATTCATTCTGCCTACTAATCATCTAATCATAGTAGTTTGGATCTATTGAACATTTCTCAGGTGTTGCCTGGGTGTTGCCTGTGTTCTTTCACTTAATTGCAACTCTGCAAGGTAGGTGCTTTTGATCTCTCTCTGCACAGAAAAGATCCTGAAGCTTAGATCCTTAAAATAGACTCTCCTGGGTTAAATAGTATATCTGAAACCTTGAGCTGTCATCAGTCATGCATTTTGCAGGACAGTCCTCTCCTTCCTGTTGGGCTTACTTTGGGCTGAAGCTTCAAGAAGGGAGCAAAGCAGAGAATTCCAGGTAAGGAGCATTTATGCAAAGCTGCAGGATTTAGGATGATACTCCACAAGTTCATTTCTTAATAAAATGTTTGCCCTATTTCAGTTTGGTAGATAAACTGCAAGAGTCATGTTTATTTCTTGATGACTTGATGAGAGAGTTGATTCTAGTCCACCTAATGATGCCTAAACCTTGAAGATCAACACAATGAAGGTTTATTTGCTCACATCACCTGTACAATGCAGGACAAAAGACAGTAGATCCTGTCCTGCAAGGACCCAGTTTTCTTTACTCTCTCATACCCTGTGGTCACACAGTTTAGGCCAGAGAGCCCCCCCAAATGCTGGGAAAAATCAGGAGAAGAATCTGCATAGTAAATCCAATCCCCATCCTCTTGGCTTCAGTATACAAGTCTCACGTGCCATTAATGGACCTAGCACAATGGCAAGGAATTGTCACAGGTCTCCACTTAAAAATAAGAGAGCTGGAAAACATAGGGAACCACACAAATATTCTGCAGCTGGTTAACCAACATTTACTGATTTGCTTTCTTTGGGAAAGGCATTCAATGATATTTCAATTTCTAGTACATTTATTTCTCATTTCAACCTCTAGATGGTTCTTTGGAAACATACTTAAATGCATATGTGACAAAGATGAAATTCATTGCACATAATTGGAATGGAGAGAGGCACAAAAGGCAAGGTCAACTGAATTAATTAAAAGTTGAAGTTATAGAACAATATAATCCTTGAAGAGCAAAACAAACATGTTGCTATATGCAGTAGTGAGGATCAACGAAGAGTTAACAACAATCTATCAGTAGTGTATGAACAAGGTTTTTTAGGGCCCAGAGCAAGCTCCAGGTTTATGCCCCTCTTCTGCACCCCTCATTTGCATGCATGCTTGATAGAGGAATGGCAAACTGCTGCAGACCACTTCCTAATTATCATGGATCTAAGTCAGAAGAAAATTAATGATAAAGCTTTTCTGCACACAAGTATATTGCTTTAGTTTTGTACAATTCTGAACCATCCTAAAAAACTGTCATGAGATTGTCATGTCACACAGAGCTCACTTGTTATTTTACTATTTCATTAGTTAGGAGTCTTTAGTTGCAAGTAACAGAAACAAACTTTTAACTTAAGATAGGATTTTTTTAAATGAAAGTACAGGAATGTCTTATGGTGACAATGACTGAATGCAAATAAGTTCAAAAGCTGAAACAAAGTTTCTGTTTTCATTCATACTCCTCCATGCTGTGACCTCTCACATGCACATGAGTTCTCTTCTTCTCTCTCAGATAAATACACACCCACACATCCACACACCCACAACCTTGCTTTCATCTCTCTCCTATCTCTCCATTTGTCCATCTTTCATTATCTATCATCAATAGATTCTCACCCCATACAAATATCCATTATCCTGTCTTTCTGCTCCATATAACAGGATCTGTCATTCCCAAAACGTTTGCCAGTTACATCTCTAACCTTTTAGTGAGACAGGCTGAATTCTCGTGGCTTCAATGTGGATTGCCAAGGAATTAGCATGTGCTGCCTTGGCTTGACTTGCAGGGAAGTGTCTGTCTCTGATCAAATGAGTCATGGCCGAGGCTATGAGACTGCAGCTACACAGATGAAAGCTAGGATCTCCTCCCTCAAAGGAAGAAGGAGACTCTTCTCTGAGAAAGGGACTGAGTGAGACCAGTGCTCCTGAAGGGGTTTATTATTGTTACAAAGACCACAGATGTTCTGGGGGGAGCAGAGTGGGTAGAATGCTCAGAACTGCCACACAGAAACACAGAGTCTGAGCAGGCAGGCAACCTCAACAGGTTTTTTGCTGTGCTTCTCTGGATCTCTTTTGTGATCTCAAATGATGCAACTCCAAATATGGGGCTTGCAGAACCATCCAAATGTATTTGAGGACTGACTTCTATGTTTTGCAAATTGAATCAAGATCCTAGGAAACAATAACCCTTGCCTTCCATGGAGCCCTAAGTGCCTAGCTATTCACACAGGCTTCTTCCCTTCTGGAATAACAATGCTTCCCATCACCATCTATTAAAATTCCATTCTTTCTTCAAGGCCAAAGCAGGAGGTCTTACATACCTATTGAAACTTAAACTTAGAAAATTTAATCAGCACAATGAAATTGAAACACTCAAACACACTGAGCAATCAGACTCTACCTCTTTTCTATTTTAAGAAATAAAAGTGGACTTTGAAACCTTACAGCCATGATTCTAAATTATAACTTCTCATAATTGAAGCCATTAAATTTAGGAGAGCCGATTAGCATATTCAGATGAGAGTCTCATCTGTAAATCATCAGAAGATCTCCTGCTTTCCTTCATGGTGAAAATCCAGTGAAGCATCATTTGGGTAAATCCTCATCATTCTTCCTGGATATGCTGGGAGTTTCCTAGGTGTTAGATCACTTGCTTTCTGCCTGACTTCTTCCCCTCATTCCCTGTTCCCTCTCTTCTGTATTTCCATTTGTTAATCATTATTATAAAGCCAACAATACAGTCATTTAAGCTGCACAGGCTTCTTTGAGTTGTTTCTAGATGGCAGGCTGACTATTAGAAACAGCATAGCAACCACCATTTGGCATTTGGAGAACTAAGCAAGATCTGCAACCCCAAGAAGGAAAAGCAAATTAAGTCCTTTATTTTAAAAATGTGATTATATAATAACCATGGGTAAGCAAACTGATTTTAATAGATACCAGAAATGGATATTTCACCCAAAGTGATACCACCCTCCAGCCCCCAAAAAGCCTTTTGCTGGCAATACCAACACAGTCATTTTCTAGCTAGACCTCAGCTGTCCTTGTACCAGATTTCCAATTCTTCTGGAACAGAAACCCATGGAATGGGAAGCTGTCCCACACCCAAAGCTGAACTTGGGTGATGTCCTTCTCCAGGAGTCATTGCTCTTCAGCCACCTGCAGTTGTGTAGGAGATGACCTTGCAGGAGATGACCTTGAAGCCTTTTGACTCTGATTCCTGGAAAACTCAGTAGACATCCTGGTCTGCTTCTTCTGCAAATGTGCTTTCATAAGCTCCTTACTCCACAGTTAGACCCAAGCTCCACATGCTACTGTCCCCCAGTAATTTGCGGTATGTTTCCCATCACTTAAACAGAAACTTAGAGGAGGGCCCGGCTGCTCTCTGCTCTGCTACAGATGCCTCCCCAGCCTCCTGGTTGTTGTCTTACAGTGAGAACAGGCATTTCTTTCTTTCTTTTTTTTTTTTTCCTTCAAGGAACAGCTGTTTTTACTACTAGCTCTGACCTTCCTCCTATTTTGAGAATAGAAGCTGCATCATTTGTAATGTAGAGCTTCCGCCTCCATTCTATTCCATATCTGTCAAAACTTACCCTACTTTTTTCTTGTTTTCAAGTAGCAACACTTCTTTTGAACAATTAAAAACTTTAAAACAGTAGTCGCCTCCATGCTGAATTTAAGAATAGGTAGAGAACTGCATTCACTTCAAAAGCTGTCACAGTTCCACAGAGGTGACACACAACAATCACTGCTACAGTAGGTAAGTAAAGATTTTTTTACAGAGAATTTGCAGATGAAGTAATTTCTAAATTCTTGTGTAGCTTGTATTAGTGCATCACCAGGGTCAAGAGGAAGGAAAACAACTCAAGAAATCATTCTAGTGTATTTAATGTTAATTGGGTTGTTCCTTGGTGGGGAGGAAGTGGAGGAGGATAAGAACTTGCAGGTAAGATAGTTTCTTGGCTTGGCTTCGTGAAAACCTCCCAAGAATAATAATGGGAGAGAAAGAAAGTGCCCTCCCGATGGTTCTAGACTCTGAACCCAGTCTTCCTTTTAGGCGTGCTAAATGTTTTAAATACATCTCCTGCACGTGAGCTCTCATTACCATCCCTCCCTCCCCAAGCTCTACACATCCTGGACTGATGCAGATTAGAGAGTTCATAAAAATGCATCACAGACCCATTTAAACTATATGATTAACTGCTAATATATGATATTAACTTGTAGGATTTTATGGAGATTAGCATGTATAATTATATTTGATGGTATATGATAATTACCTGTTTGTTTGCATTTTAAAGTATGATGACTTGAGAACATTCATCAGTCCATATATGGCTTCAAGTCTGATATAAAATTGCAACTCATTTTAATTGTTTTTTTTAAGTAATCAAACTGACATCTCTCATAATGTAAAGCCTAAAGGGGACTGACTAATTTTATGGAGATGATGCTAATAATACAGTGATTGGAGGACTAAGTAATTGAAAAGTACTCTTTAGAAAATGGGCTATTCTGATCAATATTTTCCACATGGGCTAATTAAGTGTGAATGTAATGTTGCCATATTTCCAATAAAACATACAAAAATTCAACTTGGATTCTGGCTTTTCAGGATCCCAAATATAGACACTTCCATGGAAAAGGTTTTAGAATTCAGGAGGGAAGTGCTTTTGCAGCGGAGTGCTAAGCAGTGACAGCACAGAGCTTCTACTTGCTCACTCAGCAGAGAATCCTCACAACTTTCTTTACACTACCCACTCAGTACCCTGCTTTTTCTTTACTCCTGTGGCCTCTCAGACACTGGTTTTACCTCTTTCCTGCAGAGTGACGGATTCAATCATAGACACAGGATTCCTGATATTACCTGACAACAGCTCTATTTCCATTCCACTCATGGGTCCTGTTTGTTGACATTTAAACTGACCTTGCGCCTTGTTCCTTGTTCTTTGCTTTCTCTGCCTCTCCGGGTGAGTCACCTTATGAAAAGTCCTAAATGATAATGCATAGGCGATATATAACTTAACCTAGACTTCAGGTTCCCTTCCACTGAAGTGTTGACTCATATTGACCACAAAAACTGGGTAAGATCAAATCCACTAAGGAATTGCACACTGAATCCAACCTTCAAGATATTGCAGCATTTAGATGACCTCCTCCTCATTGCTTATTCAAACAAAGAAATCAGCAAATAAATTATGAAAACACCATGAGGAAGGAGTCATGCTATGGTCAAGGTCTCTGAAGGGAAGATGGAGCTCCTACCATAAAATCTATTTATGAACCAACTCAGGAAAAAAGTGGATACTCAGCTGCTGGGGATGGTAAGGTGAGAAAAGTAGGAAAAGGTAGAAAAAGGCAACATAGACACATTTGTAGGACATAGACAGTGGGCAGAGGAACTCTCACTGGAAAGACACTGTCCCTGTACCTGCAATTGCTTTTCTTCAATTTTGGTGACTTTATCTATGTTTTATATTGGCTGAAAGAAAAGTTGGAGATTGGTGACTCTTACAGAAAATGCTTCCGTTTTCTGTCACTCTAGTATTATTTTGAAGTTGCATAATAAAACAATGATGTCAGTGTGGATTTGTTTTTGAAAATTCACAGGTTAGACCACAACTAAATGAAGTATTTTCAGTTTGCACACACACTTTTGCTAAACTGAAGTAAAATATACTTACTAGTATGAAGGGAACTTTTTTGGAAAAAAAATAAAATGTAATGCTCAATTTTCTAATTATTAACACACTCTTTCTTGCTACAATTTTAGAATGTTAATAAAATTATTAAATGGAAGGCTAGCTTTAGCTGACTGAAGTGCCTAATTAGGAGGATACATTGGCTTTGTGGATATAATGAAACTTCAAGTTGTGGGTTAATTTCCTAGTGAACCCTTCTGAGAGTTAAGAGACTTAATCTTTTCTAGTCATTGAACGAATCCGTAAGCCAAGCAAACGGGTGGAAATTTCTGAAAGGGAGGTATAATCAAAGATGATTGAGATTTCCTCCATTTGGAACCCTTAAGGAAATATGTGATCTTGTCATGAAGTTAAAATGAAAAAAAAAAAAAAGATGATAACTCATGTCAAAGACAGGATCATTTAACATTTTAGGTATGTGTTCAGTCAAACCATGTGGAATACACCAGTTACTTATTGAATCAACAGAATACAGGAAGCTGCAGAGAGTCTATACACTAAACAGATTATTATCTATGCCCTCAGACAGGTTGCAGTCTAGTGAGAAAACTGGAGAAGTAATTTAATAACATGAATCTGATATCATCAACTCCATCCAGACACGTGGATGTCAGAGCCTGGGTCCACTGAGGCTCACACTATTCAGAGAAGGCATTTGTGGGATAATAAGGAGGGCTTGATTTGGCACCCAGGAGTCAAGAAAAGGAAGCACACAAAGGTGGTGGAAAAGGGGGTCAGCTTCCCGACACACATCCATATTTGCTTAGCTGAGTGAAATCACAATCAGAATGACAACACCAGGCAGCAAGCAACATGAGAAGAGGAAGACCCAGAGAGGAAGAAAGAAACAAAGGTGAGGTCAAGCGGCTCCACATCATGGTGAGTGTGGAATGCTCAAGTTTAGAGCAGTTAGGTGCTGCCGTGCCACTGAAACTCAGAGTACAGATTAAAAAGCAAAGGTTTCTTTTACCTTTTTCATAGGTTAGTAAATTATATAAATGAAGACAGATTAGAATAAATATTTCAATAATATGTTTAAGATATCTTCTAAAATTCATAAATTATAAGTTAGGAAGACACACCAGAAGTCAAACAGTCAGTGTGAGCAAGCACATTGGGACACCACCCTGAGACTCTTGAACAATGTGATTCTGACCTCAGGCTTCCACTGAACTAGCAACAATACCCATTTCCACACCCCAACAAGAAGAGCCTGTTAAGACAAGCTTCACACTGAAATTAGGACTCTCAGAATAAAGACCAATCGTGGATTTTGTTCCCCCAAAACCAAAGGTGTCTAAGGGACTTTGGTTCTGAGCCAGGAAAAAAAAAATAATAATGTCTCCTGAGAACTTCAAACTACAGAGCATTCCTCTTGAGGATCTGCAGACTGACTGAATGTGCTACTTGGTAGCTCCAGAAAGCACAAGGTTGGTCATTTGGTAGAAGTTGTGCTGGGCTAGGAGAGAACTCGGGCACTTGGCAGAAATGTCACTTCTCCAGGCACTCAAGGGATGCCTATGTGTAAATTTAGAAAGGTCTCTTAAGCATACAAGGAAATAGGCTCTAGAAATACAAACAGGTACAGGCAAGGAAAAAAATAAGAAACCACAGAAACTGATCAGCAAAGATTTTTTTGATATGCAAATAGATACAGAATGAAAATAGGCATATTTACTATGTTTAATTAATAGAGACACTTAAGGTCTTAAAAATAGCCAAGCAGATTTTTTAAAGCCTAAATTGAACTTCTAGATATAAACCAGTGCTAATTGAAATTAAAAATTCAGCCAAGAGGTTTATCATCTTATTTGAACTGAATTGAGGAGAGACTAATAAACTAGAATTGGATCAGAAGAAATTACCCACAATGTCATGAAAAATAGAGAAACATAGGAGAACATCATGTACCTTACATTCAAGAAAGGATTGCTTTCAACACAAAACAGTATCAAACACGATCACTTGAAAAGGCACAATGTTAATATATATTTTGTTCCTCAAAGTGAAGAGCACTGTGAAGAAACTTAGTGGGCACCAAGAAAAGAATATATTTCTATTGACCAAACCAATTAATATAAAGAGTCTAATGCTTGAAAGGAATTTCTGTAAATGAACACACAAAAAATAGCAAGATAGGAAGATTAAACCTAATTTTATAAATAAATAAATGAGTAAAAGGTGTAAAGAGGCTCTTTCTAGAAATGAAAACTGATAGAAAAGGAAGAGATGTTCAAAGCTTCAGTGTACAGGGCTATGCTAATTAAAATAACATGGTGTCTATTCTTCCAACAGACTGGCTAAACTTAAAGACCTGGGCAATATCACGTGTCAGGGATGTGAGGGAGGTGGAAGTCCCATTCACTACTGATGACATTGTAAATGGTGGCAGTTAGATCAGATAACCAGTTGGCACTCTCAGGTCATACTAAGTATGTGCCAACTCTGCCTAAGTATGTGCAGTTCCTCTCTTGAATATTTATCCTGTAGGATACTGGACCAGAGTCCATAAGGAAAACATGTACATAAGTGTCATTTGCAACATAATTTATATGTAAGGAGTTGAAGGTGCTCACCCATTTCTAAGAGAGTAGGTAGGTGAGATGTGGGGGCAACACCTTGTACAGTATTATTCCAACCAGAACTAAAAGATCATCTGTACACAGAACCGTATAGACAAGTCTTAAAAAACACAGTACCTAGTGAAGAAAAATAATAAGAAACAGAATAGAAGTATAATATATAATACCATTCACTTAAATAAAAAATGCATTTGCATAAAGATATATATTATGTGAAACAAATACTAGCAAAATTACGTGCATTAACCACATTAGACTATCTTCTCAAGAAGAAAAAGAAAGCGTCAAAGGAGAAGTTTTGAAAAAAGGAAGGAATGAAGAGAAAGATAAAAGAAAGAAAAAAGGAAGAAAGAAAGATTTTAAAAGGTATAGAGATATAAATTAATAACTGAGGCAAAGTAGAGAGCTGAGAAATAATTGGACTTACATACAAATATAAATATGTAAGTGGAGAACTGAGGGAAAAATATAAAATTACAACAGAGCTTATTTTTTAGGTTAGTAAAAAAAGGACTAGGTTTTCAGTAACTGAAATTAGAATACTATAACACACCCCCAAAGACAAATGTTAAAGATGAATTTAAAAATTTTACAAAATAATATACAAATAGCTCTATGCTTTCAGAATAGGAAAGGATTTCTTTAATAGCACATAAAAATCATGAATCAGAGAATAAATGAAACTAAAATCCATTATGCTAAAATAATCTAGGTCACAATACATTTTAAAACCAGGTCGATTAAGATGTCATAAAGACATTGGAACTATAAGTACAAGGAAAGAAATGGTTATTTTCAATTCACAAAATATCAACTGTGTTATCCCTAGAGTACCTACAAGTGAGCAAGAGAAATTCAAGTAATCCAGTAGAATATTGGTCAAAAGCAATAAAGAGGAATTTCATAGAAGAGGAAATGCAAATCACCAAATAATTTATGAAAAAAAATCTTACCATCGGTAGCAACTAGAGAAAGGAAAATTAGAATTGAGATGCAAGTTCTAACCTAATGGATTTATCAACATAAAAAAATTGAATATATGTAGAACTGGTGAAGATATGTAGTAATTGAAACATTTTTCTAAAATCAGTAAAAATATAAATTTTCAAAAATCAGTAATATTTAGCAATAATAAAATTGTGCATTTTCTGTGATCTAACAGATCTAACTTTTTATCTCATTGGTCAGGAAATATATGTTTAGACATATACATATCCATAAGCATCATTCATAATAACAATAGGGGTGGAGATAACTCATATACCCATCACCACAGATATTTTAGCACTATCTTTAATAGGGTATTGGTAAGCAGTGCAAAGAAGTAAAGTGGAAAGACATACAACAATAAGGAGAACTCTCACTAAGAATTCTATTTTCTAAAATTTCAAAATATTCAGAACTAAATAATATACTAAAAATATGTGCTCAAACTTGGATAAAAGCAAGAGAATTGTGATTTGCATACAATGACTACACTGAGGCAGGGCAGGTTAGAGAAAAGTTTGCAAATTTGCCAACAGTAATGTATGTGTGCATATGTGCAAGTATGCAGGAATGTTCTTAGATTAAAGTACTTAGGTATTTCTTGTACCACTCTTATTACTTCTCAACATATATATCTTGAAAGATACCCATTACATTAAAAAACAATATTTTTTTTTCTAAAAGATTTGTGAGCAAGGAAATGTCCTGGGAAGTTTGTTGTTGAAGAAGTAGCATGGAATCTGAGATTAACCAGAAAAGGGTCATTCATGAAGGTCATATGTATGATTCCATTATAATAAATATCCATAACAGATAAATCCACATAGATGGAAAACAGGTTGGTAGTTACCAGGGACTGATAGGAAAGGGAAACAGGAAATGACTGCTTAATTTATGCAAATGTTTTAGAAGTTGATAGAATGTGATGGTTGTATACACTGTGGATTGACTAAATACAATCACTAGTATACTTTGAAATGCTTAATTTTAGGATACGTGAATCTCATCTCAACTTAAAAAAAATTAAAAAATAATATAGGCCAGGTTTAGTTTCATCTTGTTCACTTAATAACTTACTTAGCTCTGAATACTTTTTCTTATTTACTCAACAAGCATATAAATTCTTGCTGCAAGAATATCATTGGGTATGCATGGTACTCATATGTGGTAGAGGTTACTAAATAGTAGATGACCTTATTTCATTGTCAACATGGGTAAATCTGCATGTATATGCATAGTTTGTCATTTGGAATATCCTAAGTAGTTAAATCTTTGAACAACTAATATGCAATGTTCCTAAGTTCTCGAAAACTACAACATCAGTTACAAACAAACAATATGACTGCCCACTGCAAGTATGAATGTCACTCTTTTACCAGAAAAATGAGTTTAATTGCAAAAGTATCTAGATCAAATGATGTGATTTATATATTTTTGCAAGAATTAAGTAAAACGAACTATTTTTTACTTATCATAGGAAAAATACCCTGAAGAAAAGAAAACTATGGCCAATAACTGAGAATTTAGTGTAAAAGAATTTCTATACAGTTATAATTCAAAATTTATAATTGTATGGATCAAGGAATAAGCTCTTGGCATACTATTGATCTATGATGCATAGAAGTTGAAGAGGTGACAATTGATGTCATAATAAAGAATTCAGCTGCATTTTCATTATTCATAAGCTAAAGCTCTTCTCAAGTTTATGAAATCTGTGAAATATAAAAGGTAAAGTAAAAAGCATCATTTTCTTATAGTTCTTTGCTCAGCGACTACTCAAAAACTTCAAAATAAAGACATTATTCCTAGGAAAGCTTTTCAAAAAATCTAAAGTTGAAGAATATACTTAATAAGCCATTTATTTTGTTTGGGTCTTTGTCACACATAATGGTATAGGTCTTCAGGTCTGACTTAACCAAATTCTGAAAAATCTTGCTTGTAGGGTTTTATTGCAGATGATTTTAACAGAAAAAGCAAATATGTATAAATGATGATACTTCACTTTATATGTGATAGATGTTTGAGTTCTAAAAAACATTTCCGTTTTTCTTTGGAAACATAAAATCACATGGTTTATGGTTTGACATGTGAAGAACCTGGAAGTCATCACAACCATCCTCAGAAAACAACAACAACAAAAAAATTTAATAATCTGAAAATCAACCTCAGAAAGTAAAGAGAAGAGTGAACTGTGGGAATCAGTCCTTAGTGTGGGCAGAAGCCCAGGAAAGGCTGCCCACCCACTGAAGTCAGCACTGCTAAGACATGTGGTTTAGCATTTTTCATTAATTTTGGGAAATTCTCAGTCACTATTACTTCAAATGAGCAGGTAAGATTCATATTGGGCATGCAAGTCTGGTTCAACAGCCAACTGTGAGCCATGTATTCCAGCACATCAGCAGCATAGGAAAGAACATAAATTCTATGCAGAAATACCACACTCTTTTGTGATTTAAAAACAAAACAACCTCAGTCAATGAGGAATAGAGCAGGAGCTCCTCAGCCTTACATAAAACACCTCCAGGTAAGGTGTAATTAAGGTTAAGGTTAAGGGTGGGCCCTCACAGAATCTGAACAACATCTTTATAAGAAGAGGAGGAAAGACCAAGGAAGTACACAAAGAAAAGTCCAGGTGAGGACACAAAGAAGACAGCTCTCTATAAGCCAAGGAAGAGGACTTAGGAGAAACTACGGCAGCCCCCACCTTGATCCTGGACTTGCATCCTCCTGAACTGCAGAAGGTGAATCTCCATTAGGTCCCCAGTCTGTGGTACTTTTTTTATAACAGCCCCAGCGAACTGGTGCAGTGTCAGAATTTACATGAAAGAATTGTTCAGCTCTTATCATTTCCTCAATATTATACAATTCCAATGAGATTGGTGCCATATTATAGCATCCACAGGAGTGCCTGAGACCTCACAAGTCTGAGAGGAGTGGTGGGTCCACAATTTGATCCAAGAGCATTGGGGTTTAAGTTAGTTTTGATTACATACAAAAAAAATTCTTGTAAATATTTTTCTACTCAGATAACATGAAACCACTGTACAGCAGGAGTGTAATGTGGAATACTTATGGTATACAAAATAAAACTGTTCGCTAGTAATTTGCTTCCATCTTCTGCAAGAGCATAACATATAACAAGGTATCTGATAAGTTGTAGTAAAACTTGGTCATGACGGACATCATCATAGAGTTGGAAATGGCTATATTTTACCTTAATTGTCTTTATTGGTTAGTATTTGTACATGGATGTCTATTGCAAATAAATTATTTTGCTTTAAAAATGTTTACATCAACACAAAAATGAATTGCATTGATATTTTATAGAAGAATGATATGCAAAATAAAAATAAAGCAAAACATCAGCGCTTTTGACTAGCATCTGTTTCCTGTTCCTTATTTCACACTTGGTTGCTGAACTTGCAGTTTTTGTTCTCCCTGGGCCTCCCCGGTGCCCCTTTTCATCTTCTGACCTGCTGTTCATAGTGCAGCTTCTTATGGTTGGAACATAATCTTTTTCCTGGCAATGGTGAACTCACATAAGGTTTATCACCACTATTTCACTTCAGTCCTACCCACATCAAAATATGCACATGATCCATAGGAAGACTTTAGAAACAAATCATCTCTCTACCTTTTTATCATCTTGGCTCCTCATAAGCTCATGGCCTTCCCAGCAGATAAATTTAAACCCATATTTCAGAGTTTTTCCATAGGATTTGTCCTCTGATGTATTTCATTAAAAGATGAGTGTTCTTTTTCCCAGATAATAACCATATAATACACCCCTATTTTTTACTTTTTCTTTTTCTAGCAGCATCGAGCCTGCCCCCAAGCAACCTCAACATCATCCCATATTGCCTGTTCTCAGTCAGTCCTTCCTGCTGGCTTTGGTCAGGAGGATAGAAACTAATTGCAAGCAAATGAAGTCTGAGTTGACCAGTGTAGTCATAAAATGTGCTATTGCCATTAAATGAAATTTACAGACAATGAAAACATTTAGATAGTAGCATTGAAACAAGCCTCGTTAGAAAATAAGCTTATTAGAACGTTCCTTTTGATACAGAGACATTTTCCTGAATTGGTTCTTGTCCTGCACACTGCAGTGGTTGGGTAAGGGGGTGGGGTTTCTCTCTTCCTAAGTGAGGCTGATACCCACCCAGAGGTTTCCTACATAACAGATGTTTCTAAGAGACAAAGACAGCAGGTAAACCACTAGTGCCATCAAGAAGACATTTCTTCACATTGACAAGTAGCCACAAGGAACAGGACTGATGGTAAAATTTTTTTTTAATTATTTTATTGTTGGTTGTTCAAAACATTACATAGTTCTTAATATACCATATTTCACAGATTGATTCAAGTGGGTTATGAACTCCCATTTTTACCCCGTATACAGATTGCTGTGTCACATCAGTTACATTTCCATTGATTTACAAATTGCCTTTCTAGTGACTGATGTATTCTGCTGTCTATCCCATTCTCCACTGTCCCCCCTCCCCTCCCCTCCCCTCCCCTCCCCTTCTCTCTCTCCACCCCCTCTACTATAAATCGTTTCTTCCACTTATATAATTTTTCTCCTACAATTACATATAAGAGGAAAGGAGGAGTAGGAGAAAAATTATATAAGTGATGGTAAAAATTGTGAGGAAAGAAGTTGAGTTGTCAAGAAGCCAGAGAGCTCCTCCCAGGTGGAAATGCACTGGCAAAGTGGATCTCTAGCCATGCTGCATGAGCCCACCCCATGCCACTCACCTGCACAAGGAAACGACAATGAGCTCGGCGCAAGCCCCACTTGCTCCTGACCCTAAGGGACTTTAAATGCATCAGTCTTCACTGAACTTAGTTTACTGAATCCTATCTCAGTACTGTGGCAACTGTAATTCTCTATGCTAAGGCCAGTTCCCAAAGGAAGTATGGATGGAGCTTCCTCTGTCTTTAATATAACAAGGATCTTTCACCTTCTGTTTCAGGGACTAGGCAACATGAAACAACATAGACTTTTTTCATGATAAATTAATTTTTATTAAATTATGACTCTTAAAATACTTATTTAGTGTTGCTCAAAGTTAATCATTCTAAAGGGACTGTCTCAATACAGTGTTCTTCCTATACTTACCTGAAACCTGGAAAGCATGGGGGTCAAGAGATATAGACAAAATAAAGATAAAGGAAAGCAAAGTGAAGCAAAGGAAGGTATAAGGAAGTTTTACTAGTTTTGCTAGCTTGCTCCCTTTGATGGGTCCCCACATCTATGTGGTTCTCAACTTACTGAGTTCTTAGATAAAGGGCTAAGGAAGCTGTTTACAATATGGAAATAACATATTCAGAGAATGATGTTTGAGAGTCTTGACTTTCACTTTTTAGAACCCTGATAAAGCTTAAAAAAGTAAAACAATTAGATCAACAAATCATGAGTACAACAGGGCTACTATATGCAGCAATTGTATATTATGCTCCCTCTATCTATAACTGGAAAAGTATGTCTTATTTTTTACAAAGTGACGCATTTACAATCCTAAAATACAAAATATAAAACTTAAAAAAAAAGTAGAAACATAGGCACTTAAATATGTTTAGTTTAAATATAAAATTTAAATTAAATTAAAGCTATGTGAGAAAATCACATACCATGCTCAAGTATTTTTATCTAATGATGACAATACTTTATCCTAAAATTAGTAGATTTGTTGTGTTTTTTTTTTTTTGCATTCATGTTTTCAACAACGAGCAAACATATTTCATAGGGGGAAAAAGTTAAACTGATAAAAACAGTTTATTGGATTACAACTTCAAACAGACTATTCCTGAGTCAGCTCTAACAGCACAATTAATCCTCTTGCTTGAAGTTTACAGATGACAGCTCAGGGCAACCAGAGGGGAAATCTCAAGGGTCATGGCTCATCTGGTATAAAAGGAATTTCCCTGTTGGGCTCTAGAGCTCAGAAACCCATGTACAAGCTGGGATCAAATCAACTAATTTTGTGTTCTCAGCATTTATAAAGAAAACCAGTTCTGATTAATTACCTACCGGGAGCCCCACATGGCCCGCCACATACTATTTCAGAAACTGGGAGTCCTGAGGGTTCTTCTCATCTCATGCAAGCTCTCTGCCTTATGATCATATTGAAACTTCTTAGAAAATGAAGGGATACTCAGTCGAAGCATTTGTTGTATTCTCAAGGTCATCAGGAATTGTCGTTTGGGCTAGGGAGGCTGTATCACTGCAAACAGGTAAATAGTTTGTATTGAATTATCTGTCCACAAGAACATCTTAATGAAGTAAATGATAAGAATACTAAATGGGTTAATGATTAAAGCTAGTTGCAAACTAGTTCGAGGAGGCATTGAGTCTAGAATACATTTTTTTGTTTTGTCTGATTAGTTTTATCTAATAATATTTGTGGAATATGATTAAAATATAAAACAGATTTTGTTACAGTACTGAAGGTTAGCCCACCTCAGTATTTTAATATCTTAGAATTACAAAAATAGAATGATTTATTGCATCCATAATGCATTTGCAGGAGGCAGGGCAGACACTGAGGGGAATATTCTGAGACAATAGCAGCCTACACATCTCTTCAGCCTGAGAGAAGAATAGCAGTCACAGGAAAGATACTGCCTTTTTAGTTAAATGGAGCCACCAGTGATGGTTTGAGAAAGTCCCAAGTGTAGCTTGCACACACACTCAAATCTATAATTTTACAACTAAAATATTTCACATGTAAGTTTAAAACGAAGGTAGTTATCATTAAGTACTAAATTAAAAACCTAGAAAACTAAGTCTAAGAAACACCCCAAAGTTTAGAGCAAAATTATAGAATTGGAAGTGTTGGGGGAAATATAATAGACTAGAAAAGTAAGCCCAAGACGTAAATAAGAGTAGGAAGGTATTCTAGAAGGAAAAGAAGAACTAAATGGACTTCTGAGAAATTTTCCATATAAACCCCACGTAAAGAAACAACAGTTTTGAAAAATAAAGAAGCAGGTATAGAAATAATATGAGACATTAAAACATTCTAAGTCTACAGGTTGTAGAAACTCCTTTATAAAATGCTAGCATAATATTTTAAGAAAATATACAATACATTTTGATACATGGGTAAGTAATCTTTTGGAAATGACATCAACCTTATTCTCCAACTGAATAGACTCTGGAAAACCAAATAGTAGATACACCTTAATAAAGAATTCAGTATGGAAAAACATTAGTCTACAAATAAAATGAAAGCTAGAAAGGCAACCAGAAAGAATGCTAACTTAAAATTAAAAGCACAAAATAATAGTGAAGAACATTCCTTGGTTTATATTTTTTATAAACTTAACACTTAGATGTACCACACTATCTAAGCGTAAGTTTATAAAAAACAAAATCATAACTATTAGTATTATGAGCTTGGTGGGGTATTTTAAATTGATGCTTTGAGAATTGAAACAATTTAAAGACAAAAAATGTATTCCATGAAAATAAGTGTAATTAAAAATTGAATAGTAGAATAAATAATTATCAGTGCTAGTCACAGAATTTTATATTCCTTGAACAGGAAATAATTTTTTGCATGTGTTCATGGAATATTTAGAAAAATCAATAATTTCTTGGCCAACAAAAATGAATAAATCTAGACTTTGCCCGCACAGCAGCAAGAAGTCTCTATTTAATTTTTTTTTAAAGGAGAGAGAGAGAGAGAGAGAGAGAGAGAGAGAGAGAGAGAGAGAGAGAGAGAGAGAGAGAGAATTTTAATATTTATTTTTTAGTTTTCGGGGACACAACATCTTTGTTTGTATATGGTGGTGAGGATCAAACCCGGGCCACACGCATGCCAGGTGAGCGCGCTACAGCTTGAGCCACATCCCCAACCCATCTTGTTAATTTTGGGCACTGATTCTTTGCTAAGAGTAGACTTTAGCTATTCTTACCACATACATACACACAAAGGAGAATGATTTGCTTTACTATAGTAATCAATTCACTAGGAATCTCTATCAAAGTACCATATTATATACCTGAGATATGCACAATAAAAAAGAATACCTAGGGCTGGGGATGTGGCTCAAGCGGTAGCGCGCTCGCCTGGCATGCATGCGGCCCGGGTTTGATCCTCAGCACCACATACAAACAAAGATGTTGTGTCCGCCGAGAACTAAAAAATAAATATTGAAAAATTCTCTCTGTCTCTCTCTCTCCCTCTATCACTCTCTCTTTAAAAAAAAAAAAAGAATACCTAAACACATTTATGAATAAAAAATTTATTGAGTTTATTCTGTGAACTGGAACTAATGAAATCAGAAATAATTATAAGAGGGCCAAAAGTAGAATTCCTTGGGAATTTAAAAGCATATACTCAACAAGGAAACTTAGAATTATGTAAAATGTCATAAAGAAGAATATTCTTCATAGCTGAAACTATTGAACAATGTGGAAGCAGATTCCATGAAAAAGAAAAAAAGGGCATGAAATATCATCTTTATTTACAAAGAAAATACAACAATAAAGGTAGTTTGTGTTCTTTTTAAGAATATAAAATAATCCCCCAAAAGCAAATGGGGAAAATGAATTGATAATAAAAATTAATAAGAAATGAAAGGTAACAAAAATTCAAACAATGTTATATCAAATAAGTTTCCAATGCTTGTTTTAAAACACAAATACCATAGAAATTTCCATCTTAACTATTTTAAGGTATACAGTTCAGTGACACTAATTATTCACGTTGTTGAACAACCCTCACCATAATGTTTCCATAATTCCATACATCTTGTAAAATTGAAAACCTATATCCTGCTAAACAACTTCTCATTCCTTTCATCTCCAGACTCCAGCAACCACATTCTACCTTCTATCTCTGTGATTTTCACTGCCAGATGTACTTTATATAAGTAGAATCACACAGTCTTTTATGAGGGCTTATTTCGCATAGCATAATGTTAAACCATGTTATAGCATATATCAGAATTCCCTTCTTCTTAACATTAAGTAATATTCAATTCAGTGTGTATGCCATGGTTTGCTTATTCTTTTATTGTTAAATGGAAATTTGGGTTGCTTCTGTTTTAGCTATTGTAAATAATGCTGCTATCAACATGGATGTACAAATATTTTTCCAAGACCATGATTTAACTATTTGGGGCATATACTGAAAAGTAGAATTGCTGGATCATATGGAAGTTCTAATTTTAAATTTCTGAGGAATCATCATACTGTTTACCATGGAAGCAACAACATTTGAGATTTCCACCCACAGTGCACAAGTGCTCTAATTTGTTCACATCTCATTTACACTGTATTCTTTTATTTTTATTGTATCTATCTAATGAACGTCAATTTCATTATATTAATACCTCATGAGTTTATTCAAAAGAAAAAAGAAAAGACAAAAATATAACAAATGAGCAGAGAAAAGATAGGAATATGCATGCAGTCATAAAAATACATACAAAACTTTCTGACGAGACATTTGAAAGTTTAGAGGAAATGGATGATTTCCCAGCAAAATATGTATTGCCAAATTTCACCCAAAAAGAAAGGGAAACTTAAATACATCAGTTACCATAAGAGAGTTTAGAAAAAGACACTTAAAGATCTACCATTGAAAAAGGCACTGAGAACAGATGGATTCCCAGCTGAGGTTTATGTAACATGGATTTTATGTAACCTTTAAGAAACAGAGCTTTTCAAAGTTAAAATATTTCAGGCCTTAGAAAAAAAGATAAAAGACCTTCCCAAATCATTTTACAAAGGCAATATAACTCTTTTTTAAAATATGATAAAGATAGAACAATAAAAGAAGATTGTAGAAAGATTTAGTTTATGAATAAAGATTAAAATATTGTTAGAATCTGAGGAATTATAACCACATTTTCCTTTATTTACTTGATTTCTTTTTGTTTTTGTTGCTCACCTAACATGTTCCGTACACAGTTCTCAGTCAAACATACAGAAATAGAGTACAAAGTAAAATAAAATAAGATATGCTACCACACCCTCAGGGGGCTTTCTCTCTAACATGAAGTAGAAGATAACAAACAAAATAAGTATTAATATATAACTAATATGATAGATGATAATAAGTGAAATCGAGAAAAAATAAACATACGAAGTAATTATTTGGAGGGGAGGAAATTGGCCATTTTGAGTGATTCAGTTATGTTTGTAGGAGAAGGCATCACTCAAGTGATTAGCACAGACTACAAGATGAAAGAACATCAGGTACCCAGGACGAGGTATTCAGTGTGAGGGCATTTCAGGAAGAGGGAAAGTAGCTGCAAAATCCTAAAGAGCCACTCAGAGGACAAAGTACCTGTATCAAAACATAGTCCAATGTGCAAGAGATGTAGTCAGAACAGTAATGGGTCCCGGTTATGTCTGGCACTGTAAGGCACTGTATTGAAATTGAATGAATAGGGAACCAATTTCAGGATTTCGCAATACTCCAAGGGTTCATAGTGCTTTAGGTGAGAGTACTAACAGTGAAGAACAGCGATGAGAAAGACTCAAATGGATATTTGGTGGATTGAATTTGTGAAGTAAGAGGGGAAAAAAAAGAAGTGATCAGGAATACTCCCAGATCTATGACTCAAGTAACATACATAAAGATATAATCATGAAAGTGAGATTGGAGGACTGGGTGAGGTTAAAGAGTGATCACAAGCTTTATAAAAGATTTTAAGTTTAGAATATCTATTAGACATCCAAAGGGCATCAGGTAGAGGGTTGGATACATGAGACTGGAATTGGTAAGGGTGAGTTCCTGACTAGAAATAAAAGTCTGATGGAGTATTACGCAGCACTAAAAAATGACAAAATCATGGAATTTGCAGGGAAATGGATGGCACTAGAGCAGATTATGCTTAGTGAAGCTAGCCAATCCCTAAAAAACAAATACCAAATGTCTTCTTTGATATAATGAGAGCAACTAAGAACAGAGCAGGGAGGAAGAGCAGGAAGAAAAGATTAACATTAAACAGAGACATGAGGTGGGAGGGAAAGGGAGAAAAAAGGGAAATTGCATGGAAATGGAGGGAGACCCTCATTGTTATACAAAATTACATATAAGAGGTTGTGAGGGGAATGGGATAATAAACAAGGAGGGAAATGAATTACAGTAGATGGGGTAGAGAGAGAAGATGGGAGGGGAGGGGATGGGGAATAGTAGAGGATAGGAAAGGTAGCAGAATACAACAGTCACTAATATGGCAGTATGTAAAAATGTGGATGTGTAACCGATGTGATTCTGCAATCTGTATTTGGGGTAAAAATGGGAGTTCATAACCCACTTGATTCTAATGTATGAAATATGATATGTCAAGAGCTTTGTAATGTTGTGAACAACCAATAAAAAAAAAAAGTCTGAGAGTCTCAAGTATATAGTTGATACCTAAATGAGTAAAATTAAACAAGGTTTTCAAATGAGTTTAAATAGAAAAAGGAAGATGGAGAAGAAGACATTCTAAATTTAAAAGGCTTTTTGATGGAGTGCTAGAGATCAAACACCTAATTTGAGGGAGCTCAATAAGAAGATAAGAAGACCTGAAATGGAGAAAGCAAATGCAAATGATTCGGAGGAGTTTTCCTACAAGAAAGGAAGAAAAAATGGGCCAATAATTGGACAGGAAGGTCAGATAAAGAAAGTCTATTTTAGTAATTGGAGAAATAACATGATTATATATTGATGGAAAAGATCAGTTAATTAGAACAAAGAGGCAGACATTTCCAACCAATGTCCCTGAGCTGGTTAGAGGAGAGGGGATGTAATTCACAAGTTGGAGGAGGAGATGGCCTTTGCTAAAAGTGACAGAAGCGAAGGCGGAGAGGAGTATTAGTGGTCAGTGTGGAGGGGAGTCCGTGAACAGCCTCTGCAGATGTCTTCTGCTTCCCCAGAGAAACAGACAGTGATGTCATTAGCCAACTGTGAGAGCAGGGGAGAAGGTGGGAGAGGGCAAGGGCTATGGAAGTACATTATGCATAGATATATTCAATAAGTGATGGCAGAGGCTTATATATAGTAAAATAGCATTTCTATTTTAAGCTGGTGGACAGCTTTCAGCGTATAGCTAAGGCTTTCTTTTTGTTCCATCCATATGCAGCAGGAAGGGTTTAGGAATGGGGTAGGCAGAAAGATTAATCATTATTTCCTCAGGTAAGTTCCATTATACACACATAAAAAGAAAATCAATGTAATATGCTATTTTAAATGTGTAATGAAATATTTGTTAGCCTTCCTTTTTTAAAAATTTTAAGTTAATAAAAAGAAGTCAATCTGAACTGCTTTGGTGAAACAATGACTATTTATATAAAACATGTAAAATTATTTTATCTGGTAAAATAAAAACTCTATTTTAATTAAAATCAGAAACTAGATACCCATTTCTACAATGATAATTTAATATTGTCTTCAAGGATACAGTCATTTTAATTAGATATAGAATTTAATAAGTGAGGCAAGGTTTGCAAAAGATAAAAATTTCTCCACATAACATAATTTCATAAGTAGAAAACACAAAGAGCCAAGGTAGATAGATATAAGGTAAATATATAAAAATTGTTGATTTTTGTATGTTTAAAAATGAGAACCAAGGAAAAAAAATATTGTAATAATGAGAAAAGCATGAGATTTTAAGTATTAAATTCATGCAAGGAAACCAATCATTCTTAAGAGAAAAAATAATAATTTCTTGAGGAATATAACATGCTTCATAGACAAATGGAAAGACATAATATTGACATATAAAATGCTAAATATTTGAAATTAATACATAATGTTAATGTACTATTATAGCAAATCCATTTGAATTATATAAGCATATGATTTACATATGCAAATAAATGTCAAAGAATAGCAAATAAAATTCTGAATATTAAGGTAAAAGAGATGTAATTTGACCTACCAAATATCAAAAAAAAGTATAAAGCCATAAAATAAAATTGATATCACATTAGCATAAATATATTCAATAGGTGATATCAGAGGCTAATATATTAAAATAGCATTCTATTAAATAAGAAAAGGATAGACACTAATTTGTGGAATTAGAATAAAATATCTACACATCTGGAAAAAGATACAATTGGAACACTATTTCACTTCCTGTAAAAATAATTTCCACTAGAATTAAAAAGTAAAATAACATGAATTTGGAAGTAATACTCAATGAAGAAAGAAAAATACAGATGGCCCTGAAAGTTCAACTCCCTATTTTTGGAGGTTGATCAATAATCTGGCTTTGATGATCTAAATTAAAGCTTCCTGGCAGCTACAGCAATGAGAGATTGCCACACCCATTCAGCAGTCACATGCACAGTGTAAGGAAAGTCCATGGACACTCACCCCAAGCACAGCTCAACAGGATGAATTGGTTCTGGGTACCACCTGCGGCATCTGTGAATTATCCCCAACTACATTCACTTTTATGTGCTATATCTTTACAGCTGTCTGTGTGTTTTTCTATTTTGTATAATTTTTGATGACCACAAGTATAATCAAAGAACTTCAAGAATTCCATTTAAAAAACAGTGGAATCTTAGAATCAATAAATGCATGACAAACACATAGAAAATAAGTTATTTTGAAGGGTAGTTATTTTTGCTAATGTATAATTCTACAAATATCTGAAAAAAATTACCTAAAAAGGACAAACAATACAAAATAAAGATGGTAAACAATGTGAAGAGGCAATTCTCAGAAGTACAAATTTTAATGATTAGCTACTACGTGACAATATGTTCAAAGTTACAATGGAGATATATAGGATATAGTAATGATGAACTTTCATTTTACCCCTATGAGACAGGAAGAAAAGTAACTGTGACTGTTTAGTGGAGATACAGAAAGTGGATTTTTTCATACTTTGACAATTGAAATGTAAATTGTAATCATTTTTTGAAAAGAATTAGTGTGTGTTAAGATCATATATATGTAAAATGGCATGTGTGTGAAGATCATTTAAAATAAAACAAAGACTGTAGCATGGTGAATACTGCACAGTTCAGGGAACATGCTGTTACAGAATCCCAGATGTGGAGTAGAAAGACCAGTCTGGAATCCACATGACGGAGAACCTAGAACTGCTTCTAGCAGATGGCCATGTTCAGTTAGGACACATTTAGCAATTATCCAGAGCAGACAAGAAATAATGGACTTTTTCAAGTGAGAAGTTCTGGTTAAAGTACCATTTATTATGAATGCTACTTCTTCCTAGGATATGGAAAGGTATGGAACAAAAGGTCCTTCCAAAAATGATAATCTGTATGGTCATATTTTTTTTTTTTCTGGAACTATTGTGAGAACTGAGATTGCAGGACTACCAAGTTAGCCTGGAATTTAGGGAAAGGTGGGCAATCCAAGGAGAGAGTGGATGGAGCCTAGTGGCTGAGCCTGGGACAGAGAGAGGCCAGGAACAATGTAAGCAATGGAGAAGACAGCTGAATTCTTCACATGTCTACAATTTTGAATATGGGCTGGCTCAGGGGAAGAGAACTCCTCAGAGTCACAGCAAGGGACATTTGCACACAGACATAGGTGCTTCCCCATGGCTGTCCACCTGAGAAGGATGGTGGAACAAGGTGGTGGTGAGAGAGGGAAAAAGGCACATCTAGCCTAAAGCTGCTAGAGTGGGGTACCAAGCTCTGTTGGCCCAAGGCACAGGTACAGGCCCTCTGAGGTTGGAGGAAGTATAAAGGAAACCTGGACTTTTAACTCCTGGTAGGGTCAGAGAAATCATCCCAGGAGAAGATCTTTTACTACTGGGTTTAGTTCTTCCAGTAACACAAAAAGATGGAAATTTCCTCTATCACAAGTCCCCAGAGAGGCTAGGCAGTGTCCAGGTGCCATGTGGAAAGTGGATAGGATCACTGAGGAATTGCTACTTCTGGACCCAGGGCCTCCCCAAGACACAGGCTGCACCAGAACCATGGAGAGCTCCCTGCTCTACTCTTCTCCACTTCCAGACTAGCAAATGCAGAACACTGACTCAGGGTGGGCCACTGGAGGCCAGAGTCAGCAGAGGGATTCACCTGTGGCTCATTTAAACAAGGATGGCTGGAAAAATGAATCTGAGAAAAGAAAAAAATGAGTCTATTAGTTTCTTTCCATATCCTTCTCTGCTCACACTTTCTTGCCCTTGGAAGCCTAAAGTTGACTCCTTTTACCCTGCCATTTCTCAAAAAAGAAATTTTTTCTTTTGGAAGGTGCTATGTAAGCCAGAGTTCAAAGTCACTACTTTTAAAGTTCCCACTTGTTGAGGTTCTCCTGTGTGATAAGCATTGCATATTAATAAACTTACTTGTTTTTATCTTGTTAATCTCACTTTTTTTTTACAGGACTCTATACTTCTTGAAGCTTGAGGAGAAATTATATTTCTTCCCAGTACCAATTTCTAGGCATAAATAATGTCTTACTCTTGTACACATAGCTGAAATTCAATTAAAAGCGATTTGGAAAAAAAAAAAGCAAAGAAGAAAAAATATATTTTCAAGAGATAAAATGATCAGTAGAACCAGACCATTTGAAAATGACCCAAATATTGTGAATGTGAGATAGAGCTTTTTCAATAAAAATGGTTAATATGTTAAAAACTACAGTGAAAAAGATTGACAACATACATACATAGAAAGATAATGAATTTCAGGAGAGAAATGGAAATTATAAGTCATCAAATAGAATACTAAACAAATAATTCCATGACAACACAGATAAAAATATACTTAACAGATTCATCAGTAGACTCAATACAGCAACAACGAATTGATAAACTTGAAGAAATAATTTACTAGAAATTAATGATATTAAAACTCAAAATGAATAAAGAGTAAAAATTCAATTTACTTAAGTTTTTTGTTCTTTTTATATATACATGACAGTAGAGTGCATTTTGGCATATTATATATACATGAGGTATAACTTATTCTAATTAGGATCTCATTCTTACAGTTGTACATGATGTGGAGCTTCACTAGTGGTGTATTCATATATGATCATAGGAAAATTATGTCTGATTCATTCTACTGTCTTGTCTATTCCCATCCCTTACCATTCCCCTTATTCCCCTTTGTCTAATCCATTGAGCTTCTACATTCCCCTCCCTCATTGTGTATAAGCTTCTGAATATCAGAGACAACACTTGACCTTTGGTGTTTGGGGACTGGCTTATTTCAGTTAGCATGATAGTCTCCAATTTCATCCATTTACTGGCAAATGTCATAATTTCTTTCTTCTTTATGGCTGAGTAATAGTCCATTGTGTACATGTACAACATTTTCCCTATTCATTTCATTTGTTGAAGGGAATATCATTTATTAATTATTAATGTATGAGACAGGCATCTATTTGTCTCTCTGGACCTCAATTTTCACAGTTGTCTCACTAAACAATCTATTCCATTCCTGTTGTTTTCCATTCATATCCAAGCATCATTTCAGTAAACAAGTACTGACAAACATGAATGGGAACCAAATGAAACATATACTTCAACAAACCTGCCTAGAAAACCTTTGTTTATTTCTTTATTTGGTACTGAGGATTAAACCCAGGGGCACTTTACCACAGAGCTATATCCAAGGCCCTTTTAATTATTTATTTTATG
The DNA here is from genome assembly GCF_964194105.1 of Spermophilus citellus. Classification (NCBI taxonomy): domain Eukaryota; kingdom Metazoa; phylum Chordata; class Mammalia; order Rodentia; family Sciuridae; genus Spermophilus; species Spermophilus citellus. Next base: position 91,298,619 of record NC_138187.1, read on the forward strand.
TAAGATAGGGTCTCCCTATATTGTATAGGGCCTCATTAAATTGCTGAGGCTGGCCTCAAACTTACCATCCTCCTGCCTCAGCCTCCTGAGTCACTGAGGTTATAGGCATGCATCAACATGGTTTCTATAAGCAATTCAATGTGTATAATGGATCTCCCAAGGCAAGCAATCAAACATGCAATTATCTGACACCTAAACAAAAAGTGAGTGTGTGAGGCCTAGGACTGCCACCAACAACCAACAGACCCACCCACGCTGGAGCCAAGGCCCAGGCCCAGGACAGACTCTGCAGAACTTCAGACCCATGCCATAGCCCAGGCTCTAGCCTAGGAACACCCCCACCCACAGGCAAACCCTCCAGGGAGTCTAGGTGACAGTTAGGCACAGTACTGCTCTGCGGCCCACTGGAAGCCCAACCTAGCCAACCTTCATCTTGGGACTTTACAGCTATTGCCATAGCCCTCCCCATTCAGTAGCCTCCGCTTTGGAACAAGAGATAGGGCCTGAAGGCAGCTGCATCTCTGAACAGGCAGCCCACCTGTCAGCCCCATCTCTGAAAGTGGTTGCAGCCATCTTAGGACACCCTCACTGCTATCTTAAGTTACCTCTGCTATTGCCACTACCTCCTTTAGTTACAGTAGCATCCCCTGTAAGACACCAGCAGGAACTAGAAGCCCAACACCAAGTTGAAGTACCGGTAATCTGCAGGGACACAACAAAATTATAGGGTGCAAACTGTAAGGAATGCACAATATAGTCAATGAAATAATATCAGAAAATTTTCCAAACATAAAGAATGAATTGGAAAATCAAATATCAGAGGATTACAGGACACAAATGTACAAAATCAAAAAGGATCTACAACAATGAACATTATAATAAAAATGCCTAGCATACCCAATAAGGAGAGAATTTTAAAAGCCACAAGAAAAAGGAATCAGATTACACATAGGAGGAAACTAATTAGGATAACAGCAGATTTTTCAACATAGACTCTGAAAACTAGAAGATCCTGGAACAACATATACCAAGCTCTGAAAGAAAATGGATACCAACCAAGAATCTTTTTTTTTTCTTTTTTTTAAGAGAGAGTGAGAGAGGAGAGAGAGAGAGAGAATTTTTAATATTTATTTTTTTTTTAGTTCTCGGCAGACACAACATCTTTGTTGGTATGTGGTGCTGAGGATCGAACCCGGGCCGCACGCATGCCAGGCGAGCGCGCTACCGCTTGAGCTACATCCCCAGCCCAACCAAGAATCTTATATCCAGCAAAATTAAGCTTTAGCTCTGATGATGAAATAAAAACCTTCCATGATAAACAAAATTAAAAGAATCTACAATGAAAAAGCCTGCACTACAGAACATCCTTGCCAAATATACCATGACAGGAAATGTAAAATAACAATGAAAATCAGCAGACAGAGGTATTACATTAAAGAAAAAAACCAGTCAAAGGAGAAACCAAGTCAAGTTAAATAACAAAAATAAACAAAAATTGCTGGGAATACAAATCAATCATAATTACGTTTATTACAATTATAATTACATATATAAATTACAATTTTAATTACATAAAAATTATAAATATATATGCCCCAAACAATGGAGCATCTATGTTCATCAAACAAACTCTTCTCAAGTTCAAGAGTCAAATAGACAACACAATCATTCTGGGTGATTTTAACACACCTCTTTCACTAGTGAATAGATCTTCAAACAAAAGCTAAACAAAGAAACTATAGAACTCAATAATACAAAAAGTAACTTAGACCTAATAGACATACATAGAATATTTCATCCATCAATGAGTGACTACACTTTCTGCTCGTTAGCACATGGATCCTTTTCTAAAATAGAACATATATTATTCCACAAAGAAACTCTTAGCAAATACAAAAAAGTAGAGATACTACCCTGTATTCTATCAGATTTGATGGAATGAAATTAGAAATCAATGATAAAATAAAAAAATAGAAGCTACTCCAACACATGGAAACTAAATAATATGCCATTGAATGAACAATGGATTGCATAAGCTATTAAAAAGGAGATTAAAAAATTCTTAGAGGTAAATGTGAACACTGATACAACATATCAAAACTCTGGGACACTATGAAGGCAGTACTAATTGCATGAAGTTCATTCCTTAAAAACAGAAAAAGTCAACAAATAAATGACCTAACATTACATTTCAAAGACCTAGAAAAAGAAGAACAAATCAACCCCCAAGGCAGTAGAAGACAGAAGTAATTAAAATCAGAGCTGAAATCAATAAAATTGAAACAAAAGAAACAATTGAAAAAATTGACAGAACAAAAAGTTGGTTTTTTGAAAAAAAATAAAATTGATAAACTGTTAGCCATCTAATGAAGAGAAGGAGAGAGAAAACTCAAGTTACTAACATCCATGTTAAAAAAGGAAATATCACAATGGACACTACAGAAATACAGAAGATAATTAGAAATTATCTTGGAAATTTGCACTCCAATAAAATAGAAAATATCAAAGGCATCAACAAATTTCTGGAGTCATATGAATTGCCCCAACTGAATCAGGATGATATACACAATTAAACAAATAAATTTCAAGCAATGAAATAGGAGACACCATCAGAAGCCTACCAATCAAGAAAAGCCCAGGACCAGATGAATACACAGCTGAGTTCTACAAAACCTTCAGAGAAGAACTAATACCAATACTCCTCAAATTATTTCATGAAATAGAAAAAGAGGGAAAACTTCAAAACTCATTCTATGAGGCCAATATCACCCTGATTTCAAAACCAGTCAAAGACACATCAAAGAAAGAAAACTTCAGACCAATAACTCTAATGACATAGATGCAAAAATTCTCAATTAAATTCTGGCAAATTGAACACAAAAACCTATTAAAAAGATTGTGGACCATGATCAAGTGGGGTTCATCCCAGGGATGCAAGGTAGTTTCAACATACAGAAATCAATAAATTTAACTCATCACATAAATAGACTTAAAGATAAAAATCATATGATCATCTCAATAGATAAAAAAAATGCATTTGTCAAAATACAATACCCCTTCACATTTAAAACACTGAAAATACGAGGGATAACAGTAGCATATATCAACATAGTAAAAGCTATCTATGCTAAGCCCAAGGACAACATCATTCTAAATGGAGAAAAATTGAAGGTATTCCCTCTAAAAACTGAAACAAGACAGGGATGCCCTCTTTCACCATGTATATTTGCTTCCTAGAAGGACTACCTGCTGTGTGGTTGAACGGTGGCAAATGCTTTTATTCCACTTGCCATGTTTGGGGAGTTACGAAGGGAGCTTGGAAGGTTGAACAATCCCTTGAAGGCTGATGTTCTGGTAATCTAGTTCTTGAAAATCTAGGCAGAGCAATCAGAGGGATGAAAGAAATTAAAAGGATATAGAGAGGAAAAGAGGAACTCAAGCTATCACTATTTGCCAACGACATTATTCTAAACCTAGAGGATCCAAAATATTCCACCAGAAAATGTCTAGGACTAATAAATGAACACATCAAAGTAGCAGGATACAAAAACAACACCCATAAATCAAAGGCATTTCTGTACATCAGTTACAAATCCTCTGAAAAAGAAACTAGGATACCTACCACATTTAAAATAGGCTCAAACAAAATAAAATACTTGCAAATCAATTTAATGAAATGAGGTGAAAGACCTCTACAATGAAAACTACATAATGCTAGAGAAATAAATTAAAGAAAACCTTAGAAGATGGAAAGATCTACATTGTTCTTAGATAGGCAGAATTAATATTATCAAAATGACCATACTACCAAAAGCACTATACAGATTTAATGTAATTCTGATCAAAATACCAATGGCATTCCTCATAGAAGTAGAAAAAGCAACCATGAAATTTATTTGGAAAAATAAGAGACCCAGAACAGCCAAAGCAATCCTTAGCAAGAAGAATGAAGTAGGAGACATCACAATACCACATCTTAAAATATACTACAAAGCTATAGTGACAAAAATAACATGGTACTGGCACCAAAATAGACATGTAGACCAATGGTACAGAATAGAAGACACCAAGAGATAAACCTTCATAAATACAGTTTCTATATTAGTGAAAGGAGACAAAAAACATACATTGGAAAAAAGATGATCTCTTCAACAAATGGTGCTGGGAGAACTGGCAATCCGTATATAGCAAAATGAAACTAAACCCCTATCTCTCACCATGCACAAAACTCAACTCAAAGTGGATCAAGGACCTAGGATTTAAACCAGAGACCCCGTGTCTAATAGAGGAAAAAGTAGACCCAAATCTCCGTCACATTGGATTAGGCCCTGACTTCCTTAACAAGACTCATAAAGCACAAGATATATAATCAAGAATTAATAAATGGGATAGGCTCAAACCAAAAAGCTTCTTCTCAGTAAAAGAAATAATCAAGAAGTGAAGAAAGAGCCTACATTTTGTGAGCAAATTTTTGTCACCTACACATCAGATAGAACACTAATCTCCAGGATATATAAAGAACTCAAAAAAAAATTAATACCCCCCAAAAAAATACAACTCAGTCAATAAATGGGCTAAGGAGCTGAACAGATGCTTCTCAAAAGAAGATATACATTTGATGAGCAAATATATGAAAAAAATGATCAACATCTCTAGTAATTAGAGAAACATTAATCAAAACTACTCTCAGATTTCATGTCTTGCCAGTCAGAACAGTAGTTATCAAGAATACAAACAACAATAAGTGTTGGTGAGGATGTGGGGGAAAAGACACACTCATACATTGCTGGTGGGACTGCATATTGGTGCAACCACTTTGGAAAGCAATATGGAGATTCCTTAGAAAATTTGGAATGGAACCACCATTTGACCCAGCTATCCCGTTCCACAGTTTACACCCAAAGGACTCAAAATCAGCATACTATAGTAACACAGCCACATAGCAGCTCAATTCACGATAACTAAATTGTGGAACACACCTAGATGCCCTTCAATAGATGAATGGATAAAGAAACTGTGCTATATATACACAATGGAATATTACTCAGCATTAAAAGAGAATAAAATTATGGCATTTGCAGGTAAATGGATGGAGTTGGAGAATATCCCACTAAGCAAAGAAAGCCAATCCCCAAAACCCAAAGGCCAAATTTTCTCTCTGTTAAGTGGATGTTGATATATAATGGGGGGCAGGGTCATGGGAAGTATGGAGACACTTTGATTGGGCAAAGTTGAGGGAGGGGAGTGGAAGGGGTTATGGGTGCAGGAAAGATGGTGGAATAAGATGAACATTATCACCTTAGGTACATATATGATTGCACATATGGTGTGTTGCTAAATCATGTACAGAGAAATGAAAAGTTGTGTTGTAATTGTGTACAATGAATCAAAATACATTATCTATCACATATACCTAATTAAAATAAATAGTTTTTTTTAAAGTCAGTGTGCATTTTACACAAGAATATTGTCTCATACAGATCACTTACCTTCTTACTCCATGAAGAGTCCATTTTTTAATATCCTTCACCAGTAGTCAGACCTTGCTAATAAAGAAAATATGACAAATATGTCTGGGCACAGTGGCACATGCCTGTAATACTAGCAGTTTGGGAGGCTGAGGCAGAAGGATGTCAAGTTCCAAATCAGCATGTGCAATTTAACAAAACCTTATCTCAAAATGAAAAGTAATAAAAAAAAAAAGCCTGGAGATGTGACTCAGTGATTAAGTGCCCCCTGGGTTCAATCCTTGGGGAAAGAGAGAGAGAGAGAGAGAGAGAGAGAGAGAGAGAGAGAGAGAGAATGTAAAAAGAACTGAAAACAATGTCTAGAAGCAAATTGGTACTTAGTCAAGTTATTTTGCTTTATTTTTGAAGTTATTTAAACTATACACTCATGTTCTCAAACAACAAAGGTGACTAAGGGTCATAAAACATATACAAGTCTTAAAATCTCTGCCTTGGGAGAGAAGAATAAATATCCTCCTCTGCAGTAGTTCCAGGGGAGACTTCCAACAAGCAGACAGAAGAAATTATCTTCGGGGTGGCTGTCAATCCACTGATTTTGGAATCTTCCTAGTAAATGGGTGGTGCCCATTCACTGCTTTCATAAGATTGTGAGAGAGAATAAAATACCTGGATTGTTGTTCATACAAAAACAATGGTAATAATAACATCTACAATTTAGAAAAATATATACCAATCCACTCAACTGTAAGAATGAAGCTCTCCTACTAAACACTTGTGAAGACCGAATAAATAAAATATTTTAATGCTTTCAGGTATTTATTTAAATTCTAATTAATTAATTTTGCTGTGCTGGAGATTGAACCCAGGGCCTTGTGTGTACTAGGCATCTGTGCGACCCAAGTGCCCTACTACTAAGATACACCCAGCTTAGCCTCAATTATTAAAAAAAAATATATATATAAGCAGCTAAACTTGAAGTTACAATTAATATTCTGGTCTGCTTCTTTCTATTTGTACTTGTTATACATTAAATGTGTAATAGTACCTTAAAAATCATTTTGTGCGAGTGTAGTGTGCTAATGGTTGGACATATTTTGAACCAGTCATGTAAATATGAGTGTAATAATTAATTTTAACTGCAGAATAGCAGATTAATCACTTGTACAAACTTGCACTTGCGCATCATTTGTCAATGTTTATGTCATGAAAGCTCTAGAGTAGCTTTAATCCACACACCTGCATAAAATTATTTAATGATATTACACATCATATTAATCAAATATGATTAATAGAGAAGAGAAAAGGATTTTGGCTCATCTAGTACTTTTCATAGTTGATATTTTTCAAAGTGCTTAGCAAATTAATGACTTAAGTGTACAGCGGCTGGTAAATACTATAAAGTCATGACCCCGTTAGAGCTCATGGTCAGCCTTCTGCATTAGAGCTCATTTTAATATTACAATAAGGCCTTTTAAAGTCAATGTTTATAACAGCCACCGAAGGAACAAAATGAAATCTTGTAATACCTCATTAAGAAATGAAGCTAAGACAGTGCAACAACTGGCAAATCTCATTGGCACCGCAGTTCCCAATTTCATATTCCAGGAGAGTGGAGAGTGTCCAGACTCCCTTGCCCAGGGGTATCAAATCTCCAAAGTCCACTCATGTTTCTTGTTCAAAATAATACCCGACTCAATTGGTTGCTAATTGCATCATCATTTCCTCATTTTTAAATGAATTGCAGGCAGAAACATGGCAGCAGGAAGGGAGTGAGCCACCCCTTTCCCGCACCACCAGAACCGCAGATATTGCCTAGTGGGAATACTACATCTCCGAGAGTGTTAGAGGCCCCCTATCCAGCTGCTCATTGCAGAAATCACCAGCGCTGTGACCCCGTGCGGGGCTCTGGGCCTCCTACCCAGTAGGACGCGGGTTCCAGCAGGACCCAAATCCCGAAGTTCCAGTCCACACAAGATTCTGGGAGTGCCTTAGCTGAATCAGCTATCAACACATCTGCAGGTCACCAAGACTTCACTCTGCTCCCACACAGATCACTCAGCTGCTACCTAACCACAGCACAACTGCCATCACCTGGCTCCCCCCACCTCACCAGGCTCCCCCCACCTCACCAGGCTCCCCACGCTGAAAGCAGACCACTGCCATCTTGACTCAACATTCTCACCATTTAGCTGGGGGCAGTTCCCAGGTGGGATCTCCAGAGGCCAGGTACCAGGTTTCCAACCTTCCCCCTCCCCAGCAACAGTAAGCCAACAAAGTAGTTACCCAACACAGGTGTGCAGTGTGACCAGGGAGCCACCCACGGGAGCACCGAAGTAAGAGTTTCCTCAATTGGGAACTGACTGCTAGAGAAGAAGGAGAGACCAGGAACTGGGAAATCTCCAGGCAAAAGAGGGGGATAGTACCAGGTGCTCACGGCATAGGAGTGAGCAGTCCCAAAAAGAGACCCATGAAGTGCAGTCTTTCTACAGTGACTGGTGAGTGCCACTCCCCACATCCAGGCACCCTGTGCCAGGACCAGTCTTGCCACCCTGGTTACCTCCACCATCAGGAGGGCAACACCTGCTTACAAAAGATGATGCCACCTACTGGACGAGAAGAGAAGCAGGAAAGATACGAATCTCTAAAGCTAGCCACAACCCTGGCTTCTTCCTTACAGGTTGTTTGTTTGTTGGTTGGTTGATTGGTTGGTACATTTGTTTGTTGTTTCTCTTCTACCCCTCCATCCTCTGGCCCTCACATGCCCAACATATGTAAAACCAAGAACTTTGCATGAATTAAGACTTTGAGGACTAAGTCATCTGAATAATATAATATAGAGGTATTGTATATGCCTTTTTTTTCTTTTCCTTTTTATTCTTTCATTTTTCTTTTCCCCTCCAAATTTTACTCTTTTAACATCTGTATTTTTCTAAATACATATGTGTTTGTTTTATGTACTCTAGTGTCATCCCATATACTTGCCTACCCTAAATTAATTCCTGTCTATTCTCTTGCTACTAACCCTCTTTACTATATTTATCCTTCATACTTCCTAACATATATTAACTCTATATCCTCTATATCTATCTCCTCAGCATATCATCCTACACTCCACCGCCAGTTTATTTTCCACTGTCAGAAACTGTACACATTTTTACAAAACTACTGATTATATTTTAGATAATAATTGAACCCAACATTTTTGTACATTGAGACTAAACTGTAAATGTCTTAAAAATAACAAATTGTTCATAGGTGGTACATTGTTAATACTGGGATCTGTTGACATTGTTCTTCCCCACAAAGGAGAGATCTTGGAACCCTACTAGAGCACTACAAACTTATAGGGTAATAACAATAACAATCTAGACCCACAAAGCTGGAAAGGAAGACACATGAGCAACATGAAAAGACAAGGAAAGAAAGTGCCCCAAACAAATGAAGACACCACATCATTAGAATCATTGGCAGCCACAGCAGAAGGAATGACAGAGAAGGAGTTTAGGATATACATAGTTAAAATATTGTATGAACTCAAGGAAGACATAAGAGAGCAAATGCAGGCAATGAAAAATCACTTTGACAACGAGCTACATAAACAAATACAGGAAGCAAAAGATCACCTGAACAGGGTGATAGAGGTGCTTAAAAAAAAGACCAAACAGAAATCCTTGAAATGAAAGAAATAATAAACCAAATTAAAAGCTCAAATGAAAGCATCACCAACAGAGTAGGCCACTTGGAAGATATGACATCAGACATTGAAGACAAAATATATAATCTTGAAAATAATATAGACCACACAATGATAATAGTGAGAAACCACAAGCAGAATACTCAAGAAATATGGGGTAGCATAAAAAGACCAAATTTAAGAGTTACTGGGATAGAGGAAGGCATAGAAGTCCAAATCAAAAGAATGAACAATCTATTTAATAACATAATATCAAAAAATTTTCCAAACATGAAGAATGAATTGGACCAAATTCAAGAAGCCTATAGGATGCCAAGTGTACAAAATCACAACAGACCCACAAAAAGGCACATTATAATAGAAATGCCCAACATACAGAATAAGGAGAGAATTTTAAAAGCCACAAGAGAAAGGAATCAGATTCATATAGGTGTAAACCAATTAGGATAATGGCAGATTTTTCAACATAGACTCTGAAAGCTAGAAGATCCTGAAACAGCATACATCAAGCTCTGAAAGAAAATGGGTGCCAACCAAGAATCTTGTATCCAGCAAAATTAGGCTTTAGATTTGAAGATAAAATAAAAACCTTCCACGAAAAAAAAAATTAAAAGAATTTATAGCTAGAAAACAGACATTGCAAAACATCCTTAGAAAAATATTCCATGAAGAGGAAACAAAAAACAACAATGAAAATTAGCAGAGGGAGATGGTACCCTAAAGCAAAACTAATTAAAGACGAAAATCTAGTCAAGTTAGATAACAAAAATAAACAAATATGGCTGGGAATACAAACCATGTCTCAATAGTAATCCTGAAGGTTAATGGGTTAGACTCACCAATCAAAAGACATAGGCTAGCAGACTGGATTTAAAAAAGACCCAACAATATGCTTCCTCCAGGAGACTCATCTGATAGGTGAAGACATACACAGACTGAAGGTGAAAAGTTGGGACAAATCATACCACTTACATGGACTGCGGAAGCAAGAAGGGGTCTCATCTCCATCCTCGTATCAAATGAAGTAGATTTCAAGCCAAAGTTAATCAAAAGGGATAAAGATGGTCATTACATACTCCTCAAGGGAACCATATACTAACAACACATAACAATCATAAATATATATGCTCCATACAATGATGCAGCTATGTTCATCAGACAAATTCTTCTCAAGTTCAAGAGTCAAATTGATCACAACACAATAATCTTGGGTGACTTTACCACACCTCTCTCACCACTTGATAGATCTTTGAAACAAAAGTTGAATAAAGAATCCATAGAACTCAATAATATAATCAATAACTTAGACTTAAGTGACATATATAGAATATTTCAACCTGCATCAAGAGGATACACTTTCTTCTCAGCAGCACATGGATCCCTCTTAAAATAGACCATATACTATGCCACAAAGTAACTCTTAGAAAATACAAAAATGTAGAGATACTACCACGTATTTTATTAGATCATAATGGAATGAAATTGGAAATCAATGACAAAATAAAAAATAAAAATTACTCCAATACCTGGAGATTAAACCATATGCTACTGAATGAACAATGGGTTGCAGAATACATCAAAGAGGAGATTAAAAAAATTCTTAGAGCTAAATGAGAACATAAACAAAACATATCGAAATCTCTGGGACACTATGAAAGCAGTTCAAAGAGGAAAGTTCATTGCATGGAGTTCATTGCTTAAAAGAAAAAAAAGTCAACAAATAAATGATTTCACTTTACATCTCAAAGTCCTAGAAAAAGAAGAACAAATCAACAGCAAAAGCAGTAGACGTCAAGAAATAATTAAAATTAGAGCTGAAATCAATTAAATCGAAACAAAGAAACAATTAAAAAATTAAAAAACAAAAAGTTGGTTTTTGAAAAAATAAATAAAATTGACAGACCCTTAGCTATGCTAAGGAAGAGAAGGAGAGAGAGAACTCAAATTACCAACATACGTAATGAAAAAGGTAATATCACAACAGATACTATAGAAATACAAAGGATATTTAGAAATTATTTTGAAAACTTATACTCCAATAAAACAGAAGATAATAAAGGCATCGACGAATTTCTTAAGTCATATGACTTTCCCAGACTGCATCAGGAAGATATACACAATTTAAACAGACCAATATCAAGTGATGAAATAGAAGACACCATCAGAAGCATAACAACCAAGAAAACCCCAGGACCAGACTCTTACACAGCTGAGTTTTACAAGACCTTTAAAGAAGAACTAATACTAATACTCTTCAATTTATTTCAGGAAATATAAAAAGAGGCAGCACTTCCAAACTCATTCTATGAGGCCTATATCACTCTGATTCCAGAACCAGGCAAAGACAAATTAATAAAACTTTAGACCAATATCTCTAATGAACATAGATGCAAAAATTCTCAATAAAATTCTGGTAAATCGAATACAAAAATATCAAAAAGATCATGCACCATGATCAAGTGGGATTCATCCTAGGTATGCAAGGCTTGTTCAACATTAGGAAATTAATAAATGTAATTCATCACACCAATAGACTCAAAGATAAGAATCATATGATCATCTGAATAGATGCAGAAAAAGCATTTGACAAAATAAAGCACCCCTTCATGTTCAAAACACTAGAAAAACTAGGGATAACAGGAACATATCTCAACATTGTAAAGGCTATCTATGCTAAGCCTCAGGCCAACATCATTCTAAATGGAGAAAAATTGAAGGCATTCCCTATAAAAACTGAAACAAGACAGCAATGCCCTCTTTCACCACTTCTATTAACATAGTCCTTGAAACATTGGCCAGCTCAATTAGACAGACAAAAGAAATTAAAGGGATATGTATAGGACAAGAAGAACTTAAATTAGCACTATTTGCTGATAATATGATTCTATATCTAGAAGACTCAAAAAGCTCCACCAGAAAACTTCTAGGACTAGTAAACAAATTCAGAAAAGTAGCAGGCTATAAACTTAGTACCCATAAATCAAAGGCATTTCTGTATATCAGTGATAAATTCTCTGAGATGGAAATGAGGAAAACTACCCCATTTACAATTGCCTCAAAAAAAAAAATACTTGGGAATCAACTTAATGAAAGAGGTGAAAGATCTATACAATGAAAACTACAGAACCCTAAAGAAAGAAATAGAAGAAAACCTTAGAAGATGGAAAGATTTACCTTCCTCCTGGATATGTAGAATTAATTTTATCAAAATAACCATATTTCCAAAAGCACTATATAGATTTAATGCAATTCTGATCAAAATCCCAAAGGCATTCCTCATAGAAATAGAAAAAGTAACCATGAAATTCATGTGGTAAAATAATCAACCCAGAATAGCTAAAGCAATCCTTAGCAGGAAGAGTGAAGCAGGTGGCATCACTATACCGGATCTTAAACTACACTACCGAGCAATAGTAACAAAAACAGCATGATATTGGTTCCAAAACAGACTGGTAGGCCAATGGAACAGAATAGAGGACACAGAGACTAAACCACAAAATTACAATTATCGTGTATTAGACAAAGGTGCCAACAACATGCATTGGAGAAAAGATAGCCTTTTCAATAAATGGTACTGGGAAAACTGGAAATCCATATGCAACAAAATGAAATTAAACCCTTGTCTCTCACTATGTACAAAACTCAACTCAAAGACTTAGGAATATAACCAGAGACTCTGTGTCTAATAGAAGAAAAAATAGGCCCTAATCTTCATCATGTGGGATTAGGCCTCAACTTCCTTAATAAGACTCCTATAGTGCAAGAATTCAAACAAGAATCAATAAATGGGATGGAATCAAACTAAAAAATTTCTTCTCAGCAAAAGAAACAATTTGTGAGGTGAATAGAGAACCTACATCTTGGGAGCAAATTTTTACCCCTCACACATCAGATAGAGTACTAATCTCTAAAGTATATAAAGAACTCAAAAAGAAAGCTAAACACCAAAAAAAAAAAAAACCCAAATAATCCAATCAATAAATGGGCCAAGGAAATGAACAGATACTTCTCAGAAGAGGATGTTCAATCAATCAACAAATATATGAAAAAATGTTCACCATTTCTAGCAATTAGAGAAATACCAATCAAAACTACTCTAAGATACCATCTCACTCCAGTCAGAATGGCAGCTATTATGAAGACAAACAACAATAAGTGTTGGCGAGGATGTGGGGAAAGGGTACACTGATACACTGCTGGTGGGACTGCAAATTGTTGTAGCCAATATGAAAAACAGTATGGAGATTCCTTGGAAATCTGGTAATGGAGCCACCATTTGACCCAGCTATTCCTCTCCTCAGTCTATACCCAAAGGACTTAAAAACAGCATACTACAGGGACACAGCCACATCAATGTTTATAGCAGCACAATTCACAACAGCTAAACTGTGGAGCCAACCTAGATACCCTCCAGTGGATGAATGGAAAAAAAAAAGATAATAAAATCATGGCATTTGCAGGTAAATGGATGGCGTTAGAGGAGATAATGCTAAGTGAAGTTAACCAATCCCCCCCAAAATAAATGCCAAATGTTTTCTCTGATATAAGGAGGCTGACTTATAGTAGGATACGGAGAGGGAGCATGGGAGGAATCAATGAATTCTAGATAGGGAAGAGAGATGGGATGGGAGGGGAAAGGAGGGGGCAGGGGATTAGCAAGGATGGTGGAATGTGATAGACATGATTATCCAAAGTACACATGTGAAGACATGAATTGGTGTGAACATACTTTATATACAAACATAGGTATGAAAAATTGCTCTATATATGTAATAAGAATTGTGATGCATTCTGCTGTAGTGTATTTAAAAAATAAAATTAAAATAAAATGAATTGCAGAATCTTTGTTACTATTGAACACAAATAACCTTAGAAGTATAACTTTCTGCAAAGTTAACAAATCACCTCTGGAGTTGTGAAGATTGTTACTACAAGCATTCTTACACACTTTTTTTTTTTTTTTTTTTTTGGTAAATGTTTGTCCTCGTTTTCAGTGGCTAGTTTACTAGGACTAAAACTGCTGGCTGATAGGCATATATGTGCTCCATTTTGTAGAGATCACCACATGAAGAGGTTGTATATGTTCAACCAGCAACGACTGAGGGTTGGTTTGTACCTTGTTCACCCCACTCCATGGCATTGAAATTTAGCAATCTGAAATTCACTAATTCTGATTGGTGCATATTAGAATCCCATTTGAATTCAAGTTGTATACCCCTATATTAATGAGATGAGCTTTTCGTATTTATTGAGTATATATGTAACCTCTTGTTAGGCACCTGTTCAATTACCCAGGCTATACTTTAATGGAATTGTCTGTATTTTATATTGATTTGTGGGAATATATATGTGAAAAGATATTGGCAATTCATAGGGCACCAAAGAGTGGTATAATATACATAGTCGGTCTGAAGCTTGCTTTTTCACTCCATTAAGGATATATTTTGATTAAAGCTCTTAATCATAATAAAGTCAAATATGTGATTTTTTTCTTTTATTCTCATGCTTTTTGAGTTCTTTTAAAGAATTCCTTCCTTATACCAAGGTCATGATAATACTTTCCTATTTTCCATGAGAAGTTTTATTGTTTTCCTTTTACATTCAGATGTGTAACCTATCTGGAATTAACTTTTACAAATGATATAAGGTAGAGTCAAATGGTTTCATATTAAGGAGACAAGACTGAATAAATCACACTACCTGACATCAAAGACCTTGTTTCTAATGTGACAGGAAGAGAATTAAACCATTTATTACAATATAGTGGATAGTTTTAAGTGAAAATATAATAAGATAAGGAAGTGATTACTTTAAAAATTATTCGTTGAGTTTGCATTAATAGTCCTAAGAAAAATATCTTAATTGGTTGATTTGGTAATGATAGGCAAGGTTTCCTGGCATTGGTGATTTCATGTTTTGCAGAAGAACAAAATCTGTATTGCTCTGAATAATAATTAACAGTTATGCAGTCTCATTCCTCAGGAGAGTAAAACCAGGGAATAAAATGTTCTGAAATATTAGAAGAAGGGAGTTGGGCAGAAATTATTTTTTAGTAAAATGGTTGCTGCAGCTCCAAAGAAGAGAAATTTCAGCTCCTGTGGCATGGGAAGTCTAGGGTAGTGATAACTAAAGTTCCTTTTCAGCTTTCCCTTTTATGGGCTCCTTTGGTCATGCTATGGCATAAGGTTGATGCTTTTACATTCCATAGCCTAGAAGGAAGTGGTTTTGTTTGTTTAGATCTTCTTCTACCTCTGTGATCTCTGTTGTTTTCTGTTTTACCTCCCTCCCCTGCCCCTCTTTATTTCAACTATGACTTTCCTTATGAAGAGGACTTCCATGACTTCTGGTGGTTTGTGGCTGTCTAAACCCTTCCTTCCTTTGATTCATTCATGTTTTGGTAAAGATACTACCTGTTAAAGAACAACTCCAGGTTTTCCTTTGACACTCACAGGCAGAACCACCATCGAGCTATCTGGTGCCATTTGACATTGACAGTCACAAGCACAACTGCATCTTGACAGCTGCCTGGCAATCATGAGTGTATGATTATATACTCTGGACTTCACTTTGCACATTCTCATTTCTACTCAAGTCTTCATTATTTCCTCTGATCCATCCTCATCCTCAGATGATGATATGCCTTATACTTTACTCAGAGAAATTAAAGAATCCAAAGAGAAGTTCTGTGCTTTCAACACTCCCCACCTTTCACCGTTCCTAGTCATACATTCCAAGTTCTCATTATTTTTGTAAATAAATTTCCTGGGCTACTATACTAACTCAATCAGTCCACTTGCTCATAGATTTCATCCCATGTTGCATATTGAAAGACATACCTCCTGCAACTTCCTATTTTTTATCTCCTACACTCCTCCAAATTGCTCTTGTCCTGCAACAAGACACCAAAGATGGCCTCTCTATGGACTTTTGTACCTAATTTTCATTACATGGCGCCTTGGGCTTTCTCCCTGCTGATCCCAAGCATGTCCCAGCGCTAGGGTCAACATCTGTTTCTTCTACCCAACATGCTCCATCTACAGACACAAATCTCACCCCTTCACCTCTTCTAAGACTTTGAAAAAGTTATCTCCTTGCCATGAGATTTACTCTGAGAAGTTCATCTAAATCGAAACTCAACACTCTATACTCCAGATATCATTTACCTATTATTTTCTTATTTTGTATCACCTTCCTCATAGCATAAAATTTTCTTATTCACTATATTTATAGTTTGTGGTTTAGAGATTAGGTCCCATGGAGGTTGGGATTTGTATCCTTTTTTTTTTTCCCTGATGAATTTTATGGTACCAGAATAAAACTTGAACAGCATTTGCAGAGTATTATTCACGGAGAGTATTATTCAGAGTATTATTCCAAGGCAGATGATATGGACACACAGAAGAGAATTCAAGTCATAGCATAATAGATACTACTCTGTTATCACATGATCTAAGTATCAATAGTTTTCCTTAAAGAAAAAAAAACTTCCAAAATCCAATATGTATTTTACTAAATTAAATTTTATAGGCCTATAGGTAGGAACACATATAGACAAACATAATTTTTATTTAACATTGTAAATTTTTGAGTTTAAAACGATTTATAAAGATTGGATACAGAGAAAACATAGGTTGTTAATACCTGATGGATAAATAAAGATTTCATTTTTAGAGTAGCTTTAAAAGAACTTTATTTTAATTAAAAAATTCTACATATTTCACTTGAGAAAATGTGGCTCATTATGTCCCACAAGGAATCATCAACTTCATTCAGACTCATTAAATGTTAAAATAAAAACAAAAACAACAACAAAAACCTTTTAATCTATTGAATAGCTATGTAGAAAATTTTGTAGTCTTTTATTCATTTCTGATCTGTTCACTAATTAGGTCTTTTTCCTGATCTTCTAGTACTTTAGTCCTTATTATTTTATGTTTATTTCATGATGTTTTTATTGTGCAAGTATTTTAATTTATTTTTTAATTATATGTGTCTTCTGTTCAATGAATTGTAAAGCTCCTTGAAGGAGGAATATGGACTGCTCATCTTTGTTTCCTTTCATTCCTGGAGCTTTTGATAGGAATAAAATATATGTCTTTATCAATCACCTGAAAACATCAATTCCTTTTTGTCCCTCTAGCCTCTCAATGTTTTAGCACTTGATGTAACTGATTTTTAGCTAACGCTGATCCACAGACAAAACTCTGATAATTGACTTCCAAAGCTACACCCTGAGAGTCTCCTTGGGAGTTGGTGGCCCCAGAGCAGCTGGTAGTACTGGGTGCAGGATGTCACAGGCCAGGAGGTAGCATGCCAAGAAGCAAGCTCCAAGCCGTGGGAAAATGTGCACGTGACTGAATCCTTCATCAGCAAGAAACCGGAGGAATTCCACCATTTGAAAAATAATTAGAAGAAATAAGAATGGCAGGCAGAGTTATTTTTATTACAGCTGAATTAAAAAGACTCTGCAATTTTTAAACAACGAACTAGAAGACAAATGTTCCCTT